>NC_073303.1:67577364-67907364 GCF_027595985.1 Sorex araneus
GTGGCCCAAAAAACAAAATAAACAAACAAAATAAGATAGGATATCTTGAGGCTACACTTATCCCCGCCCCCATCCTCCCCCTGCACCCCCCCCCCCCCCACCACCAGTGTTTCAATTTACCACTCAGGTAATTTTTTTATGCCAATACATTTTCCAAACCCAAAAAAAAAAAAAGTGTTTGGGTCCAATTCAAGAATAAACATTTTGTAGCTCGTAGAATCTGTGGGAAGGGAAGGGTGGGAACACCATAGCCAGCAACAGACTATAACACTGAAATCCAAAATGAGGCTTGTGAGACAAGTTCTACTACTAGCATTAGTCCCTACACTTGGGCCTCCACCACGGCAAGCTTGGGAAAGGGGTCAGTGATGAGCAGAGGATGGACATGTGCTGGACCCTAGCCTCTTACCTCTCGCCACGACTTACCTCTCACACATGAAGATCCTACTCATGCATCCGCTTCCCAGCTGCCAACTTAGTCACTCCTGTTTGATGTTTAGCCTGAGGAAAAGGGGGCTGCATGAACCACACTGAAAGGGTGCGCTCATCAAATTCTATACTATTTTAGGGTTTCGCACGGTAGAGCCTGGCAAGCTCCCCATGGCGTATTCGATATGCCAAAAACAATAGCAAGTCTCACAATGAAGACGTTACTGGTGCCCACTAGGGCAAATTGATGAACAATGGGACAACAGTGCTTAAGCAAAGTGAATGTTCCCCATTTCGAAGGAGAGCCCAGGACAGCACCAAATGAGAGTCTCCAGGGCAGCAGAGGTAAGCAGTGTTTATTACTAGAAGATCCTCTGCTTTGCATTTGGAGTGTCAGAGTTTGACCCCGGAAATAAACGAGTGTCTGATTTCTGCTAATGTCAAGGCAAGCAGTGACTCGTGACTCGGCCCGCAGCAAAAGCAGTAATAGCACTGGGCCTGCCGGAGTGGCAGGGAACAGCGGCCAGAATGGACTCCCCTGAGCATGGACAACCTCTTAGGGATTCCAGGGATATGCAGGAAAGGGGGAAATTTACAATTGAGTAGAATTTCTTGCAGTGAAGGGGAGATTGAAACTAACCAGATTCGAGCATTCACAGTCAAATGCAAAAATTCAGAAACATGCAAAGTATATGTCGCAATTATAAAAATTTCTGGCATTATATTTCCTGCAATCAGAGCTCTTGGGAGAAGGATGAGGGACACTTTTGTTAACCAATTTCCCTTACCACCAGAGAACATGGAGGCAGCTTTCCTGGAATGCTAGGACACCAGAGTTTTACAAATTTGTTTCCTTTAAAACAATTTTCAGTGATCAAAAAACATTCTTGAGAGACACCCTCTTGATCATGTTATTGTTTTATTATTTCAAAGAATATAGATGTAGCACTGCAGGTAGGGTGTTTGCCTTGCACGAGGCCAACCTGGGTTCGATTCCTCTGTTTCTCCCAGAGAGTCCGGCAAGCTACCAAGAGTATCCTGCCTGCATGGCAAAGCCTGGCAAGCTACCTGCGGTGTAGTCAATATGCCAAAAACAGTAACAAGTCTCACAATGGAGACGTTACTAGTGCCCACTTGAGCAAATCGATGAGCAATGGGATGACAGTGATGACAGTGATAAATTTAGCTAAATTTTAAATATATTTCTTATTACATTTATTATGTGTGCCCACAACATTCACCTAGAAGGTGAACTCTAAGAAAAGGATCTCTTATATACTGCAATGCTAAAACTTAGCACGGGAACATCAGAAAACAGAATTTCTTCCCTATGTATATAATAGAAAGTAAAACATCTTTAAAATTGAATTTAGACAAAGACCTAGGTGTATGGGAATATCTGATTGAGTGGTCTATTTAATTTCAGGTGTTTGACTTTTTGCTTTGCTTTTATTTTCATTTTCACCTTTTTGATTTGGGGCTGGAGGGGAGGTAGATCCAGCAGTGCTCATGTGGCTCTGAGATCATAAATGACTCCTGGCAGTGCTCGGGGGACCAGATGTGATGCCAGACATTCAAACTGGGTTGGAAGGATGCAAGATAAGTGCTTTGACCCCTTGTACTATCTCTGGGGGTTCACTTTCTTTTCTTTCTACCCATGCCTCTGACAGATCTTAACACTGCTAATTAGTCTGTGATATCTGATTCTCTATTTTAAGTTACTAAGAACCAATATAAATTCATAAATTAACTTCCAAATGAACTTCAGCAATCACCTAACTAACTCAGTACTATAAACATCACTGGGAATAAAAAGAGAAATCCTTTTACTTTAATCACAGTTGCTTCACTTTTTTATGGACTGAACTTCCAATTCACCTTTCTTTAAAACTAAAGTCCACTGGATATGTATAATGTTCCAGTGATTTTCCAATTTGACCCAAAAAAGAATAAAGAAAATCTTAATTCATTGATTCATTCCATTTAGTCTCACTTTATCCCAGAAGTACTGCCAGCCTGTGAAAAAGAAATCTCTATTTCAAAAGCACATATATTAATCAGGGAGGTAAGTATGTTGGGCAACAGATCTGATGCCATTGAATCTATTTTTTAAAAGTTTATAAAAATGATGGTGAAGACATCAGGACGTAGACTGTTGGAGAGGAAGTCTCTTAAAAATAAGCCTCAAACATAGGATGAGAAAAGAAGAATTCCATGCAAAAGCAAGAACAAAGACTAGAGAGGTAGGTGGAATGAGAGAACTCAAGATGGGAACGAATAGAAATGGCTGGACTTTAAGATTCATTGTATAGGATAGGCACTCAATAAATAGCTGTCTGTTTAATCAAAGGAACTAGGACTATCGAGTTAACAAAGGTCAGCTCATAAAGGAACTAGTACACCAACTCCAATCATTTGGATTTTATTCTCAAAAACTAGGAGTCAAAAGCATATAAGGATCTGAGAGGAAATTGGATTAAGTGAATCAGGTGTAAAAAAGAAATCGTAATTACAGGAACTCTATATAACTACCTGTCTAACTTGGGTACTAGATAAAGTACTGTCAGAACAGAGATTTCTAATAGAAGGGCTCTCAGCCTGAACACAGAAATAAAAACCTACAAGCCAATGTGACTATGGCCTCCATTTAGGTACGAAATATAATGAGATGACAGAGAAGGGGGTTTCCTTGAATCAACCTATGGAAATCAGGAAGGTACTAGTGATGGGATAACACTTCAGATGGGATTGAGAAATGAATAAGGGCTCATTTCTCTATTTCCAGCTTTACCTAACACTCCCTTCAGTCACTCAGCTTGTTCTCACCGCCCCATCCTCCCACACTCCATTATGTCTTTCTCAAGTTTCCCTCTTTATTTACTTTACCTTGTGTGTCCAAGCTCACTCCTTTATTTGTCTAACTCTTAACGACCCAATGCAAGCCTTCCTCATACACAAAAATCCGTGAAGACTTCTCAGGTATCAAATCTTAATTGACTACTTAGTACCAGTCAAGACTTTGTTGGAAGCTACAAAAGATATTATGGGGCTGGATAGATAGTACAGTGGGCAGGGCACATACGCTGCATGCAGTCGCCCAAGGTTCCATCCCCAGCACCTCATATAGTTCCCAGACTCTCACGGGGAGTAATTCCTGAGTGCAGGGCCAGGGTTAAGCCCTAGAGAAGTGCCTAGAAAGACAACAGATATTTAGTTCACACCAGAGTACAGAAGTGCTCTGGAAAGGGCATGAGGGTGGGTTAAAAGCTTACTGGTATGAGAACCAAGGATTCACTGGATTGTGCGATTTCAAGCAGAGGACTCTGCTTTATTCACTAGTCTTAAGGACCCTGATTTATCCAGGAGTCTTAGCTCCAAAGCAGAAGCTTACAGCGCCGCGGCCTCGAGTTCTAAGCGGACTGACAGTGGTTTTTGAAAAGGGATTTGATATATATGTTCAGTAGGATTTCTACACGCCTTCAAATTTTTCCTTAGCAAATATTAGTCTAACATCCCTAAAGAACAGTAGCAGTCATGAAGACGTATCTTCCTTGTGCCATCATAAATTCAAAAACTGAAAAATCCTATCTTGGATTTAGGAAATTGCATAAGTTACGGGTTCTTTGGAATACGGTGGGATGCCAATCGGTGGTCTCACTCCTCTGGTTACTTTAGGAGCAGGTCACTCACGGTTCTTTCTCTAAGAATCGATTGTGCAAACCCTTGCAGCGCTGCTAATTCTGGCGAGCAACCTACACCCTAACCCAACGCATCGAGGTTGGTACGGACTACAAATCCCATGATGCAAAGCAGCGCCCGGCCGTGGGTGGGCGGGAGGGACTCCCTAAAAGTGTGCTCTCCTGATGGCCTGTGGGGAAAACCAGTCACCAGAGGCCTTCATTTACCCAAACTTAACACAGCGATGGAACTGGGGCAGATAAAGTCAGATTATTACTAGAAATGGGCTGCCCGGGAATCCCCGCCCCCTCAGCCCGCCTCCCGGTGGGCGTGGTCTTGACGTCATTTCCGGCGCGGCGGTGGGCCTGGCCCCTCCTCCGAGCGCGCGGGGACCGGGCCCCGGCTTCCCGGGCTGGGGCGAGTCGGGGCGGGGAGTTCCCGTTTCGGGGGGCGGGGGCCGAGGTTTCCGGGGGCGCCTCCCGGTGCCGAGACTGGAGACGGGGCAGGTACGGGGACGCGGGCTCGCGCGCGCGGTGCGGTCGCCGGGAAACGTGCTGTCCCCGAGTCGCCGGGTGGGCTGCGGCGGGGGCCGGGGGTTGGGGGTGGTCCCTGGGGCCGTGACACCTGCTTCTCCTTGGGCGGGCGGGGCGCGGGTGGGCGCCGCGGGGGTCTCGGGACCCGCCGGCTGCACGGCCGGCCCCGCCCTACTGGGGGGCCCCCGCGCTTTGGGACCCCCCAGACCCGGCGTCCGGAGGGTCCTGCGGCGCCGCAGGGGGCATCCCGGGCCCCCCTTCACCTGCACCACCTGGGGGCCCCCTTCACCTGCCCCAGGTGCTTCAGGGTGGGACGGAGCCCGCCAGGGAGCATCAGGACGGGGGGGGGGGGACGGGGGGGGCGGGACAACGCCCCGGAGTGTTGGGGGCGTCCCCCACCGTCGTCTCTGCACGCAGGGAGCTGGGGGTCCCCCGCCTGCCCCCGGGGTGACCTGGCGTGGGGACAGCGGCCACGGGCTGGGCGATCCCCGCGACCTTGAGAGGCTGGAGGTGTCAGACCGGGGCTTGTCTGCTGCCCGGGGGAGCTTGGGTTCGGGGGGCCGGGGGTGGATGCCCAGGGCCACGTGCTGGCTCCTGGTCGCGGGCCAGCTGCCCTGCAAGAGGTGCCCACGCAGGGCCCGCCGCCCCCGGCCCCAGAGCGGCCTCCGCTGGGCTGGATTTGCAGTTCAGCGTGAAGGCATCTCGGTCGATGTGCAGTTGGGGATTGGTCATTTGGCTCCTTGCTGGCAAAACCCTTCCTTTGCACTCTGAAATGATTCAAACTCTAAGCCAACTAGTCCTTGAAGGTTGGAGATGATTAAGTGTGAATTCCAAAGATTTAAGTTCTCAGGGTTTTGGTTTTTGTTGTCTTTCGGTTTTTTTTTGGGGGGGGGCAGAGTTAATGATCAGGAAAACTGAATAATGTTTAAACTTTGCATTACTTCTCGTCAGAAAGAGACATTCATGGGTTTTTATCGAATTTTACCCGTTTTTTTTTTTCTTGTTTCGGAAAAATCCTTGACCCTTGCCTTAGTAATTTAGTAGAGCAGTCACTGTTGTTCTGGATCATTCTGGAGTTTCACTAATTGACTCGTAAAGGCAGTGTGAATAGATTGGCACCTTCCCCTGTGACTTCCTTTTACAGTGTGTAGTCTAGTCAAGATCATATGCCGGCACTGATGCTTCAGGGAGATGCCACTCTTTCGTATGGACGAAATCCGGTTAAGATGAATGTTGCAGAAATCCATCAGGAGGAAATTAACAGGGGAAGAATAACGTATGGGATGAGAGTTAAGAGAATAAGTGTGAGGACTGGGATGTCATTTAGCAGTAGAGCACTTGCCTTGCCTCTGCGAGGCCCTGGGTTTAAGAAAGAGAGGGAGGGAGGTAAGTTAGTTCTGCTGTCTGTACCTTACAAGTAAGAGTTCTTGGAAATGGTGTTTTGTAATTAACGTTTAGATCATGTTTCACTGCAAATAATAAACTAGTGTATGTGTGTTGGGGGGAGTCCCTGAGAGACTGTACAGAGGTTAAGGTGCTTGCCTTGTACACAGCGGACCCTGGATGGATCCCTGGCACCACATGGAGTCCTCTGAGCACTGCCAGGACGATCCCTGAGCTCAGGACCAGGAGTAAGCGCTGAGCACCTCCTGGTGTGGGCCAAACTCTCCAATCCCTCCACCGAAGTAAATGGGTTTGAACGTTTTGTTTTCTTTTGATTTCTGCTCCGTATGCAGGACTAATCTTCAGTGTGTTCTCGTTCTTAGATAGTGAAGTCCCATGAAGAAAAGAATGGATTGCATACAAGTTCTTCTCTGAGCGTTCGTGCCACCAGTGTGCGGGGCTGCTGTGCAGCGGGGGAAGATGGCAACGCCCTATGTCCCCGTCCCCATGCCTCTGGGCAACTCTGCGTCCAGCTTTACAGCCAACAGAAACCAAAGAAGTTCTTCTTTTGGGAGCATCTCAACCAGCTCAGCCTCTTCCAAAGGCCAGCTGGAGGACTCGAATTTTAGACAGACAAGTGTCCCTTACCCAATGGATGCCACAGCATCCGCCTCTAGCAGCCCCCTCATTAGGACTAAGTTCACAGGTACAAATTCTTCCATTGAGTATTCTGCTAGACCAAAAGAAAACGAAGAGCAAAATCCTGAACCAGTGAACTGGGAAAACAGACCTTCAACACCGACGATACTGGGTTACGAAGTGATGGAAGAAAGAGCTAAATTTACTGTAAGTATAGACTTCTGCCCTGCACCGGTAGGAAAAGATTGACTGCCACATATTCTAAGTTGGTGTTAAACTGATTATTATTAGCCTTTACTTAAAATTTCTTGGACATAAAATCCAAATGACTTTACACCTCTAAATTCTGTTCTGTAAATTGACACCTCAGAAACTGACACATGGATGACGAAACACAGCATTACTGCCATCCTCAAAGTCCACCCTCACGCCATCTACCAGTTAATACCTGGTAGATAATTTGAGATTAATTTTGCCTGTTTTTGTTTTTTTAGATGAAATTATGCAGCCTATAAGCCTAGACTCTTTTAGTGGTTGTATCTTTTATGGAACATTATGTTTCCAAGATTTATCCTTGATCTGGAATATAATTGTAGGAAAATTATTTGTTTGTTTGTTTGTTTGTTTTGCTTTTTGGGTCACACCCAGTGATGCACAGTGCTACTCCTGGCTCATAGCACTCAGGAATTACTCCTGGCGGTCCTGGGGGACCATATGGGATGATGGGAGTTGAACCCGGGTCAGCCGCATGCAAGGCAAATGCCCTACCTGCTGTGCTGTCGCTCCAGCTCCAAGGCAACTGATTTTTTTTTTATAGCTGATAGTATTCCTTCACATGACTAGACCACAATTTGCCTGCCTGTTGTACTATTGAAGAACCCTTGGATAAATTCCAGTTTGGGGCTACATAACTATGTTGTGAAGCATTTCGTTTTCGTCACTCAGAAAGTATAAATGTGCATTTCTATTTGGCGTCTACAAGGGGATAAGATTATTATACACTCTCACCCTGCCTTAGAGATTCCTGATGAGCAGTGCGCCTTAATGGGTGAAGTGCCAGCTCTAAGCAGTGTGCAGGGGCTCCAGTCACTCTCCATCTTCCTAGCATGTGGTTTTATTGTTGTTGTTTTGTGTTTTGGCCTTCTACTAATCCATTGGGTAGGGTGCTGTTGTGAATAGAAAAGGCATCTTTAGAAACTCAGACCCTTTTTTTGGGGGGGGGGGTGTCAGATAAATAAAGAAAATAAATTTTATAAATTTAAGATCTTTTCCCAAAAAGATCCTTCTTAGTTCATTAATCCCTCCCCTTTGCTGTTTTTGTTGCAGTGACCAGTGGGCCACTCACTGGACTATGGGGTTTCCAACTTTGGGTTGGCTGGCTGGGGCCCGCACGCCTAATTGCAGTGCTTGTACATGCACTCATCGGGCTTGCACTCTTTAGCTGTGGTGCTCGGGCTGTACTCCGGGTGTAGTGCTCTTGGCACTGGGGCTCACAGACCACAGCAGAGCCATCTGGGACTTGTGTCGTGTGTGTGACAGCAGCAGGAATGAAACGGAAGACTTTTGTCCATATTCTCTTGGGAAGAGTGTCTGTTCAAGACCTTTCTTGGTTCACTTTTCCTTTGCTAAGTCTTTTCCACTTAGTAGTCTTTGAATTTTGGGAATAAGTACTTTTTAGGACCTGTATTAGGGGGTTGTAATGTCTCACTCTGATTTGCCCTTCCACTTCCTTACTGGTTTATTTCATAAACAAAAGTTTGGTTATAATATGACCCAGTTTCTAAATTTTTCTTTTCATGCTTAGAACATATAAAAAGGTTAGTCCTGTATTTTCTTCTGAAAGAAATTTATTAGAACTGGAGCAATAAATAGGACAGCGGGTAGATCCCTTGCACGTGGATGACCCAGGTTCAATCCCCGCCATGGTCCCCTGAGCACTGTCAGATGTGGCCACAAAACAAAATATAATAACTGTAAATAAAATTTTTAAATTTTTAAATAAAATAAAAGCTTGATTATTGAACCTCACACTTAGATCTGTAAATTGTCTGGAATTGTCCAGGGTGTAAGGTCAGAGTCGAAACACTTTTTTTCCATTCCCCCCATATAGGATTAGTTCGTTAAACAGTTAGGTGCAGTTTTTTTTTTTCTTTGTTTTTCTTTTTGAGTCACACCCTGCGATGCTCAAGGGATAATCCTGGTGGTGCTTGAGAGACCATATGGGATGCTGGGAATTGAACCTGGGTCAGTAGCATGCAAGGCAAATGCCCTACCCACTGTGCTATTGCTCCAGGCCCTCAATTAGGTTTTTATGAGAAAGACTATTCTCCTTTGCATTTGCACTATTCCAGTATCAAAATTCAGGTGACCTTAAAAGTCTCAATCTGGTTTATGTCCATTTTTTTCCTCCTTTACCAGTCCCACATGGTTTTACTGATACTTTGTAGTTTGTCTTGATGCCTAATAAATCAAATACTCTAGCTTTGTTGTTGTTGTTGCTCAGCGGTTTTATTTTTTTTAATTATTCTTGGCCCTTTGTATTGAGATTATGTTATAATTATATTATGAGATTTGTATCGAGATACCAGAGATTCCCAGATTTATTTTGTCTGCCATACCCTTTCAGAGAAGAAAAAAAAAACATTTCTCCCCTTGGAAATCCACCTTTTTTAAATGAACATACAAAAATCACCCCCAAATGGCACCGAAGTGATTGTATAGCAGGTAAGGCATTTGCCTTGTATGCCAACTATTCATTCACTTTTGATTCTAGGCTCTATGGTCCCCCAAGAGCCATCAAGAGTGATTCCTAAGGGCAGAGGCATAAGTAACCCCTGAGTGCCACCAGGTGTGGCACAAAAACCAAAGCAAAACAGAAAAGCACCTCCTCAGTTGTACCCTTGGTTCCTGTCACAAACACACACACACACACACACACACACACACACACACACACACACACACACCCATTCCTGTGGCCCAAAGCAAAACAAAAAAGCACCTCAATTGTACCCTTGGTTCCTGTCACACACACACATACACACGCACACGCACACGCACACACCCATTCCTGTGGCCCAAAGCAAAACAAAAAAGCACCTCCTCAATTGTACCTCTGGTTCCTGTCACACCACACACACACACACACACACACATTCCTGTGGCCCCCAGAGATGATCCCACCCACTTTCAGAAGACTGCTATACACTAATCAAGAACTAAAGCCTTTACCATAGTGAGTCTGGCCCTATGTATCTAATTTGTTCACTCAAAATTGTCTCTTTTAATAATGTTTTGTAGTTTTCAGTACAGAGGTTTTACATCTTTTAACTAGATTTATTTCTCCATGTGGTTATCCTCCTAATAGTTTTGAAATCTTTCTGATTTTTCTCTTTGGTTACTGTTAGTTCATCTATTTTGGTCTTGTGTATTAATGTTTATGTATGATAGCAACCCAAATCTATTTATAAGTTAAAGTATTTCTTTCTTTTGGATTTTCTGGAAGTAAAGTTTTTGTATTTACTCCAATATTTTATGCTGTAAATTTGTGAAATGATAAAGGGAATCTCAAGGGGGGAAAATGCTTGAGGTACCTGTTATAGTCTAGGTTCTGTTCCTGGTGATTATGGTCCAGCAGCTCAGATGAATGAAAGAAGAGAGTCAGTAATTTCAAGAGTAGTATTTCACATGATAGTGTTACAAAGGGAGAAAAGTGAGAATCTAAAATTGTGGTTTAATTGACCTTCTTAGCCCTGGCCTCACAGAAAAGCTGTGTAGTTCTGAAAGAGAGTGGAAACCATAAGAGCATTTTGAGAAGATGCTTTCCAGACAGATGAAAGACTGCAGAGACCTTATGAATGACAGCGGCATCAGTGAGAGTGACGTGGGACCTGAGATAACGAGTGAAGTCCAAGGGCTAAGTAGCTTGCATAGACTGTTGCAAAGGCTTTAGATTTTAACTCTGTATTAGATGGGAATCTTCTAAAACACTTTTAGAAAGTTCATACTGACTCTGACGGTGTCGAGAGTAACGTTTGTTGGACAACAGTAGACAGGGGTGGCAGGTTCTTTTTTTTTTTTTTTTTCTCTTTGGGTCACACCCGGCAATGCACAGGGGTCATACCTGGCTCATGCACTCAGGAATTACCCCTGGCGGTGCTCAGGGGACCATATGGGATGCTGGGATTCGAACCCGGGTCGGCCGCATGCAAGGCAAACGCCCTCCCCGCTGTGCTATCATATCACTCCAGCCCCAGGGGTGGCAGGTTCTTGAAGCATCCCCCAGAGATGTGTGATGGCAGACTGGGGTAGGGTGACGACTAAGAGAGGAAGTTCAGGGTCTGTTTTGAGGATAGTGCTAGTACTGTGGAAGGGGGAGAAGGAAATTAAAAGGGGTTCCCAGGTTGGGGCCTGAACAAGGAGAGCAAGGAAGGAGATTGCCGTTCAGTTAGGCGTGGGGGGTAGGAACAGTGTTTGTTTTCAGGCATAGCTGTCGAGATGTTTATTAAATATCACCCCATCGGGCCACCGAGGTAGTCCAGGTGGGCAGGTCCATGCCTTGCTTGGGACCAGGTGGCTGACCGTGGTTCCACTCCCTGCACGGGTGTGTCCCCCAGTGCTGTCTGGAGTCAAGAATGACCACAGAACCGGGAGTAGCCCCTGAGCAGCCGCCACCCAGACACACACACATTAAGAAACAGACAACAAAAAAGAATATAGCGGATGTGTTAGTGGGAGAGATGTTAGATGTTAGTGGGCGCATGCATGTGCCTATGTGTGTTGTGCACGGTGATGGAGGTACCGTGCATCTTTTAGGGAGAGGTTCAAGCTGAGATAGAAGCCTGGGAGTCTTAGCATTGTAATAAAGACATTCCCTCACCGTATTTGATGTTTTGTTGGTTTGTGGGTTTTTTTGGCCTTTTGAGTCACACCCAGTGATGCTCACAGGTTACTCCTGACTCTGCACTCAGGAATTACTCCTGGTGGTGCTCAGGACCTTATGGGATGCTGGGAATCAAACCCGGGTTGGCCGCGTGCAAGGCAAATGCCTGCCCACTGTACCTATCGCTCCAGCCCCTGATATTAGGCCTGGGTGGTGAGGTCTCAGAATCAAATCTTGGAAAGTGATTGAAATCAAGTGCCTAGGATGGAGTCCTTAGTAGGGGCGGGAAGGAGACACAGGAGGAGCTTGTTGTGTTGGAATGTTTTGCGGCCTGCTCTGGGTACCGGCCACACAGCATTTCACTTTGAAAATCCAGTAACTTACGTACTTCGGATTTGTGCACCTTTATTGTTTTTATTATTTTATTAGTATCTTTATTATTCAGTGTGTTTTATGCATATGACATCATTTACTTGGCAGTATTAAGACAAGGAGTCCATAAAAAGTACATAAGAGAATATACTAAGTTTCAAACAGAGCACAGACAGTTCAGTGCTGTTAGGGATGCTTGGTAATGTGCCGGACGTTTTCATTGAAAGCAGAATTTAAACAGATAGACGGGAGAGCTTTCTAGAAAAAGCCGAAATATAAAATTCTATGCTTCAGGGGCTGGAGCGATAGCACAGCGGGTAGGGCGTTTGCCTTGCACGTGGCCAACCCAGGTTCGATTCCCAGCATCCCATATGGTCCCCTGAGCACCGCCAGGAGTAATTCCTGAGTGCAAAGCCAGGAGTAACCCCTGTGCATCGCCGGGTGTGACCTAAAAAGCAAAAAAAAAAAAAAAAAAATTCTATGCTTCATCTTTTCTAAAGAAACAGGAGTATCTAGAGGCCACTATGGAGTATGATTTAATTACAAGGGTGGGGCATTTTTTTAAAAAAAATAGGAAAATTAAAATACACATTACATGTAAATAATCCAGAGTGCTTTTTGTCATGCATCACTTATTCATACTCAAATGACTGAAGTTGACTAACCCCTTTTGTTTGAATTGGTGACTCTAGGCATGTAAATATTTCCTTTGTGTCTCTTTTGAGAGTGCACTGGGCTTTGTGGACACTCAATATCCACATTATCATACTCTCCTTTGTATGTTACAAAGATGAATCTCTTGTTTTCCACATTCGAACAACCTCACTGTTGTCCCTCTTAAGGACTTAAAGAGCATTCTGATTTAAGGAGCACTCTTAAGGCAGCCGGTGAGAATCATCTGGTGTGTGAATAGTAGGTTGTCTCTAGATGCAGGGGAACTCTGATGTCACACAAATGTGAATTAATGTTTGTCATTTTTAATTTTTAGTAGCCATGTCAAAAATCGGCCAGAACAAACGGGTACAATTATATGAGTAAAATATTTTTAACTTAAGGTATTCCCAAAAGATTTCCATGTGTGATGACTAAAACAATTTTAATCAAGTACTTTTAGCTGTTGTATATTGTCTTTAAAGTCAGCGTGTATTTCATACTCACAGCACACCTTCATTTGGGCTAACCATAGTTGAAGTGTTCAGTCGCCTTCAGTAGCTAGAGGGCAACTCTAGAACTGCAGTTTCTACTGTGCAGTACAAAGATACTCTCTTCAAAGGGACTTTTATTAATTTAATGTACTTTGTCCGCACTGTGCATTTAGCTTGGCCCAAAATACCGTACTAAAACTGTCAGATATTTGAACTTAGAACTGACTCTCTGTTCTAAGTAGAACTTCCTCATAATTAGCTCTAAAATTATTTTTTAATAGAACCAAGTTTTTTCTTATATACTTCTATAATATATTTTTATAATATAATTTAAGGACTGGAGCGATAGCACAGCAGGTAGGGCGTTTGCCTTGAACATGGCTGACCCGGGTTCAATTCCTCTGTTTCTCTCAGAGAGCCTGGCAAGCTTACCGAGAGGATCCCGCCCTCACAGAAGAGCCTGGCAAGCTACCCGTGGCATATTGGATATGCCAAAAACAGTAACAACAAGTCTCACAACGGAGACGTTACTAGTGCCCGCTCAAGCAAATTGATGAATAGGACCACAGTGCTACAGTGCAATATACTTTTATAGTATACTTTATAATATAGCTTCAAGATTTCTAGTCAATAGCCAAAGATAATTGTGGGTAACTATAAAGAAATAAACGTACATGGACATTTTTCAGTTTGTATTTCAGCTTTGAATATTTTAACAGATTATTTGGAAACTTCCATAGTTGTTGATTTTGAAAATTATCTTATAAAACAAAAATAACTATCTTGAATCTTTGAAGACCATAATTTATTTTTTCATCGGTCTTAAAATATGCTGGCTTATATTTTGGAAGCTTCCGAGTAAATTTATTAGTGTGCACAGAAAAAAAGATTTTGTCTCGATTTTGTCATATGTATATTTCTTAAGAAGAAGGTAATACTTTTGGTACCTACATTGTCTGCCTGAATGTTCGGTTGTCAACATAATTTCTAATATTGTTTTATGTAATAATGACTATGATCTGGTTTGTGAAGTAAAAGTTTTTAAACTGATTTATTTGTATTTTTAAATACTTTTCTCTCTGAATAGGTTTATAAAATACTCGTAAGGAGAACACCTGAGGAAAGCTGGGTAGTTTTCAGGAGATACACCGACTTCTCTAGACTTAACGACAAAGTAAGTGATTCAGTAATTTAAAAGTAACTTTCAAATGTGATGTGCATTTGCTCTTTGTGGAAAGTGAGTCGCTCTTTTTATTTACTTGCTTTGTTTTATTAGAAGCGTGGGGACTTCTAACCCCAAACAGTGTCTCTGGTTCCCTCCCGCTACGGCATCCCGGGGTCTTGAGTGCGTCCTGATTGTTCTCTGTCATTCAAGCCCCAGCCACACAGTAATTATGTTTGGTATAAAATATGAGAATCTTAAAATTGTTAACAGGAGTAACGAGATATAATTGTGTGAATTTGAAAGAGATGCATAAAAATGACAGGACTGAAAGAGAAGGAACAGAAAGTGTTTTCAACAAATGGTATTAGTGTCAAAGTACCACAAACTTTGCAGCTTTCAGCACTGTAGCGCACTGTAGCACTGTCATCCCGTCGCTCATCAGTTTGCTCGAGCAGGCACCAGTGGTGTCTCCATTGTGAGACTTGTTATTACTGTTTTTGGCATATCGAATACGCCACGGGTAGCTTGCCAGGCTCTGCCGTGTGGGCGGGATACTCTCGGTAACTTGCCGGGCTCTCCAAGAGGGCTGGAGGAATCAAACCCGGGTCGGCCACGTGCAAGGCAAACGCCCTACCCGCTGTGCTGTCGCTCCAGCAGCTGCCAGCACACCTGCTTATTACCTAGTGTTTTGTGTGGGCTCAGCTGGATTTGCCACCACGTGTCACACAAGATCAAAATCAAAGCTGTTGGTTCTACTGGACTCTTGAATCTGGACCCTGTGAGGAGGAATCTGCTTCCAGGGCTGCAGGCCGACTTCAGCTTCTTGCCGTCGTAGGGCCAAGGTTCCCATTTCCTTACTGGCTGCCAGCCAGCAATTGTCCCAGCTCCCAGCTGGCTCAAGTCCTTGCCTATGGTCCCAGCGTCTTCAGAGGCAGTGACAGCAGGCCAGGTCATTTCTCCGTTTTGTTTTGAATCCCTCAGACTTTCTTTTCTGCCACAGGGCAGGAAAAACTGCTCCTGAAAGTTTTATTTTTAACTGCTTCTGAAAGGTGATAAGATTAAGCTCACCCAGATAATCTTCCCGTCTTAAGGTCAGCTGTGAGAAACCTAATTATATTTGCAAAAATTCCATTTGCTATCTAGCAACTAAATCACAAAGTTCATACCAGGAGCAAAGGTAATGAATTTTTGTCGAATTTCCCGGGGAGGGTAATAAAATTTTAGTATATAAGACCTTTAAAATAAATTTTAAAAGTAAACCTAAAAGTAGAGGATACAGCAAACAATATAAATAGAGTAATCCACAGAATACAAATTCCAGGTAGGTTTATACAACGTTGAAACCATAACTCCAAGAAAATAAAATTAGAAACTTTTCTCTATTGAGTTGACTTATGCGTTATTACACTCCATTGAAATTCTGAGGCTTCCCAGAGAACCCCCTCAAGCTCTGCTTCAGTTTAACCCAGTCAGATTTGGGAGCTTTATTTTACATCAGCCTTCGCTTCCCTTCTCATTTTCCCATGGTTTAAATTGGCATGCTCTAATGAAAGTATTTGTTGTGGGAAATCCCATCTGTGTGACTTCACAATCCCCTGACTGCTGAGACGTTTCTGCCATTCTGAAAACAGTCAAAACTAGTTTGAGTAAAAGGTAAAATACTAAAAGCTAAATAGGAACTGTTTTATCCTTTACTAAAAGGTATGTAAAACTGACAGGGATATGATCCTAACTTTAGTGAGTGTGTATTATCCGCTCTACACAATTAGTCTAAAATTTACCTTTGCAGGGCCAGAGAGAAAGTATAGCAGGTAGGGTATTTGCCTTGCATGTGGCCAACCCAGGTTCAATCTGTAGCATCCCATATGTTCCCCTAAGTGCAGAGCCTGGAGTAACCCTGGCAATGACAGTGTAACAATAATTTTTATAGGTTCGTTTCCTTCTATTATATTGTATACTTGATCAGCACATTTAATTTGTTAAGTTCTTTGTTCGGGGAAATAGTTTTGAGCTGCTTTATTAATCATTCTTTTTATGTTCTTGGTTCTTTTTCTAACTTCTCATCGCATTTTAAGATCTTGTGGGGTGGTGGAAGGTTGGTTTTCAGGTTCAGCGCCGTGATTTCCAGCCTGGTTAGTAGCATTTCAGCCTCTCGGGTGCCAGCTCCACACCCCCTGTCCAAGGCCAGACAGCATCCCTCTGGCTGTGTCCTAGCGTCCTTCCCCTCCCCCTCCCGGTCCCCGCCAGACCCCTTTGGGAAACTCAGTTCTGTGGGCCTACTCTCATTGGCTATTAGCTTTGGCCATTTTTAAATTGCTTGCTCTGTTTCTTTATATTCCACGTATTTTTAAAAATCCTATGCACTTGTCCCTTCACTGAGCATACTGCCTTATGACTTCATCTGTATCACAGCTCCTTGCAGGATTTTATGTAATCGACCTTTAAGACTAGTTCCTCACTGTGAGTGAGATTTGTTAGGTTTTCTGTGGGCATCTTCCCCATTCACTGAGTGCCCCCCTCTTTTGATGCCCCTTTCTTCTATCTTGAAGTAGTGTCTTTTAATCCATTAAGCAGAGATGGCTTTGGCATATTTCTGTCTTCTTATCTTTCTGTTGTCTTTGGCTTTATCTCTGTCTTCCATGATAAAGAGCCTCCCGTGGGTGCAAATTCTTGGCTGAGGCTCATGTTGGCTTCTTACCTTTTAGTTTGGGGCGGAGGAGTGTCTCACCCAGCAGTGCTCAGGGCTTCCTCTGCTCAGAGAATACTCCTGGCGGGACCAGGGAGACCATCGGGGGTGCCAGAGAGCAAACCTGTGTTGGCCACTTGCAAAGCAAACGTCCTGCACACCGTGTCTCTCTCTCTCTCTCTCTCTCTCTCCAGGTCTCCCCTTCTTGGTGGCGGCCACCTTTGGCGGTGCTCAGAACTTGGTCCGACTCTGTGCTCAGGGATCATGCCTGGCAGCACCCGGGCACATACTCAGTTCTGGGGGTTGAACCCAGTCACCCGCAGTGCTGTCTCCTGCCCCTTACATTAATGAACTTCGTAGCTTTCCTGAAAGGCGACCAGAGAGGGACCGTTTTGGGCGACCTCCTGATGATGGCCTCTGCATGCCATTTCTCTTGTGCTCATTGAACTCTTCTGAAAGCATTTTTCTGAGTTCCTGCCTGGTAATGCCAGTTTCTGAGCAATTTGAGGTTTTTGCAATGTAAACTTGGTATTGATTTTCCTGTGCTTGAGTATTTTCTTCGCTTTTCTAAGTCAGTCATCACTCTACATTCATAGTTTCCAGAGGTTTCATTTTTTCCTCGTCACTGCAGTGGAGCTTCATAAAGAAGTGTGCTCAGGTATCCATCCTAACCCCAAAAACATGTACATTACTTTTTTGAAGTTTTGTTTATAGAAATAGTTATTGGAAGCTGGAGTGATAGCACAACGAGTAGGGCATTTATTTGCCTTGCACGCGGCCAACCCGGGTTTGATTCCCAGAATCCCATATGCTCCCCCAAGCACCACCAGAAGTAATTCCTGAGTACAGAGCCAGGAGTAACCCCTGTGCATCTCCAGGTGTGACCCAAAAAGCAAAAAAAAGAAAGAAAGAAATACAGTTATTAAGATGTCATTCTCCCAGGAATTGCATTGATTTAATGAAATACAAAAATTAGCATTTATTAAAGTTGTTTCAAGCTACCATATGTTCTCCAATTTGTGCTTTTTGTTCAAAAATAATTGAGAAAACACCCAGAAGATAAAGACTTAGTGAGAATTCGGTGCAAGACAACGCACTCTTCTGAGGATAATTTTTTAATGGTTAAAAAAAAAAAAACTAGTCATACATTTAAATTATTAAAAGATTTAAGGCTGCTTTATTCTTGCCTCTCATGCAGCCAGCCATGGATCAATATCTGTATCACTTTATAATTCCCTTGAGCACTTTCCGGAGTGAGCCCTGAGCACAGAAACAACTTAGCTCTTGAGCACTGCTAAATATGGCCTGAACCAACACTATCCTCTGCTTTAATCCCCCCCAAAAAATAACCTTTTACAGGTGAAATACATTTTAACTTCTTCTAGGCTACTACTATTTTATTTTCATTCCAAACACATTTATAAAACTAACAAACCAAAAATGTCTGGTCACATCTTGTTGCCTCAAACCAGAGTTTTCAGTTGTCCAAATGCTTTCTAATTTTTGTCTGTTATTGTTTAAATATTTATAGAAATATAGGCACAACATTATTTTTTTTATTTTTTATTTATTTATTTATATATTTTTTTTGCTTTTTGGGTCACACCTGGCGATGCACAGGGGTTACTCCTGGCTCTGCACTCATGAATTACCCCGGCGCTGCTCAGGGGATTCTATGGGATGCTGGGAATCGAACCTGGGTTGGCCGCATGCAAGGCAAACGCCCTACCCGCTGTGCTATCGTTCCGGCCCCCCAACATTATATTTTATATTTGTACTGAACAGTTAGCCTGTGAATTTCTTCCTTTGCTTCTGTGTGATACATTATATTGAAGTACAGAAATTTGATTTTATTCCTTCATTTTTCAAGCATAGATGATTGACTGCTTGGTTTTTTGTTTGCTTGATTTTTGTTTGGTTTGGTTTTTAATTGAATCACCATGAGATACAGTTACAAGCTTTCATGTTTGAGTTTCAGTCAGACAGTGATCAAACACCCATCCCTCCACCAGTGCACATTCTCCACCACCAGTTTCCCCACTATCCCCCCGACCTTCCCAACCCTTCCCATGCCTCTGTGACAAAAAATTTCCCCCGTACTCTCTCTCGACTTTGGGGCATTATGGTTTGCAACATAGATACTGAGAGGCCATCACATTTGGTCCTTTATCTACTTTCAGCACGCATCTCCCATCCTGAACAATCCCTCCAACCATCATTGGCTTCGTGATCCATTCTGTATCCCAGCTGCCTTCTCCCCCAGCTCATGAGACAGGCTTCCCACTATGGGGCAGTATTCCTGGCCCTTGTGTCTACTGTCCTTGAGTGTCAGTCTCATATTATGTACTTTTATATCCCACAAATGAGTGCAGTCCTTCTATGTCTGTCCCTCTCTTTCTGATTCATTTCACTTAGCATGATACTCTCCATGACCACCCACTTATAAGCAAATTTCATAATTTTATCTTTCCTAACAGTTGCATAAGTATTCCGTTGTGTAGATGTACGAACGTTTCTTTAACCAGTCATCTGTTCTCAGGCACTCAAGTTGTTTCCAGATTCTGGGATGATTGACTACTTGTAATATAGAGGGTATTGTTGGAGATGCAGCTATAAGCAGCCTTCTAGTTTAGAAGGTTGGGGGGGGAAATCTTCCATCAAAGGGTTTCTAGCTCTTGCCTTGATCCGCCTACATAGGCTTGACCCCCAGCCCTGCTCGGACCCTCTGAGCCCCCCAAGCAGTGTGTGCTCTAAGCACCACAGGAGGTTTCCCAGGAAAGAGTGTAAAATTCCAACAAAATATTCAAAGTGGGTCATAAACCAAAATGTAAAGACTAAAATAGTAAGCTGCTAGGAAAACTCACAGAAGAAAATATTTCAATTTTGGATGAACAGACTTTTTTTAGATGCTTTCTTAAAAATCATAACCTCCGAAGGAAAAAGATGGATGAATTGTATCGGGTTCAAAGCTTATGCTTTTTTAAGACTACTGACAAATCAGGCCATAGTCTAGGAGAAAATACTTGTTTTATACACACACATGTAGTTCAGAAAGGCATTTTATCTAGATCTCTTACAACATAATAATAAAGACAATAAAATTTCTTAAACTGAGTCAAAACATTTTAATAGCTTGCCAGGCTCTGCCGTGCATTTTTTTATATATGTATATGTATATATATTTATATTATATATATATATATTTTTTTTTTTGGATGGGGCAGCCACACCCAGTGGTGGCCAGGGCCTATTCCTAACTCTGTGTAAGGGTTACGCCAGGGGCCACATGCGGTCAGCTGTGTGCCAGACAAGCTCCTTACTTCCTCCTACGACCTCGTGTTATCTCTCAGGGCCCAGAAATGCTGATGATTAAACCTCAGTTAACTGATAGCACATAGCCAGTGAGAATAGCCAGCATTGGAAATAGCCTGCCAAGGATTGGCAAGGATATGGAATAGCCATAACTACTGTGCTGCAAAATCACTAGAAATCAAAGAAACAAGGTGTTAAAAAAAATTAGCTGAATCTGATTTGAATTTAACCTTATTTCATGAGTAATTTCAACATAGTCAACAAGTCTGTACTTTGTCGTTGATGTAATTAAATTGAAACTTGTGTTTTGTTTTTCAGTTAAAAGATATGTTTCCAGGCTTTCGATTAGCGCTTCCACCAAAACGCTGGTTTAAAGATAATTACAACGCCGACTTTTTAGAAGATAGACAATTAGGATTACAAGCGTTTCTTCAAAATTTAATAGCTCATAAGGACATTGCTAACTGGTATGTAACAAATTGAATTACGAGATTGTGAATGCATTATAGCAACTGATTTAAGCTAAAGAATAATAAATCGTGGCTATTCAATCACAGAAATACTGGGTTCAGGTATATTATGTATTTGTCCTCTAAAGATGGTAGTATTTTCTTGCCTCTGAAAAAAAAATTAGGACTTTACTTGGCATTTTGGTTTTTATTAATACTTGTTAGAAATCAGGAAGATTTGCTTTTCTCATGCCATAATGTCATACATTTAGGGAGTGCAGTAAAAAAAAAAAAAACTTGAAATAAGCTCTGTCACAATAAGACGATAGATACCCATTGTCTTCTTTGGGATCATTTTCAGTACTTCTTAAAGAAATTAGACTTTCTTTTGAACAAAGTACAGGATATTTGAAATGCCATTTGGTAGTACACAGGAACTCAGAGAAGCAGAAGATTAGTACTGTCGGTGGTGGCCGAGCAGGGCGGGTGGTGGGATTTGGGTAACTCACCTAAGACCGGGGCATGGGAGGGTGGGCACACACTGGCTGTGTCAGAGGGTCCGTATGAGGTGGTGGCGTTTGAACCCGGCTCCGGGCTGCATCCTCAGGCAAGTGCCTTAACCTTTGTATTAATTCTCTATGTGGAGGTGGGGTTTGGGAGCATTGAGTACTGGACTTAAATTACGGGTTCAAAGAAGTTATTATCGGGGGCAGAGTGATAGCACAGCGGGTAGGGCGTTTGCCTTGCATGGGGCCGACCTGGGTTCCATCCCTGGCATCCCATATGGTCCCCCGAGCACCGCCAGGAGTAATTCCTGAGCATTGCCGGTGTGACCCAAAAAAAAAAAAAAATGAAGAAGTTATTATCACAAATGATTAGACAATCTGAAAATTCTAAGTTTGTCAAACAGACACTTAGGAATTGATGATCAGTTTGACGTGATACCTTTCCTACACCTTTTTTCTATTATTATTTTTGTCTTCTCAGAGTTCTGTTCCTTCTCCGAGGTAAATGCCTAATTATCGAAGTGTAACAGACTGAATTTTAGCAGTTATTATGCCATCACTATTAATACTTCTTTTGTACTACTGTTCTGTATTTTAAATATTTTTATAGTCTAAATTAAAATAGTTTTGGCTCATAAGGTAATTCACCAAACAAAAGCTATTTTTGGTTCCAAAAATGTAGGCGTAAAGTGAAATAACAGTTCTTTTATTTTTATAATCCAAAAGAAAAAACAAAGTCCTATTCCTCCAAAGGAGAAAACAGAGCTCTTTTCTATCAAAACATAAAACTTTTCAAAAAATCTCTGATTTGGGCTGGAGCAGTAGCACAGTGGGTAGGGCATTTGCCTTGCACAAGGCCAATCCCGGTTGATTCCCAGCATCCTATATGGTCCCCTGAGTACCACCAGGAGTAATTCCTGAGTGCAGAGCCAGGAGTAACCCCTGTGTATCACTGGGTGTGACCCAAAAAATAAAAAAATCTCTAATTTAAGATAGCACTTTGGAATATGTCTATTAGTTGAGAAGTTGCTGTCTTTATTTGGCCAAATAATTATATTAAGTTTAAGTTTCATATTTTTTTTGACTGTCCTCGGCACCTCTGGCACAGTTCTTTCTTTCTTTCTTTTTTTTTTTTTTTTTTTTGCTTTTTGGGTCACACCTGGCGATGCACAGGGGTTACTCCTGCCTTTGCACTCAGGAATTCCTTTGCACTCAGGAATTCCCTGGCAGTGCTCAGGGAACCACATGGGATGCTGGGAATCGAACCTGGGTCGGCCTCGTGCAAGGCAAATGCCCTACCCGCTGTGCTATTGCTCCAGTCCTGACACAGTTATTTCTTAATTTCATGTTTGCTAAGAGCTTGCCATTTTACAAATGACATCTTTTCCTATTGCGATATTTCTAGCTGTAACAAAGTAGAAAGGGAAGACAATAAGAACTGGGAAAGGATATTATGATGTTAGTTTGAATATTTTAAGAGAGTATTAGTTTCCAGTACATTTGAAAGTACAAAGTAAGACGAATGTTCTATAATAAAAGTTGTTTTCTTTTTGATAAATACATTTAACTCTGTGTTAAAGTTTTGCAATTACGTGAAAGCACTTTAGTTCTTTTTCTTAGTTGAGAGAAAGAGAATAGGATGGAGGTGCAACCCCAAAAAATACAATAGATAAAGTTCGATCTTTTTCAGTAGAGGAGCAGGGAGAGAGCTTTTGACTTTGAGGGTGTTAGAGGAAGATTATTTGAGATTGCTAGATTTTAGGAATAAGTGGTAATTCTGCTGGCAGAGAGAAGGAAGGAAATTACCAGATAAGAGAGAACGCAATTTCTAGATGACTGTATCACTATCGTTGCTCATCGATTTGCTCAAGCGGGCACCTGTAACGTCTCCATTGTGAGACTTGTTACTGTTTTTGGCATATTGAATACGCCACAGGTAACTTGCCGGGCTACTCTCAGTAGCTTGCCGGGCTCCCGAGAGGGGCGGAGGAATCGAACCCGAGTCAGCCGCATGCCCGAAATTTCAGGATGCCAACACTAAAAAAGCATACCAAGAATGGCATTGTAACTTAATTTGCCAATGTGAAAATACATGTAACAATGGAAAGAGTCGGGAGTTATCTTACCTCACAGACTCTGTTACAGTTAAACTGTGCTGTGATGCTTGATGCTTTCGTGGGCTGCTTTGAAGTTGTTATGTCATTAGAATGACAACAAATGTTTTACTATTTATTTTCTCTTTGGGGAGGGGACCCGCCCAGCAGTGCTCAGAGGCTGCTGTGCTCAAGGGCTGCTCTTGGGGGTCAGTGTGGGGTGGGGGCTTCGGGCGCCAGATGAAAGGGCTGGCCGCACGCAAGGCAGTGCCTTTCCCTCTGCCATCCCCCCCCCCCGCCCTTTGACTATTTATTTTCCAAAGTACTTATGTATGGATCTCGATATGCCCACATCTTCCCCCTTTAAAAAACAGGGGTTAAAATTATAAATTTTTCCTCGTGTTGCTATGCCTCTGCCCTGTTTTTAATGACTTGTTTTTAATTCGAGTTCCCTCACAGCCACCAGCCTGCTGCATGGAGATATGGACTAACAACTCCTGGGATTTCTTTTTTCTTTTTTTTTTTCCCCTTTCTTTCTGGCAGGGCTCACTCCCGGCTCTGCGCTCAGGAATTGCTCCTGGCAGGGCCTGGGGGACCCTATGGGGTGTCAGGATTGAGCCCAGGCTGGAGGCTGGCGAGGCAGACGCCCTCCCTGCTGGACGGTCGCTCCGGCCCATAGGATTTCTTTCTGTCATATGTGCCTGAAATACAGTTTACAGGAGGAAACAGTAGAAATGAGAATACTCATTTTTTAGTTTTTTTAATGTGCAGGGGGGGTCACAATAGCCATCTTCGCTTATGGGCGAAGGATAAAATCAATTGGCATTTGACTTCTTTGATGCTTCATTGTAAAGTTTTCTTAATGAAGGAATTTGTTGAACATAAATATTTTTTTCTTTTTTTTTCTTTCTTTTTGGGTCACACCTGGCAATGCTCAGGGGTTGCTCCTGGCTCTGCACTCAGGAATCACCCCTGGCAGTGCTCCGGGGACCATATGGGATGCTGGGAATCAAACCCGGTTCGGCCGCTTGCAAGGCAAACGCTCCAGCCCCTAACGTAAATATTTTGTTTCTAAACAATGAGAGACAAGCAGGTGGGCTGAGAATGAACCGAGCTGTCTGTCGAGCTGCCGGAGAGGCTGGTGCGTCTCTCTGTGAAGCAAATGGGGCGTTGGGTAGATGTGTCACAAGTCGCTTCAGACTGGCAGAGATCGATACTTTAGAAACATCTCCGCACACCCCTCTACCTTCTCTGTCTCGCGCTTCTCCAGTCGGGTTTGTTTCTGAGCTGCTCTGGGCGTGCGGGGAGTGCTCATGCTGCTGGGCGAGAAGTGCTCGTGGTGCTGGGCAGGGAGAGTGCTCGTGGTGCTGGGTGGGGAGTGCTCGTGGTGCTGGGCCGGGGGTGCTCGTGGTGCTGGGCGGGGAGTGCTCGTGGTGCTGGGCGGGGAGTGCTCGTGGTGCTGGGCGGGGAGTGCTCGTGGTGCTGGGCAGGGAGAGTGCTCGTGTGCTGGGCGGGGAGTGCTCGTGGTGCTGGGCGGGGAGTGCTCGTGGTGCTGGGCAGGGAGAGTGCTCGTGGTGCTGGGTGGGGAGTGCTCATGGTGCTGGGCGGGGAGTGCTCGTGGTGCTGGGCGGGGAGTGCTCGTGGTGCTGGGCGGGGAGTGCTCGTGGTGCTGGGCCGGGGGTGCTCGTGGTGCTGGGCAGGGAGAGTGCTCGTGTGCTGGGCGGGGAGTGCTCGTGGTGCTGGGCGGGGAGTGCTCGTGGTGCTGGGCGGGGAGTGCTCGTGGTGCTGGGCAGGGAGTGCTCGTGGTGCTGGGCGGGGAGTGCTCGTGGTGCTGGGCCGGGGGTGCTCGTGGTGCTGGGCAGGGAGAGTGCTCGTGTGCTGGGCGGGGAGTGCTCGTGGTGCTGGGCGGGGAGTGCTCGTGGTGCTGGGCGGGGAGTGCTCGTGGTGCTGGGCCGGGGGTGCTCGTGGTGCTGGGCAGGGAGAGTGCTCGTGTGCTGGGCGGGGAGTGCTCGTGGTGCTGGGCGGGGAGTGCTCGTGGTGCTGGGCGGGGAGTGCTCGTGGTGCTGGGCAGGGAGAGTGCTCGTGTGCTGGGCGGGGAGTGCTCGTGCTGCTGGGCGGGGAGTGCTCGTGCTGCTGGGCCGCAGCTGCGGAGCTCGGCCTCTCGCGCTTCTCCAGCCTGGAGCCCCTGCTCTCTGCAGGGAAGGGCCGCTTTGGAGTCAAAGTCCTCGCTCAGGTTTGCAGAGTGGTTCGCACTCGAGTCCTCTCCTGGAGCGAGTAAGCGTGCTCCTCCTGTCTCCTTCCCCTTTCCCTGGTTCGTGCCTGTCGGCAACAGAAAGGGCTTTGTCCGAAACCACCCCCTCCGTGGTAGCCTTGGTTGTTATTGCCGGGTTAAAGCAGAACAGGGTCTGTGCTTTCACAGCTGGCACTGGGTCTCTTTAAAGCTGGGCACGTTACCGTATCTCCCAGAGTATATGGGACATTGACATGGCAGAGAGAGAGAGAGGCAGAGAGAGAGGAAAGAGAGAGAGAGAGAGGAGAGAGAGGGAACCAGAGAGGCAGAAAGAGTCAGAGAGAGAAAGAGGAGAGAGAGGCACACACAGAGAGAGAGAGGATAGAGAGAGGCAGAGAGAGAAAGAGGAGAGAGAGGCACACAGAGAGAGAGAGAGGATAGAGAGAGGCAGAGAGAGAAAGAGGAGAGAGAGGCACACAGAGAGAGAGAGAGGATAGAGAGAGGCAGAGAGAGAAAGGAGAGAGAGGGAAGCAGAGAGAGAGAGGAGAGAGAGAGAGGCAGAGAGAGAAAGGAGAGAGAGGGAAGCAGAGAGAGAGAGGAGAGAGAGAGAGAGAGAGAGAGAGAGACTGAAGTCTGGATCTCAGAATACTTAAGATTCCCTCTCAGACTGGCCTGGGAGGGCGAGGGGAGGCCCTTGCCTTGCACGCAGTCAGTCCAGGTTCAGGTTCAGTCTGGGCCCCGCCAGTAGCCCCCTCGCCCCGCGAGGAGTGAGCCGTAGTGTCCAGTCAGCAGTAAGCCCTGAGCACACCTTGGTATGGACCAAAACAAAAACAGAATCACTCTCTCCCCAACATTCCCAGCAGTGTTATCATTTATTTCATTTATTTTCTAAAAGGTAACACTTAGGTGCGTATGCTGCCCGAGCCCATGTGCTGCTTGCACCCACGTGGCCAAGCACATGTGTCACCCGAGCACGTGTGTCGCCCACATCTCCCCTCTTGAGAAGTGTACTTTCATCCTTTCCTGTCTAATGCTGGGGTGTCTAGGGGCTCTCTCCGCTCTTGGAGAAGCCCGAGTTCTCTCTTGAGTGCATTACACTCTCTCTCTCTCTCTCTCTCTCTCTCTCTCTCTCTCTCTCTCTCTCTCTCTCTCTCTCTCACTCTCACTCTCACACTCTCTCTTCTCTCCTCTCCTCTCTCTTCCTCCCTCCTCTTTCTCTCTTCTCTCCTTTCCACTCTCTCCTCTCTCCTCTCCTCTCTCTCTCTCCTCCTCCCTCCTCTCTCTCTTCTCTCCTTTCCTCTCTTTCTCTCCTCCCTCCTCTCCTCTCTCTCTTCTCTCCTCTCTCCTCTCTCTCCTCTCCCCTCTCCTTTCTCTCCTCTCTCCTCTCTCTCCTCTCCCCTCTCCTTTCTCTCCTCTCTTCTGTCTCTCCTCTCCCTCCTCTCTCTTTCCTCTCTCCTCTCTCCTCCTCTCTTCTCTCTCTCCTCTCTCTCCTCTCTCCTCTCTCTCATCTTTCTCTCTCTCCTCTCACCTCTTTCCTCTCTCTGTCTTTCTCTCTCCTCTCTGCTCTCTCTCTGTCTCTCTTGCTCGCTTTCTCACTCTCACACTCTCCCCCTCAAAAACCCTCCAAATAAAATCTGTTTACTTAAAAAAAAAAAAAAAGCAATGTTTAATCTTAAGTGTTGCTTCTCCAAATGTATACAGCTTGTTAAAATTCTGATCATGAACCAGCAAGTCTGAAGTCAAGAGTCCAAATTTTTAATGGGTTTTGAGTGATCTTGATAAGGCGTGTGGACATCCTTTTGAGCGTGTGCTGTGGAGAGCCAGCACGCGTCCGGAGTGAGAAGTGAGAGTCAGGCCCTATTTGTTTAGATAAGAGAGTTATGTATCATTTCATATTCTCCAATAGAAAGATGGTCGGATTTTTGAGAAAATGAGTTTTACCTTACTCTTAGAGATAGCAATCAGTGCAATTAAAAGGGAAGTTATTAAATGGAATATATTAGATTAGATTATTTCTAAGGTCACCTCTAGTTATAAAACTCAGTAATTCCTTAGTTCTTAGGCAATAATAATTAAATTTTTTAATCAGCAGTCTTCAAGGAGATTTTATTACTGCATTATTTTTTTTTAAATACGAAGATGTTATCAAGAGAGGTTGAGTCAATTCTGTATTTTTATAAAATGATGTAATTCAGTTATGAGTGTCATGCTTCGCCTCATCTCATGGGAGTCAGCATGTTACTACCTAGGTGCACCATAACTGAGGCAGTGTTTTTTTACACCTGTGGGGGGGGTATGGTTGGAAACCATTGCTCTCGTAGACCGGTGGTGTTACACTTACAGAACAGGATCATCCGCAGACTGGCTTTGGAAGACTCCACTAGTTAGATGCCTGACTTCAATATTAGTTTGGTAGAAAACTGCAGTAAAAAATGCTTTGTATTCAGGTACATGCAAACACTTCCCTAGCTAAACTATATCTCTGAGAGTTTACACGAAACTTAATTTTTTAAGCTTAGTAATGGAATAATTTTAGGCAGTTCCTTTTATATGAAAGTTCAAGCATCTGTTGAAAAGTCAGTCCTCATATTTGTGAGTTGTATGATGGTATAGTGACTGTCACTGTCACTGTCATCCCGTTGCTCATCGATTTGCTCGAGCAGGCACCAGTAACATCTCCATTGTGAGACTTATTGTTACTGTTTCTGGCATATCGAATATGCCACAGGTAGCTTGCCAGGCTCTGCCGTGCGGGCGGGATACTCTTAGTAGCTTACCAGGCTCTCCAAGAGGGACACGGAGGAATTGAACCAGGGTCCGCCACGTGCAAGGCAAATGCCCTGCCCACTGTGCTATTGCTCTAGCCCGGCATAGTAACAGTGAACAGAAATTTGTTCTGTTGCTTTCATAGCTTCGTTTTCCTAATTACATAACTCTTACAAATTCATTATTTGTAGAATATTTATGCTATGCTGATTGATCCTAATATGTTCTACACATTCCAGGAACTGTCATCTAATTATTAGTGAAACAGAATGCTTGGTAAACAGAAAATAAATAATACTATATAATGCGTTTTAGGAAGTAGCTATCTTCAAGAAACTGTGGTATCTGTAAGAGTACTCAACCCTTTTAGAGAATAGGAAAAGGGAGTTTCGACAAAGACGGTGCTATTAGTAATAAATGAGGTGAGTCATGAAGAGTAATATGATTTAGTCGATGATGGAAGAAAGGATGGTCTAGGATTAATTGCATGAGTGAAAACACAGACGCATGCAAGAAGCAGCGTGATGCTCCTGGGAGCTCACTGGATTGCCGAGTGGGAAAGGGATTTGAACTTGAGTATAGGCGGGTGCTTTCTAGTAACACTAGGAGCTTGACCTTTCCCTCTTTGACCAAGGAGGCACGTGTAGCTTTGAAGCTAGGTTTGAGATTAATGCATTTGTCTTTGATATATTCTGGGTTAGAAGAAAGAAAACCCAGCGTGGGGAGGCAGTCGAGCTCTTAGTAACTAGAGAGGTGATCAGGGTCTAGTCTGGGTCCCCACCAAGGGCCCTCTCGGCTCCCCGAGAGCTCAGCCTGGGCCCCTCGGCCTCATGCCCACCCACCCTTACCCTCAGGACTATAGGCCAGAGCTTTCTTGTTACTTTAACTAAGTGGCAAGTTCTGAAGAGAAAAACTGATAAAACATTTCTGTCTCAGGCCAGGGAGACAGTACAAAGGTTAGGGCCCTTGCCTTGCTTTTTGCTGACCCGAGGTCAGTCCCCAAACACTGAACATGGTCCCCACATACTGCCAGGTATGACCCCCTGAGCTCAGAACCAGAACACTTGGAGTGCTGCCGCCTGCAACCCCAAAATAAAATGTTTCCTAACATAAGTATCTCTAGTACTTTTATACAGTGACTTTTTGTGCAATTTTGGTATTGATGATTAATATTTTGTATTTTCAATGCATTTTTACATAGTTCTTAGTGAACTTTTTAATAGATTTTGGCCAGTGTTTTTAGGGTTGTTTTTCTTTCTCTTCTAAGTACAAAGTCAGGGGTGCAAGCATGTGGCCTAGTGACAGAGCGTTCAGCTTGCAAATGTGAGACTCAGGGTTAGATCCCCGTCACCACACAATAAAAGTAATGATAATAAATAAAACCCAGTCTCAAATAATAATCGTACCAAGGGATACTCTCGGGGTATTTTCTTTTGGATGATTCCTCTAAACTTCCCATTTTTCTTTTCATGATCTTCCTCTGTCAGTAATTATCCTGTATGACCCAAACTAAACGTGGATACCCCACCTTTATAGACAGTTAATGTAGCATATTAGCACTGTAGCACTCTCATTCTGTTGTTCATTGATTTGCTCAAGCGGGCACCAGTAACATCTCCATTGTGAGACTTGTTGTTTCTGTTTTTGGCATGTCGAATACGCCACAGGTAGCTTGCCGGGCTCTCCAAGAGGGATGGAGGAATTGAACCCCAGTCCACCACGTGCAAGGCAAATGCCCTACCTGCTGTGCTATCACTCCAGCCCTGTGCTATCATTGTAGCATATTAAGAAATCATATTCCTTATCAGAGTGGGAGACTAATACCCAGGAACTGTAGAAATAAGTACCAGGAGGTTGACCCCATGGCTTCGAGGCTGGCCTCACGTTCCGGGGAAAGGGCAACTCAGAGAAGCGATCACCAACTACATTGTAGTCGAAGGCCATGTGGGGGAAGGGAGTTGCGGGCTGAATGAGGGCGAGAGACTGAGCACAGTGGCCACTCAACACCTTTATTGCAAACCACAACAGCTAATTAGAGAGAGAGAACAGAAGGGAATGCCCTGCCACAGTGGCAGGGTGGGTTGGGGGTGAGATGGGATTGGGGAGGGTGGGAGGGACGCTGGGTTTACGGGTGGTGGAGAATGGGCACTGGTGAAGGAATGGGTTCCCGAACTTTGTATGAGGGAAGTATAAGCACAAAAGTGTATAAATCTGTAATTGTACCCTCACAGTGATTCTCTAATTAAAAATAAATAAATTATTTGAAAAAAAATCATATTCTTACCTATTTATATCTAAATTTGTCTCCATATTTGTTTTAACATGCCCTTAGAATTGTCTGTCCAAAATTGCTTAAGAGTATTTTTGTAACAAGGAACTTGGGTTATCTGCCTTCCTAACCTGGTATAATAATTCATTATTTTGTTATTTATAATCTTTAGAAATGGAATGCTAATTTTTTTTCTTGTTCTGTCTAGGAAAAGTTTTATAGTAAGTATGGTTCCAAGAATAATCTAACTTTAAAAAAATAAATACTCTTTCATTAGAAGCAGCCATTTAAGACGAGATAAATGAAGTATGAATTAGAAATTACATTAACTTATTAACTTCTAACAGGATATGAGTTTTCTGATTAGTTCAAACACATATTCTTTTGAAAAGCATTTAGGTTGGTTTCCTGTGCCAATCTGAATTATGTTTCATGTATGTAGTCAGTATAAAAATTTCATAATCTGTTAATATTGTAAGATTTTATATTTTCAATAGATTTCATGTTTGAATTTTGTATGAAAATTGCTTTTATTTTTGGTTTATCAGCAAATTCAACTTGCTTTAAACATTGCAGAGCTTCAGAGTAACTTTTGCTTTTTGCTTTTTGTCTTATAAATTTATTTATGCCCTGGCTGATGGTTTGTTTTTTCCTTTTTCCCTTTGGAAAGCCTTGCAGTGAGAGAGTTCCTTTGTCTGGATGACCCACCAGGTCCATTTGACAGCCTGGAAGAAAGCAGGGTGAGTGCTGCATATCACATGTACCACATGTAAGAGGAACCCATAATGTACTACAATGACGCCATTGTTGCTGAAATGAAGAAAATAATTAAATATCATTTCAGACTTGGTAATTTTGCACAGAAAGCTTTTAATGCTTGCGTCAAAGGTTACATTCTTTCACTGACCGCTTGTGGATTTAGTTCAGTTTAAAAATTAAATACTCAGATATGTCATATAGTCACTAACTAAAATCTTGCACTTTGTTCTCCGTATTTTTTACCACTAACCGAAAATTATTTTGAAATTTATTTTACTGCATTTAAAAGTATTATTTGGATGCTTTCTAAGCATTTGTGTGAAAAACCTACCATTAAGTTTGAAACTCTTTAGCAGTTATGTCTCGTCCACTCAGATCAAGCCTGATGCTGCTCAGATTGCATCAACTGATGTATTCAAGCCTGTTTCTGGTCGCAGCTGGGCCAGACTCACAGAGCAGAGCTTAGTACTAGTAGAATGGCTTGGAAATTATGCCTGTTCCCCCGTCCCCACCCCCACCCCAAATGTTTGGTAGTATTTAAAAGGAGCACACTTCATTGGTAGGTTTGTTATGTTTTCAGTTAAACTGCGTGAGTTCTTTGTATTAGAGGGAGTGGCAGCCTGCATGGTAACCTTTCAGTACCTGTGTTGCAAACCATGATGCCCAAAAGGAAGGAGAAGGAGAGCAAGAGAGAGAGAGAAGTGCCTGCCGTAGAGGCAGCCTGGGGGGGGGGGGGGGGGGATACTGGGGTCATTATTGTTGGGAAATGTACACTGGTGAGTATTGGAACAGTGTGTGACTGAAATCCAGTGAACAGCTTTGTAACTGTGTATCTTGGATATGTCATCTATGAGATTCCTAAATAAATTTCAGGGTGTTTTTTTTTTTTTTTTTGGTTTGAGGGCTATGCTCAGAGGTGCTTGGGGTTTATTCCTGGCTCTGCTCAGTAATCATTCCTACCAGGGATACGCCCGGTTAGCTTATCTGTGTCCTCCCAGCTGCCTCTCTGGTTTTGTTCAAGTAATACTTTCAAATGTAGTAAAATAAATTTAATTTTAATTTAATTTGATTACTTTTAAATTTAATTTAAATACTTGTAAATGCTGTAAAATAAAGTTTGAAATAATTTTCTTTTAATGATAAAAAATGTGGGAAACATGGGCTGGAGCGATAGCACAGCAGGTAGGGCGTTTGCCTTGCACGCAGCTGACCCGGGTTTGATTCCCAGCATCCCATAGGGTCCCCTGAGCACCACCAGGAGTAGTTTCTGAGTGCAGAGCCAGGAATAACCCCTGTGCATTGCCAGGTGTGACCCAAAAAGCAAAACAAAATGAATAAATAAAAATAAATATATATATATATGAAACAAAATGCAAAATTTTAGTTAATGAGTATATGACATATCTGTCATATATGACAGATTTTTAAGATTTTTAAACTGAACTAAATTCATATAGGACGAATGAAAGAAACAAAGCAGGCACTTTTATTTTTTTCTTTTTCTTTCCCTATCCTCCCCCCACACCCTCCCCCCCCACCCCCCACCCCCCCCCCCCCCCCGCACCGTTTTCAGCACTGTAGTTTACTGTGCATATCACTCACTCCACCTCCATTTAGCACCAAGTCCTGGGTCACAGTGACCACTTCCTCTGTCGCTGTAGGGGTCTCTTCCCTGATCTCCCCCAGCTCCCCCGCCCTCCCCGTGGTAAGGTTCCTCCTACTAAGGACCAATTCTGGTGCTCTTGGTTTCTGTTGCTTTGGGTTTTAGTTATTCCCTAGTGTAGTTTCTCTCTAGCCCACGTGCGAATGAGATCCTCCCGTGTCTGTCTCTCTCCCTCTGACTGTAAAGACAGACCTTCAGACCTGTGGAATAGAGTTGAAAATCCAGAGGCAGCCCCTCAGGTATATGATCAGTTGATCTTTGATGAAGCCACAAAAAATTTATAAAGTGGAGCAAGGAAAGTCTCTTCAGTAAATGATGCTGGGAAATCTGGTTGGCCACATGCAAAAAAAAAAAAAAGAAATCAAACTCAGCCGTCTTTCTGATGTCATGTGCAAAAGTCAAATCAAAAACGAATTCACTTTTGATTGGCGAGTTACACGTTCAGAAATCTTGTGCTACTGCTAAGTTTTTTGTGACTTCACGTTGAGTTTCTGGAATGCTCCACACTCAGTTTAAGAAGCTTAGGCTGTGACGAATGGTATTGTGTAAGTGATTCTGTGTCTGTGTTTCATTATTTTTAAGGCTTTTTGTGAAACTTTAGAAGAGACGAACTACCGTTTACAGAAGGAACTCCTTGAAAAACAAAAAGAAGTGGAATCGCTGAAGAAACTACTCAGCGAGAAGCAGCTTTTCTTAGACACGCTGCAGAGCAGGTTCAGGTATGTCGTGGTACTTGTATTTTTGGTCTGGCCACTTCCGCTCCCAGTCCTCTTGGCCAGTACCCTTTGTATTTTGATACGACTCAGGAAGTTGCAGTTACGCCCGGTGCACTACCTATAGACTGGAATCTTGATTATTCAGGTGACTACACATTTGGAGAATGGGAAGAAACATCAAAAAATAAGCTCTACCTGTTCAATTATTAATGTGCATTTTAATGTATTTACATGGTACATTTTAGGCCTTTTACTTAATGGGTGGAGGCCATACTTAGCAGTACTTTGCATATGAAGATTCTAGTTTGTCATCTTATCAAAATTTATTGAATCAATGTTAAAAATCATTTTTAAATTGAGATTCTACAAGCCAGAAGAGAATAGAGAGATGCAGTACAGAAACTCATCAAAACAGTCTCCTCGGGGCTGGAGTGGTAATAATGAGGGGAGGGCCTTTGCCTTGCACTCGGCCAATTGAGGTTCAGTCCCCGGCATCCCATGTGGTCCCCTGAGCCCCACCAGGAGTAATTCCTGAGTGCAGAGCCAGGAGTAAACCCTGAGCATCTCTGGGTGTGACCCAGAAAGCAGGGGGGGGGAACGAAAAAAAACCACCAAAACAAACAAAATGGACACCTCACCAAGTATATCCTGCTAGCTTGTTATTTAGATTTGAAGGAATAATAAAGAACTTCAGGGACATACAACAGCTTAGGGAATTCATAGCCCTGAAGCCAGTTTTGTAAGCATTAAAAGAGCTTCTATAAAGGTCAGGACAAACCTTCCATAAAGACCCTCACTAAACCTAAGTTGTCCTTTTTTAATCTACTAGATTAGATTAATCTCACTCACTATGAGATTAATAGTGAGCTATGGCAGGGTGGTAGTTATATCATGCCAGCTCACTATGGGACCTTTTATACCTTTTCAATAATGAGTTAATATCTATATTGACCTATGTTTGATCAGCTTTTTTTTTTTTTACAGCCAGAGATATTTTTATAATAATATTTTACTTAAATGTGGTTGGAGCCATGCACGGGAAAGGAGATGCGTGCTGAAAGTAGACTAGAGACTGAACACAATGGCCACTCAGCACCCCTATTGCAAACCACAACACCCAATTGGAGAGAGAGAACAAAAGGGAATACCCTGCCACAGAGTTGGGGTGGGGTGGGGGGGAGATGGGATTGGGGAGGGTGGGAAGGATACTGGGTTTATTGGTGGTGGAGAATGGGCACTGGTGGAGGGATGGGTTCTCGAACATTGTATGAGGGAAACACGAGCACGAAAATGTGTAAATCTGTAACTGTACCCTCACAGTGATTCACTAATTTAAAAAAATTGGGGGGGAATGTAATTTACATACTGTTAATAATAAAGTTTCATGCATATAAAGTGCCCAAAAAATAATATTTTACTTAATGCAGACACTTTAACAGTATCTGTATTTTCTGATAAAAAACCAATATTCCTTTTCTTAGGATTCTTAGTGCTTTATATTATTTGTACTATTATACAATTGTTTATATTTTCCCATTTAAATTTTTTAATTCCTGTCCCTCATTAAAGTTTGCTTTTGAAGGTTTTGCCTATTTCATGGAAACTCTAAAATGTATTGCACAGAATTTTGTTTATGAAAAGCTTTCTTGCAGGAAAGGCATGAGAGTTACCACAATAAGATTCAAATATAGCATGCGGCAATATATTTTAGATGCCAGAGTTGAGCATTTAGTTATGAAAATAGTATACTATATTGTAGTACATTATCTGAATTTCTCTATATAGGTTAAAATCATAGAGTAATCGGTCATCACAAATTCACTTACTGATTCATTTTATGATAATTCCATCTGCCATTCCTTTAAGTTTTATGGACCAGGTAATATGAAACAAATTTATTGTATTTCTGCCAAGGCTGGGGGCAGAAGTTGGGACAGTGGTGGGACTGGTGTCAGGACGTCTCTCTCAAACAGCTGTCGTGTGCGGCTTTGAAAACCAGTGTCAATGCAAATTGAAAGAAAGAATACCAAAATTAAAAATAAATCATTTTAAAATTAATCATTAGACTCTATCAGCAGTTCATTAGCCATCTGACCGTATTAAGACTTAATAGCTGAAGGCTACTAGCGCCACCAGGATTCGCAGTAATAAGCACACGTCTCTCCTTCTTGGACTCTCACTGGCTGCTCTGATTCCTTTCAGAACACTCTCCTTAGATCCGGCAGGGTCACTGCACATGTACAAGGCAGAAGACGGGCCTGACCGGAAGGTGGAGTGCACTGCGTCCGAGGGGGATCGAGAGGCCTTGGAGGAAGAACCTCGGTACATAGTGTCTAGTGTCTTACACACTAGTCATCCTGATCATTGGACAGAAACGATAATTCTTTGGCTTACTTTTTATGGAATCAGCATTTCATCATTAATTGCCTTAAAAAACCGGAAACAGACGATGGATATTCTAACCAGGGCCTAACAGTGAATTTTGGTGTCCAGGCTCTACATTTTTTTATTCCCCTTTTTCGGAATAAAAGAAACTTATTCCGAATTAACCAAGTTTTGTTAACCGAGCACTGACTCGGTAAACATACATTCAGCACTGAATGAATCGTTATTTGTTGTTGTTGTTCTTGTTGCTTTTGGGATCATACCTGGCAATGCTGAGGGATTACTCCTGGCTCTGCACTCAGAAATTACTCCTGGCGGTGCTCTGGGACCATGGGATGCTGAGGATCAAACCTGGGTCGACTGTTTGCCAGGCAGAGGCCCTCCCCACTATACTATCTCTCTGGCCCCTTTTTTTATTTATCTTGATGGATTGCTTTTATCTCCGTCAGTGTTACTTTTTCCATTCAAAAATATGGCATGATATAACTACCACCCTGCCTACCTAATTAAATGATGGTGCATTTGACGGTTTATAATCCGTATTGCCTAGAAACTCAAGGTCGTTTTCAATACTTAAATGGCAGAGCTTCAAATGTAGTTTTGTACATGGAGTTTCTGTTGGCAAAAGTAATTGCAGACTAGATTTATGTTGGTAAGTGGTAGTTGAGAGAGCTGGAAGAGTCCAGAATAAACTTTAAAGAGTTCTATGGCAGTGATGACTTCCAAATACTAACTTTCTAGTTGACCCCCAAGTATCATGGGTTTAGCCCTAGCAGCCCCCAGAGCACTACCCACTTGGCAGCCAGCTGCTCTGGGGTGGTACTCTCGGCCCTGGCGTGAGCCGTCTGACCTAGTAGGTGAGTAGCACCCAGAGAGGGATCCAGACACCCTGAGCACTGCGTGGGATGCACCCCCTCCCCCCCTTCCCACCACCACCACCAAAATATAATTTTTTTTTTTCTGATTAACAATTTAAGTACTTTCTCGGGGGCTGGAACAATAGTATATAGTAGGTAAGGCGCTTGCCTTGCACACTTCCTACCCGGTTCGATCCCCGGCATTCCATATGGTCCCCCAGTCCCCGCCAGGAGTGATTTCTGAGTGCAGGGCCAGAACTAACCCCTGAGCACCGCTGGATGTGTTGCAAAAACAAAACAAAAATATTTAAATACTTTCTGATTATATTTTTCATTGAGTACAAAAATATGCTTTACATATGTTAAAAGATTTTTTTTTAAGTTTATGGAAAATGAAATAGCATATATCCAGTCTCTTCATTGATGTTTCTCTTTCTTTACAGAGTTGGTAATAAGACACACTTAAGTTTTAGTGAACCTGAAAATTCCGTATCAGAGATAGAAGTCGCAGAAGTGGCATATAATGCTGAAGAAGACTGAAGCGTCACGAGCAGTTCTGTACATGTCTGTCTTATCAGCTTTAGAATAGAGTGGCAAATATTTCGTCTTTGTTCCCATTCCAGAGTGGCAGAAATTTAAAATTTTAAAACAGACTGAAACATTTACTGAAAACAGTAAGAATGCACATGTATAAAGTTTACATACAGTTTAAGTTATTGTAATAAGAAATATATTCACTGCTGCTTAAGATGATCCTTTAGCCAACTGTTGTACTTAATATACTAAAAAAGTCCTAGTTAGGAATTCTGTTATCAAGCTCCACGTTCTTGAATATTGTGCGTAAGTTATTGTGGCGTTTGGGACCGTGGATTGCTCCCAAGTAACATGGCTGTGAGTGTGGTGGCTCGAGTGTTGTGTGCGTGTATCCGGGTCTGTCCTGTGACTCAAGTGAAAATTGCATGTTACTGCCTGGTTGGTGGATCCTTTGCTCTTTGACATGATGTTTTCACTTTTGTTTGAATCGGTGGTTGAAAGTTGAATTTAAAATAATAACCTGCTTATTTTGTATTTTAATAAAAATGGCTTATTTGGAGTGCTATGCTATTGAAAAAAGGAAACTTTCTAGTACCAACCAAAGGGAAACTATTCAAAAAAGATAGAAGAATAATGAAACTGATAGCTTTCATTTTAAAAGCTAATTCATTGATAGCCAGAGACTGTATAATAACTACTGTCCCAGCTTCTTATGTATTTTCCTTCTGCATTTACCTTAAATCTCCACTTAGAATTGGTGAGTTTGCCTCTCAGAACACTACCTCTTTTTGCTAATCAAGGCATACCCTTTGGGAAATAGACCATAAGTTCTAGGCAAACACTAAACAAAAATCTTAATAAAAAAGCCATATTACTACAAAGTTCCTAACTGTGTTGACTCCTGGCATTACATTATTCCTTTACATGTGGCTAATTTTCTGTAGTGTAATCGGGCTGATGTTCTTTTTAACACATTTAACTTTATAAAATTATATATGATGCACTTTATAAGAGTAAAGTGTTTTGTGCCAAGTGTCATTGGTGAATTAATTTCCTTAATAATTGGAGCTAGGAAAAAGAAATTATACAGTGCCTTTACTATTTCACTTTCTGAAAAAGTCTCCTAGGATCTGTGAGTCAGCTTCATTTTTAAAAATGTTTCTATCTGCTTTGTACTCGGTTGTTTAAAAAGCCCTGTTTCATTTTTATCTTCTTGCCACTGTTTTGTCTGGGTCTTTTGGTGGAGGTCCTCCAGCAGTGCGTGGGGACCAGGCCGGAGCGTGTTTTTATGCTGCCTTTGGTCCCCAGCACCATATCCTCTGAGCCGCCAGGAGTGACCCTGAGCACAGAGCCAGGAGCAATTCCAGAACACTGTACCCTTTGCCCCCGCAAAGAAAGAAGTGCTTAGGGGCCAGCCCTTGGCTTCTCATGGCAGTGCTCAGCAAACCAGGTCACCGTCCACAGCGGCCACCCTCGCTGTGGTCCAGAGCTGCCAGAACCACACCCAGTCGGGCTGCTGTGACTGCGGCTCAGACTCTGCAAGGCAAGGCATGTGCCGCCGACCGCTGGCCTCTCCCCAGCCCTGTTTCTACTGTTTTGCGTATTTGTTATGAAGCGTTGTAAATGCGCTGCCATTTTTAATGCAGTTACATTGAACTGCACAGGCGTTCCACCTGCTAAGGTACACTTCCCGGAGAACAGGCATGACAATCTCCATTATTTATTTTTTTTCTTTATTAGCTAAATGTTTATCAGTATTTGTTACCCATTCTAGGATGTCGTTGTTTAAAATCCTGCTGACAGATTAACAGACCCAGCGACTATGATTTAGCTTTTGATCTAGAAAAGGACACTTTTTTTTTTACCGAAAAGTACCAAAAATTAAGTCTTTATCGAAATGTATAGGAAATGTATAGGGCCGTGAAGAGTGCTCAAGTGGTAGAGCACATGTCTAGGATGTGAGACACCCTGAGTTCGAGCCTCGCACTGCTCAGCCCCCCGCCAGCGCCCCCCAGACACCAGCGGTGGTGCCCGGGCACTGCCCAGCCTAGCCCAGCCCTGCACCCAGCCCGGCACACGCGCTGACCCGTCTCCTGGTCTGCTGGGCCGGGCGTCACCGGGGAATTGTCTTCAGATGTCCTGAGCCCAGCTGCGTGCAGCCTCTGTCAAAAACAGGCAGGTACAATAAATCTCCCAGAATATTTTCCACAAAGTGGAAATATGTATTAGAGATGTGGTTTCTGTCCTGAGAGACAGAAAGAATGTAATAAACTGAACAGCTCACTCACTTAAAAATACTCTCCTAGACTTTTAAAGTAATTTAAAAGAACAGTCATTTAAATAAATTGGTTATTTTTCACCTAATAGAGCAAGGTGATTTTTGCTAAAATTCAGATATAGTGCTACTTTTTTTTTTCTTACATGGACCACACATCTTCAAAACCGGGCCCCTTAGAATAAAACAAGGCTATACAATTAACAGGCAAAACCACTATGATATATATTTAGGATTTTTCCACTTTTATAATTAATTTAATTCCCAGTATTATATTCATTTAATAAATTGCCTTTTCAGATATTGAATAGTACTTTCCCTCTGATATCTCTCTTCTTCCTACTTAAATGATAATTGTAAATTTAAGTTAACTGCTACATTTTGCAGATGTATGTGGAATAAGTTTGGTTCTCTTGCTTGCACTTTATATATATATTACTAATCATTTTAAGTCTTTGTGAGATGGTGCAGTGTACTTCAATATGTAACCAATGTTAATAAAAAATTGAAATGTTTTTGTGGATAATCTTTTAGCCTTTGAAAAGTAAATTCATGTACTAAGAGAACAACAATCTTAAAACTTTAGCAAATGTATTTTATCTCTACTGTACAGAGATTAACCAATTACAAGCCCAGTAGGGGTCAGAGAAATAAGCGCGGGTAAAGCGATTGCCTCGCATGCACCTGATCTGGATATTATGTCCAGATGTCTCCCAAGCACTGCCAGGAGTGATCCTTGAGCGTAGAGCCAGGAGTTAGCCCTGAGCAGCCCCAGGTGTAACCACCTCCCACCCATCCACCCATCCACCCCCAAAAAAATCCCTTTTATTTAGAAGACCTAAGAATAATTTGATATTGAATAGGATTTTGTGAATTATAGTAATAGAGGAGTTTGGAGTTGATGTTAAAACTTGGGTTGCTTTTTCAACAATGATGTGCTTGATCGATAGCACAGCGGTTGGGTGTTCATTTGCCTTTCACTCGGCCGACCCTAGTTTGATTCCTCTGCCCCTCTCAGAAATCCTGGCAAGCTACTGAGAGTATCAAGCCCGCGCAGCAGAGCCTGGCAAGCTACCCATGGCATATTCGATACGCAGAAATAGTAACATCAAGTCTCACAATGGAGACGTTACTGGTGCCCACTCCAGCAAATAGATGAGCAATAAATAGGATGACAGTGACAGTGATGTGCTTGATAGTGATAAGACAGAGTCTGCAGGACCATGTCCCACGATGCCTAGTGCTTGATGATGTGGTAGCTGCAGAATCCTCAGACATCTGACATTGACCAAGTCTCGATAGCGCCCCTTAGGTTTGATTGAAACTCCTGTATACTCATCCTGGTCCCTAACCATACAAACGCCATTGCTAATATTGCCAGTGAGACATATCAAATGATTCATCAGTAAACAGAAAGATTATGGACAACAAAAGGGGAAAATCAGTTATGGTTATTACTCACTGACATATTCCACATTTCATCATGGTTGCAATCTTGACAAGAACAAATCACAAAATTTTGAGAAGATGTATCAGATATGTAGGAACTTGTAGTCACCAAAGTTGTAGACCAGGACAACTGATCACTTCCTACTTGGTTGCTTGATTCTTTTTTTTTTTTTTTGGCACCATGACAACCATGACCAAAGCAAGAAGGTTGTTTTCCTTGTCAGAAAAGCCTGGACCAAACTACATTATATTTACTGCTGACCCCGGGTCCTTCAAACAGTCCTAGGGTAGTTACTACAGAATGCCAGAGAGTGGTGAGCTCCTGAGTGCTGATATAGAGCTGAGGGGGAAAGTAGACATTCCAAATAGGCTAATTGTGGGAAAAAATTATATACTAGAGCAAAATGTTCATTATGGATAAAACTGCCAGTGGGATCCTGAAAGGACTTCCGTCTTTCGGAGAGCAAGTCAGTGCCAGATTTCAAGGCTTTGATGGGCAGAATGCATTGCCTCTGAGCACTGTCTCAGGGTACAAATAAAAATCTTTCGCAAACTGCCACAGTGAAGTGGACACCCTAGACTTTCTAGATCTCCGTGTTGTGTGCACACGGTGTGTGTACTCCGGGAGCAATTCAGATTCCACGGCGACCCTCTTCCAAGATCCTAGATTACGGTGATAGTGCAGTGGACAAACTGCTTAGATAGCTTTCAGTTTTTTGCTTGTTAGTATCACGCTCATGGAAACTCTCCCTTTTACTGGTGATCTTTATCCCAATACTAGAGTGTGTGTTTTTTATCTCACAGGACAAATGGGTTACTACAGTTACTTAGACTTTTCAAGGACGACTGCCTAGAGGGCGCCTTTGCCCTGGGGAGTGCTGCTTCAGGTCAAAGAAAATCACTGCGATGACACTGATGCCCTCCTGAAAGGATTACAGCATCCGTGACTGCAGCAGGCTTGCAAAAACGTGTAGTAGCTGAGTGACTGGCCTCTACCCAGAATACTCCAGCTCCAGCCTTGACTTTGCCGGACTTGCCAAGGATGAATAAGTTGTAAAAGTGACCAAAACTGGACCAGTTGGCAAGCAACTGGCACCTGGGGGTGGATGAAGATGACCTGAGGGGCTAAACGTGACTCAAGGAATTGACGGAGCATTTGGGTGGAAGTAATATAAGACTGGAAAGCAAGAGCAGAGGAAACTAGAAGATAAGGAACCCCATAGGAAACTCAGTGATAAATACAGCAGAAATTCTTTTGTAGAATTCCAGAAGTTCTTCGGAGTTTAGAAACGTGGACCTCAACACTGGAAGGTTTGATAATAGATTCAGCGTGCATTACCTGCGATGTGCCAATAAACTGAAATAGACGCCTTTTTGTTGTTATTGGTGATGTTCAGAGGTTACTCCTGGCTCTGCCTTCATGTGATGCTTAAGGGACCATAGGGGCTGTCGGGGAATGAACCTGGGTCAGCATGTGGAAGGCAAGCTTCCCACCCACTGTTCTGTCTCCAGCCCCCAGGGGCATCTTCTGAAGAATGACATCCTCTGAGAAGAGCTTCGGTCGTTTCCTTCCAGAAGTCTCTGTTCTCGTCCGAGAGGACACTGCATGCAACTCATGAAGACCCTCCAGTAGTCCAGTTAGAGGAGCGAGAGAGGCTGAAGACTATCAACGACCCTGACCTTGTGTATGTTAGGCTGATAACAAAGTTTGGAAAGGACGCAGGGCCTAAGAATAGAAGAAAGCTTATAGAATAAGTATTGTTTTAATGGGAAACATTTTGGCACAGTTGTATGAGGTGTGTTTTCAACTGTTACTGTAAGAGTCCCAGAGTTAAATAAAGTTACAGTATGATACTTTTATCATTGAAGAGAAAATAAAAGTTATTCTAATTATGTGGTAGATAATTCTATCCAGATGAGTAAAGGTTAATTCCGTACTGTGATTTTGCATAATATTGAAATTGTAGGTTGTGTCTCTGTCATTAACACGTGACTGTAGTAAGGAGAGGAATCTAAATTTTAGGCTCTGGGAAATTTTTTAAGAACTCTGGTTTTGGGAGCTAAAGATAGTACAGTGGGGAAGGTGTTCGCCTTGCATGCAGCCAACCGCCTTTAATCTCTGGCACCTCATATTGTCCACTGAGCCCTGCCAGGAATTATCTCTGAGCACAGAGCCAGGAGTAAACCCTGAGTACTGCCAGTTGTGACCCCCCCCAAAAAAAAACTAATTTTAATTCAAATTTGGCTCGATAATTATTTTGTGTTTTTCTTTTGCAGTGTTGCAGTCTATTCGCAAAAATAATTATCCAAACTTTTATTTTCAGTACCTGTGATTGTTACTCTCATGGGTACTGTATCACACAGTTGCCCATATAAGAACCTTAGGAGAATAGGCTCAGGATCAAGAAAACCTGTTCTCTCCTCTGTTTCCCAAAGGGACCACACGAATCCCGAGAGACAGTGAACGCTGGGAGCAAGGTGGGCTGGTTCCCTCAGACGCTGTGGAGACCCTTCCTGCTCAATTGCTTACGGAACAGATTTCTGGGGGCTGGAGCGATAGTACAGCACACAGCGTGCTGGGCTTTCGTGCAGCCAACCCAGGTTCAATCCCTGGTACCCTGTATGGTCCTTCAAGCACACAGCCAGGAGTAAACCCTGAGCACAGCTGAGTGTGGCCCCAAAACAAAACATCAATAAAAAAAATTTTTAAGAACATAAATTTCCATGGACATGAGCAGCTTTTTTTTTTCTTCTTCAAAAGGGATAGGTGGTAAGCTGATAAATTTGGGATCCTTTCTGTTCTAATTTTGAATTTTGGATGGGTGAGGGTGTTGGTGGGCTGGAGCAATAGCACAGCAGGCAAGGCATTTGCCTTGCATGTGGCCGACCAGGATTTGATTCCTCCATCCCTCTCGGAGAGCCCGGCAAGCTACCGAGAGTATCTCGCCCGCACGACAGAGCCTGGCAAGCTCCCCGTGGTGTATTCAATATGCCAAAAACAGTAACAACAAGTCTCACAGTGGAGACATTACTGGTGCCCGCTCGAATAAATCGATGAGCAACAGGATGACAGTGCTACAGTGAGTCAGAGGGTGTTGGTCGCTGCACATACTCCTGACTGCATTCTCGGGAGGAGCCAGGGTGGACCATATGGATGGGTGGACAGATATGCGGACAAATGTGTGTGGACCATTTGGCTTGTAAACAATACTGATACACTCTGATGTTCTTAACCATAACTTCAGATTAGAACAAGTTCAACTTGCCATGTTCTCCTCGACAACAGGAAAACAGGACGCTGTCATCATCTCCACAGAGAACAAATGCAAGAGACACCAATGCAGCCGACGTATACTCAGTAAATGAAAGCAAAATGGAAATAATAGGTATAGGTTTTCTCAGAAGATGAAAATAATGTAGGTTTGCTTATAATGTTTGCAGTCCGGTTAATGGGAATCGAAGAACAAGATGACAGCTAGAGTCCTGTGAATTGTAAAGCCTCACCTTGGGATGCTTAAGCCCCATAACCCCGGAGATTCCTTTCTTTGGAAACAGCCAACCTGCCCTACATGCCTTCCTGTTCCCTCCAGGGAACACCTTTCCCTGACTCACCCAGCAGGTACTTGCATACCTCCTCCAGGAGGAACAGGAACATTCAAATACTTTGTTCTCTCAACTTCCTTGGCTGTTCCTTGAGCCTGTCATGGAACAGGTTTATGACCAGTGAAACAAATCAAAGTGCCCTTACTATATCTTCTTGCTTTACCAATAAGAAATGGAGCGTGTCTCTGGTCAGCCTCTCCCCCAGCCTCTACGTTTTGATCTCCAGAGATGCTAGACCATCGTCTTATGAACGTGAGGTGTGACAGCATGAGGGACCACTCTATTGTGTCATTTCCTATTTTACTAAGATAAAGAGTCATTTTAAATTCGGATTATAGCTTGGAGAATCTTTTTAAAGAGGAGGGAAATTTTAAGATTTTTCTATCTAATGATAGTGTATAATTTGTCACTAAAAAAAGGAAATTTGGGGCCAGAGCAATAGTATAGTGGGTAAGGTGCTTGCCTTGTGGCCAACCCGGGTTTAATCTTTGACATGCCATATGGTCCCCTGAGCTCAGGAGCAAGCTGTGAGCACAGCCCAGTGTGATAATCACTGTAGCACTGTCATCCATTGCTCATCAATTTGCTGGAGTGGGCACTAGTAACGTCTCCATTGTGCGACTTGCTGTTACTATTTCTGGCATATCGAATATGCCACGTGTAGCTAGCCAGGCTCTGCCGTGCGGGCTGGATACGCTCGGTAGCTTGCCGAGCTTTCCGAGAGAGATGGAGGAATCAAACCCGGGTTGGCCACGTGCAAGGCAATAATCACTCTACCCACTGGGTAAGAGCAACATTTATTGGACTATTCAAGGTAAGTCATCACCATTTTGAAAAAGAGAAGCATGTTTTTTATAATTTTTTTTTATTGAATAACCACGAGATACAGTTACAAAGTTAATGGTGATTGGATTTCAGTCATAGAATGTTCCAGTATCCATCGCTTTACCAGTGCGCATTCACCAATGTCCCCACCCAGTTCTTCTCCCACCACCGTCCGCATCCTCACCCTGCCCCTGCCTATCTCTGCCAGCATCTCTCTCTCCTCTGTCTCCTTCTCTCACGCCCTCTTGTTCACTCTCTCCCCCATCTCTTTCTGTCTCTCTTTTGTGCTCTCTCTCCCCCTGTCTGTCTTCTGTCTCTCTGTCTCTCTGTCTCTGTCTCTGTCTCTGTCTCTCTCTCTCTCTCTGACTCCCCCTCTCCCCCTCCCCAACAATCTCAGCTTTTCTGGCCATTATGGTTTGCAATACAGGTACTGAGAGTCTATCATGCATGTCCCTTTACCTCCTTTCAGCACTCAGTGCTTGTGCCAAGTGATCCTTTCCAACTCTCACTGTCACGGTGCTCCCTTCTCTGTCTCCCCCGGGCGTTCCACTCTGGGTAAGCTTCCAGCCATGGACCAGTCCTCCTGGCCCTCATTTCTGCTGTGCATGGGTCTTAGTCTCATATTACGTAAAAGCCTCCTTTTGAGAACAAAATAAGGAAAAAAAGAGAGACTAGTGTCTGCAACGTTACTCTCCTCCCCTGCTGCATCGAGACGGCCCAGACTGCATGTCCTAAATGACAGTGTCCTATTATTTTCCACATTCCTGGAGGTCAGCGTTACCGTCACGGTGCCTGCAGGCTCGCTGTTGACTCTCCTCTTCAGCTGCCGACATTGGCCACCTCCTCACACGCACGTGCTTCTCCTCAGAGCGCGTGGTGTTGGCACTGATGCATCTCCTGAGGAAACTCTCCTGTCGGATCGAGGCCTCTGCCCTGTCACTTACCTTAGCCTCACTCATCTCCTCAGAGGCCAAACTCCTGTATCCTAATCCAGCCACACTGAGGTGGAGGGTTCCAACACCTGAATTTGGAAGCCGAGGCAAGTCACATTGAGTCGCATCACAGCACTGTCTGGCCATGACACTGTCAAATGACTGCAAATATTTCTCAGTTCAACAGAGTAACATAGGGAGAATATTTTTTTTATAAGTCACTCAACCAGTAGTAATAGTGTTTGGCGTTGGGTTATAAAAGGTATCGGGAAGCAGCCCACAGCAGTAAGTAAGGCCTCTTATCACCTGCATATTGTGTGGTAATCAAGGTGTTTGTAATTCAGGGATGAAGAGGCCAGAAAGGTGACACAGATTGTAATCTGTAGAAGCTCAATCTTGACTTCTCCCCGCAGTCTTACCTGTTCCCTTAAGATTGTAATCTGTACACGCTCAGTGTCGACTTCTCCCCCCCAGTTTACCTGTTGCCCTGCTTACACTTTCGTCAAGTCATTCCAATCATTTACCCGATTTTTCCTGGAAATGATCTAATTCTCCTATTTTGCTGTTTCAGACCCTCGTAGATAAACAGGTAGAGGAAAATACAGGAGCAAAACCGTTTCCTGGTAATCACACAGCACCTTGTGACCTTCCAAGAGGTGACAGGACTCGAGCAACGAGGCTATCAAGGAGAAGGGCAGCCCGTGTGTTTTTAGGTAACCTTGGCAGGGACACGAGTCGCGTATTCTGAGGCCGGGGGAGCGGAGGTGACTTCACACTTTGAATGTACCCGATTCTCGTCTGGGCCATAACCACCTGACCCAAACCTCCCAGAATCTCCGATGAACTGCCGCAGGGGCCTGTGTCCTGGCCGGCGGCTGAGGCCTCTGCCCCGCTCTGATCCCATCTCCCACAGCAGGAGAAACCTTCTCTTGGAAAAAAACAAAAACAGAAAAAAAAAACCCAAGCACCTATGGAGGGGTGGGGGGTGTTTCCCCTGAAAATATTCAAAGGTTTCCCATAATATCTAATATTTTAAAGATTCAGGTGGCTTTGGACTAGAGCGATAGCACAGCGGGTAGGGCATTGGACTTGCACGCGGCCGACCCAGGTTCAATTCCTCTGTCCCTCTCGGAGAGCCGGGCAAGCTACCGAGAGTATCCCGCCCGCACAGTAGAGCCTGGCAAACTCCCTGTGGCGTATTCGATATGCCAAAAACAGTAACAAGTCTCACAATGGAGACGTTACTGGTGCCCACTTAAACAAATCAATGAACAACGGGACGACAGTGTGACAGTGCTGCAATGCAGATAGCTTTATATGTCCTACAAACATGGTCCATTCTGCACCCGATCCCTTTCTGCTCCTTCCATCTCTAAGGTCCTGGGCCTCCTTGAGCCGCACATCCCCCTGTAGAAGCCGCTTCCTGCAACCCAGCTGCCTCTTCCCAGTCTTGCTTCAAGCTCTGCTTCTTCAGGCAGCCTGAAGGAGCCCGCAAAATAGTGACCACAGCCAGATTTCTCTTTTTTTTTTTCTCGGTGTCTTTCACCTTCCCGCATCTTCAAAGGTTCTTCCTCCCCATGGCTGGCTTGTCCCTCTAACCTCTGCACCCCATCCCCCATCCCGCCACCACCTCTTTTGAGGAGGATTTGGCATGTCGTAAGTGCTCAAGAATTTATGAAGATTTTAAAACCCTGAGTTCAGGAAATATAGGAGAGAAAGCCTTGGGAATTTAAACTTTGGATCCATTGTGCTGCCAATTGAGAAGATACTGAGGGAAGGGTGCCTATTTGGGAACCGACTAGATTCGGTTTGCAATACAGGTACTGAGAGGCTGTCACCTTTGGTCCCTTATCTACTTTCAGCACACATCTCCCATCCCAAGGGATCCCTCCAACCATCATTGACTTGGTGGTCCCTTCTCTATCCCACCTGTCTTCTTTTTTTTTTAATTTTTAAAATTTTATTGAATCACCGTGAGATAGTTAGAAGCTTTCATGTTTCGGTTACAATCTCACAGTGATCAAACACCCATCCCTCCACCAGTGCACATTCCCCACCACCAATATCCTGGGTATACCCCCCCCTTTCCCACCCTCCCCCTGCCTCTAAGACAGACAATATTCCCCATATTCTCTCTCTACTTTGGGGCATTGTGGCTTGCAACACAGACACTGGGAGGTCATTATGTTTGGTCCATTATCTACTTTCAGCATGCATCTCCCATCCCGACTGATTCCTCCAGCCATCATTTTCTTAGTGATCCCTTCTCTATTCCCTCTGTCGTCTCCCCTCCGCTCATGAAGCAGTCTTCCAGCTATGGGGAAATCCCCCTGGCCCTTGTATCTGCTGTCCTTGGGTGTCAGCCTCATGTGATGTTATTCTATACTCTACAAATGAGTGCAGTCCCTCTATGTCTGTCCCTCTCTTCCTGACTCATTTCACTTAACATGACACTCTCCATGTTTATCCATTTATAAGCAAATTTCATGACTTCATCTCTCCTAACAGCTGCTCAGTATTCCACTGTGTAGATGTACCAAAATTTCTTTAACCAGTCATCTGTTCTAGGGCACTCGGGTTGTTTCCAGATTTTGGCTATTGTGAACAGTGGTGCAATGAATATATAGATACAGATATCATTTCTACTGTGCTTTTTTGCATCCTCGGGATATATTCCCAGAAGTGGTATTGCAGGGTCATAAGGAAGCTCAATTTCTAATTTTTGAAGGACTATCCATATTGTTTTCCAGAAAGGCTGGACCAGTCGGCATTCCCACCAAGAGTGAAGGTGCGTCTCTTTTTCCCCACATCTATGCCAGCACTGGTTGCTTTTGTTCTTTTGACTGTGTGCCAGTCTCTGTGGTGTGAGATGATATCTCATTGTTGTTTTGATTTGCATCCCCATGATAACTAGCCATGTGGAACATTTTATCATGTGCCTTTTGGCCATTTGTATTTCTTTTTTGAGGAAACTTCTGTTTATTTCTTCTCCCCATTTGTTGATGGGGTTGGAGGATTTTTCCTTATACAATTCTACTAGTGTCTTGTATATCCTTGTTATTAATCCCTTATCAGATGGGTATTGGGTAAATATTCTTTCCCATTCTGTGGACTCTTTCTGTATTTTGGTCACTGTTTCTTTCGAAGTGCAGAAGCTTCTTAGTTTGGTGTAGTCCCATTAGTTTATGTTTGCTTCCACTTGCTTGGTCAGTGCTGTTTCATCCTTAAAGATGCTTTCAGCTTCAATGTCATGGAGAGTTCTGCCTACATTTTCCTCTATGTACCTTATACATTCATGTCTGATATTGCGGTCTCCCAGCTGCCTTCTTCCCCTGCTCATGAGGCAAGCTGCCAACCATGGAGCAACCTTCCTGGCCCTTGTGTCTACTATCCTTGGGTGTCAGTCTCATATTATGTTACTTTATATTCCACAAATGAGTGTAGTCCTTCTATGTCTGTCCCTCTCTTTCTGGGCAGTCCCACTTTTGAACCTGTCACCAGAAGTCAGTCATTTCCAGCTGAGACGTGTTGCACACGGCTCGCCTACTTCTCTGAAGTCTTTGGAACCTGCTTTTTCCAGGAGCTCATAAGCTGAGTTTCTGGGCCTGGGGTCTGTGCTGGCCACAGGTGCGGTCCCGCAGACCTGCTTTCTCGCTGCTGGGGAACAGAGGAGAGAGCATTGTCATGTGCCTTTTCCAGAACCCACCTCTGGCATGGGCGCGATTGGCTGCGTTTGTTGGGTGCCACGAAATCCTTAAGAAGCAGAAGCAGTCCCCCCCACCCCCCCACGCCCGCCCCAAGAGACCATGGCAAGTCCCAGTTAGCACAATTCCAGGCTGGCCTGGGAATCCGCGCATCCTTGGCGGCCCGGCCCCGCTGGTCTGCAGCGCCCGGGCATGCGCAGAGCGGAGCCTTGCAAAGACGACAAACGCTCAGGCTCGGTAAAGCCATACGGTTCGCCTTGTTGCCTAGTTGATAACGAGTCATTTTTTTCCATCCTAAAGTTTCAATTAATAAGATGAAAATTGTTGCCATTTCCCCCGCAAACAGCAGCCCGTGGCGAGATTTTTCACTGGCGGGTGGAAGAGCCCTGGCGTTTACATCGAGCTTAGAGCGCCGCCTAGTGGGGGTGATGGGGATAATGAGGCAGGAACACGAAATCTGGGGCTAGAGTGATGGTACAGCGGGTAGGGCGTTTGCTCTGCGCTTGGCTGATTCGGGTTCTATCCCTGATGACATCAGTCCAGAGGGAAGGACTGCCAGGAAGGTAGCTGCAAGGCTGAAAAATCAAGAAGGGCAGGGAGGGGGGTGGGAGGGAAAACGCCTGGGACACAGGTGCTGGGAAATGCACGCGGGTGGAGGGATGGGTGTTGGAACACTGTATGACTGAAACCCAATCACGAACAGCTTTGTAAGGGTCTTTCACACCGTGAATCAATAAAAGAGTTTAAAAAAGAAAAAAATCAGGGTTTCGGTGATACTGCTCTGGACTGCTGTTTCGGAGCCTAACGCAGATCTCCACCAAGGATATTTACCTTGAGTGACTATTCCACTAAGAAAGCACAGATGCTAAGTCAGGATATTCATCCCAACTAAATCGGAAAGGGTATTCCATTGACTACGAGACTTAGAGGTTTTTTCTCCTAAACCTCTTTAAGTTAGGAATATAAAGTTTGGGGCCAGAGTGATAGTACACGGGTAGGGCGTTGGCTCTGCACTTGGCTGATTCAAGTTCTATCCCTGGCATCCCACATGGTCCCCCGAGGTCAGCCATGAGTGATTCCTGAATGCAGAGACAGGAAAACCCCTGAGCACCACCAGGTGATGCTGGCAATCAAACAAACAAAAAGAATATGAAATTTACTTGTCTTTTTACCACAGACATATGTGCTAAAACTTATTATCAACTTTTAAAATGGCCAAACTCATTGAAGTTTCGCAAGAGTTCAAGATGCCGCTCTGTCTAACATTCATCGACTTAAAGAAGGCCTTCGATTCTGTTGAGACTGAGGCAGTTATCGAAGCCCTGGCCAAACAGGGCGTTCAAACTCAGTATATCAAAATCCTCCTCGAGCTGTATTGTGGATTCACCACCAGGATCTCACCATTCTACAAGGAAGTGATCACTGATGTAAAGAGAGGGGTGTGGCAGGGCGATACCATTTCACCGAAACTCTTCAGTGCCGCCCTCGAGAACATCATGCGATGACTGGAATGGGAAGGAATGGGAGTGAAGATAGACGGTCGGCAATTACAGCACCTCCGCTTCGCTGATAACATCGTTCTCATAACACCAAACATTAGCCAAGCGGCACAAATGCTGGCCAACTTTGACCTCGAGTGTGGAAAGGTCAGATTGCAGCTGAATCTCAACAAGACGATGCTCATGAAAAACGAACTGGTCCCTGAAGCTCCATTTGCTCTCAATGGAATGAACATCTCCGAATGCAGCAGCGATGTAGTACCTGGGTGGAGAAATCAACATGAAGAATGACTTGGTGCCAGAACTGCGCAGGAGGAAGAGAGCAGCGTGGAATGCCTTCAAGAGCATCGAAGAGGTGGTTAAGAGAACGAAGAACCTCCGACTCCGGGCACATCTTTTCGATCCCATCGTTCTTCCTGCACTAACATATGTCTCAGAGACCTGGGCCCTACACAAGCAGGATGAGAATTTTATTAGGGTATCCCAAAGAGGAATCGAAAGAGCTATGCTGGGAATATCATGTCTCACTCAAGTGAGAGAAGGAATCTGGAGTTCTGACCTCCGTTGACGGTCAAAAATCAGGGATGCTGTCTCGTTTGCCAAGGCATCAAAAATCAGATGGGCCGGTCATGTAATGCGATTCAGAGACGACCGCTGGACTAGAGCTGTTACAGACTGGATTCCACGGGATGTCAGAAGACCTCGTGGCCGCCCACCAACTAGATGGTCAGATTTCTTCAACAAATCTCTGAATGAACGATTTGAGGCTCTTCCAGTTCCTGGAGCAAGCAGATATCATTGGGCTGCACTAGCTCGCAACAGGGACAAATGGAGACGTTACTGGCGCCCGCTCGAGCAAATCGAAGATCAACAGGACTACAAGTGATACAAGTTTAAAAACCCATTTGTTTCTAGTATTTTACTTCTTTTCCTCAGGATACCAGTGCCAACTACTCAACATGTAAAGCTGTCTTGTTTCTGAAAGTTTTGAATAGTTCTGTGGCAGTACTACCACCCACATTATCTCTTATATTTCTCACAAACTGTTAGCTGACAGATTGTTTTGTCATCTTTAGCTCCATCATTGTACTATACCTTGTTTTCTAATCATTTCTAAATTTTAGAAATTTGTTACTCAGAAAAAATAAAAGGTGAAACTCTTCCTTCTTACTCCATTGCTTTCCTTGGAGGGAGAGTGGGATATTTCGAGAGGAGTGACTTTATTTAAATCATTGGAAAGATAAGAAGCTGCTCCTTGACTGACAAGAAGTGGGGATGTCATTAGCAGACAGTATCACGGAAGCGAGGAAGCCTCTCAGAGTTCCCACTATTTCTTCAACGACTCCTGCAGTTACAATATCCGTTAGCTGGATCTCAGCTGACCCTCCACCCCACCCTTTTCTCTACAAAGCACAATTCGCTGTCTCCAGATTCTGGCTCTTCTGCAGATTATGTTCTGCACGCAGCGCTGTGATAACCAGGTGGCACGCAGCAGCCCTGCTGACCCAAACCTCACAGCGTGCCTTCCTGCGGACCCCACGCCTGCTGCTTCTAGTGTCCTCAGCTCGCCAGCCTCTGCTCAGCTATTTGCGCCAGAAATGGGTGGAGATGAACTTCTAAAGGCAAATTATTCTCAAACTTCATGATTTTAGGCTCAAATCAATAAGTGCTAAGTTGAATTCCTTCAAACAATCCTCACTCTTTTATTTTCTTTTTGGGTCACACCCAGCGATGCACAGGGGTTACTCCTGGCTCATGCACTTAGAAATCACTCCTGGCGGTGCTCAGGGGACCATATGGGATGCTGGGAATCGAACCCGGGTCGGCCGCGTGCAAGGCAAAAGCCCTACCCGCTGTGCTATGGCTCTAGCCCCAATCCTCATTCTTGAACTCAGACTTTTGTCAGTACTTTTAGAAACAAAAGTCTTAGCAATTATAATCCTACTCCTTAAGCACATGCTTAATACGAGTTTAATTAATGTCCTCTCTCTCCCTCACCCCCCTCTCTATTTTTGGTTAGGGGGCCACACCTGGTGATGTTCATGGTTTTACTCCTTGCTCTGCTCTCAAGAAATTACTCTTGGCCCTAGGGACCACTAAGTGAATGATGGTTGGAGGGCTCGCTGGGAATAGGAGATGCGTGCTGGAAGTAGACTGTAGACCAAACATGGTCACCAGTTACTATTTGTATTGTAAATCATAACATGCGAAAGGAGAGAGAGAGTAAAAGGAAATGTGCCTGACACAGAGGCAGGGCAGGGGGTCGTTGGGGGTGGCAGGAGAAATACTGGGACCATTGGGGGTGGAGAATGGGCACTGGTGGAGGGATGGGTACTTGATCATTGTATGACTAAGACCTAATCAGGAAAGTTTGTAAGTCTGTAACTGTATTTCACAAGTGATCCATCAAAAAATATTAAAATAAATAAATAAAAGTATTACTCTTGGCCCTGCTCGGGGAAGCATACGGGATTCTGGGTTTGAACCGGATAGACCGCGGGCAAGACAAACGCCCTACCCCACGGTACTATTGCTCTGCCCGGCTCTCAGGAAGTTTTGATAATCCCTGGTGTCCACATCGCACAGAATTTTCTGCGCCTCAAAAGCTGTCTGGGCGGCTTCAAGTGCTGCAGGCGCCTAAAGCCTTTGGCTCCAGCAAAAGGCTCAGCAGCTGCCGACAGACGCAAAGACAAAGTGAATCACACAACCCTGAGTCCCTTGAACCTTACTTTGAAACTTTTCCAACCTGACCGGGAACTGCACTAGAACAGCCTTCCCAAAGGAATCTGAGCGGAGCAGTGTTTGCCAGTCTGAACCACTGCTGCTGTTGTGTTGCTGACTGAGGCGGGCTTCTCCACGCACCGCCCCCACACCCACCCCCGGCCCGCCCCCCAGAAAGAGAAAAAGAAAAATGTTACTCAAAAAAAAGCAAGACGAACCAAACACGATGGCTACGTAGTGCTTCTGTTGCAAACCACAACACCCAAAAGGAGAGAGAGAGAGCAAGGGGGAATGCCCTGCCACAGAGGTGGGGTGGGGCGGAGGGGGGATGGGGTGGGAGGGTGGGAGGGATACTGGGAACATTGATGGAGGGGACTGGGCACTGGTGGAGGGATATAAACAAAATGCAAACATGAAAGTTCACAAGTTGGTAACTGTAATTCATGGTGATTCACTAATAAAACAAAATAAAATAAATTTTAAAAAATATTTAAAAGTAGCGTTAAAAAAAACCAAGAAAAATTGGGGGGAAATGAATATTTTAAAAGCCCTATCAACCATGCTCTGATTCCCAGGAGCTTATTATGTGGTTTTAGTTCTAATAATTTCACATTGTCCAATTCCAATAACCTCCTAGGAGAAATGATAAAGGCAGATGGAGTCCCGGTCTGCTCTCTAGATTCTGGCGGCTCTCTGCTGCCCTCTACAGCTAAGGAATGGCAAGGCATCGAGCTTTTCCTCCCTCCCCTCCCTACTTCTCTCCCTCCCTCCTTGCCTCCCTCCTTCCCTCTCTTCCTCCCTTACTCCCTTCCCTGGTAAGCAACTACTTCCTTGAGAGTTTTTCAGTTTGTGGAAGAAGTGCTAGTATCTACACTACTCTCGAGGAAAAAATGTTGGGGCTGGAACAATAGCACAGCCAGTAGGGCATTTTTGCCTTGCACCGGCCGACCCATGTTCGATTCCAAGCATCCCATGTGGTCCCCTGAGCACCACTAGGAGTGTGTGAGCCAGGAGTAACCCCTAAGCATTGCCGGATGTGACAAAAAAAGAAAAATAGAAAAAGAAAAAATGTTAACGATACAGGTATTGGACTGAAGTAGATCTGAATTCAAAGTTTCAATCTTAATTTAGCAATAGTGTGTCCTTAGAAATTGTTTCATCGCAGCACCTTTTTCAATTTTGCTATTAACAGTCATTCACGTCAATTAATAACTATTTTTCTAATACCAACTTCATATCCATGTTTTACATGCAAATGCTGAATAAGACTGCACTCAGTTGGCATTTAGATTACATGTGATAAACGGTATAGCTTTGTGGATTGAAAAGAACAGGAGGAAAGCATTTATTACTAGCTTCACCTTTATATTCCCATTTCATTCTCGTGACAAGTTAGTGAAGTCCCTGAGTGTGTTCCAGGGGTGTCATTAGGAATTTTAGGCTCAGGGAGATCAAGAAGCTTTCCCAAGGTCACATAGCAGGATTAGGACCTATCTAAGATATTTGTCCTGTTTAAATTCACAACTAAAGTAGTCTTTGGTAAACTGAATACTTGAACAAATAAATGCACTTAGGAATGTTTAAGCTAGATCTAAGTTCTATTTGCTTCTGTAGAGAAAACTGCTCGTCACAGTCAAAGAAACAAATTTTACTGGAATTTTAAGGAAACATAAATTTTACTTTTAAAATTATTTTATGGTATTTGACTTTTATTATTAATAGGGCATAATTGATCCATTTGGCAATCTTATCATTGAGTACTAAGTAGAAGGTAGGGCTGGAGCAGATAGCACAGCTAGAAAGGTGTTGCATGCAGCCGACCCAGGTTCGATTCTTCCATCCCTCTCAGACAGTCCGGCAAGCTACGGAGAGTATCCCGCCCGCATGGCAGAGCCTGGCAAGCTACTTGTTGCAGTAACAACAAGTCTCACAATGGAGACGTTAGTGGTGCCCGCTTGAGCAAATTGATGAGCAACAGGATGACAGTGATACAGTGACAGTGAAGTTGCAGGTACTTTACAAGTGACAGGAGTTATTGGAAAATTAATAGTATCATTACTTTCTTCAAACAGGCAGAAACAAGGCCTAAGAGAGAACTTTTTAAAAACACTTTTTATTGAATCACTGAGACAGACTCTTACAAAGCTGTTTATGGTTGGATTGCAGCCAAACAGTGTTCCAACACCCATCCCTCCACCAGTGCACATTCCCCAACACCAGTGTCCCCAGGTTCCCTCCCATCACCCCCACCCCCACCCCTTGCCTGCCTCTAGGGTAGGCACTTTTCTTCTCTCTCTCCTTCTCTTCTCTTCTCTCTCTCTCCTTCTCTTCTCTCTCTCTCTCTCTCTCTCTCTCTCTCTCTCTCTCTCTCTCTCTCTCTCTCTCTCTCCTTTTGGGCATTGTGGTTTGCAATATTGATACTGAAAGGTTATCAAGAATATCCCTTTACCTACTTTCAACCCTCAGATCTTGTCCAGTGTGATCATGCCACTCTATTACTGCCATACTGGTCTCTTCTCTATCTTACCTAGCCTCAGCCCCAAACTCACTTGTAGTTAGTTCCAACCATTGACCAGTCCTTCTAGCCCCTGTTTTCCCTGGCCATAGATATTAATTTTCTACCATATATTTTTATATTTCACAAATAAATGTGGTCATTCTATATCTGTCCCTCTCCTTCTGACTCATTTCACTGAGCATGATACTCCATGTCCATCCATTTATAGGCAAATTTCATGACTTCATTTTTCCTAATAGCTGCATAGTATTCCATTGTGTAAAGGCGCCATAGTTTCTTTGTCCATTCGTCTGTTCTCAGGCACTCAGGTTGTTTCCATATTCCAGCTATGGTAAATAGTGCTGCAATGATCATAGGAGTCCAGATGGTGTTTCTTTTGTATGTTTTTGGGCCCCTAAGGTATATTCCCAGAAGCACTATTGCTGGGTGGAAACATAAATTTTAACTATGGACTCATATAAAAGGCACACAACCCGTCATGTAGGATATTTTGTTTTATACAATACATTTTGGATCCAGGAGCTTTAGGAATAATATGTTCTGGATACTGAACAGAACACTATCAAGCAAGTATACCCAGCAGAGGACTGGAGAGACAGTATGGCAGATAGGGCGCTTGCCTTGCACACCGCCATCCCGGGTTCAATCCCTGCAGTACACACGATCCCTCGAGCACTGCCAAGAGTGATTCCTGAGTGCAGAGCCAGGGGTAACCCCTCAGCATCACCGGTGTAGCCCCCAAACAAACAAACAAAATAATCCAAAGTATCCCAAAATAACCCAAAGAGCTATTTTTTTTTAAATGATAGAGAACTTAAGGTGTTTCCAGATCATGCCTGAGGTAGTTCAATGCTAGCAGAACTACCCCCTAAGACATGCTAAAGAAAGGAATCTTGCATATGGGGGACAGTCATTTGAACCCACATAAAATAATAATAATAATAAGACCACCAGGTAAGGTAACTGCATAGACAGCCATAAAAGATGTAAGGTACTTTTTGTTGGCAACACAATTTTTTTCAAATTTGGCTTAAAATACAAGTGTATCATGCAATAACTATATATATATATATATCTGCTGATATGTACATATGTATAAATATATAATTTACACAGCATAAAAATGAGGTGGAAATAATAGGAACAAGAGTAAAGTTATTGCACACTACTGAAATTATATTTATCTGAGATGGCTTGTTATAAACTAAGGTATTACTTGTAATCACCCCCAAAATCACAATAAAAGTTAACGCAAAATTATGTATGTAAGTACAAAGCAATTAAAATAGGAGCGATAGCACAGTGGGTAGGGCATTTGTTTTGTACGCAGCTGACCCAGGTTCAATTCCTCCGTTCGTCTCAGAGCCCAGCAAGCTACCAAGAGTATCCCACCCACACGACAGAGCCTGGCAAGCTACCAGTGGAGTATTCAATAGGCCAAAACAGTAACAACAAGTCTCACAATGGAGACATTACTGGTGCCCACTCTAGCAAATCCAACAACAGGACGACAGTGCTGCAGTGCACAGAATATATGCTTTAGCATGTATCTGTTAACTTCTTTAAAGAAGCAATGAAGAAATTTTTTAAAAAGCAGAATGAGACATAGAAAACAAACAGGAAAATTACGGGTACAATAACTACACTAAATGTGAATGATTAACTTCCCAGTTGAAGGACAGATATTAGTAAGAAGATTAAAAAGTAATATCCAACTGAATACTATTGACAAAACTCACTATTGATTTAAGCACAAATATAGCTTGAGACTGAAAATCTGTAATAAGTATATTTCATGTAAGCTGTAGCCATGAGAAAGCATCACTGGGTGTGGCCCAAAAACAAACAAAAAGAGTATTGAAGGCAGATATATCAATACTGTGAGCATGGGTAATCTGCACTTAAGTACATGTAGCCTAACCACACCCATTTGTGTATTTATAGTTATATTACATATAATAAAATAATTAAACACATGCTTGCAATCTAATGCATATGGTGCTCCATAGAGAAGCCTAAAGTGGAGGAATTTTTTCTCTCTGCTCAATTCTACTGATAGCATAAATGACAATGCATGTATAACCTTCAATAGTTTGTGAATGTTAGAAATTCAGGAAAATAATTCATAATCAGATCTATGCTTGACCCTGTCTATACTCCCTTAATGTATACTGTCTTTTTCTTCTGAAAATAATTCAAGTAGCATCTATATAATGCCATAAAACTTCCAGTAAGCTAAGAAACAAATTAAGAAAAGTGAATTTGAAGTTGGAGGAGTGTTTTTTGCCATTTTACAAAATGCTTTCTCCAGTAAAAACACTAATATCTGTCTTAAATTAAGGAGACACGGAGAAGAAAGTCAAGAGATGAAAAAAACGCGACCAACATTTCACCAATTTGTTCCCCGGGGCTGTAAATGTAATAATGGTCCCAGATGTCCCTATTAGTCGCAGCTTCCTTTTTTCTTCTTCTTCTTCTTCTTCTTCGAATTACTAACTTTGACACATTATCCAATTTGTTTTAGTAGGAGACATACTGCTGTGGGATATAAATTATTTCCCACTTCAATTTCTACTAAATAAAACAAACAGTACTCAGGTTGTGTTTTCCAAGGATGAGAAAATGCTGTAGTTTGGAACTAAACGGACAGTCGCTGAATGAACATCTATTGCTTAAGATCAGTGTCCATTCATTCCCTTTTCCAGGAAGGAGCACAATAATGGTTACAGCAAACCTTCCTCCTGTGTTTCAGTTCCAGTGGCTGGCTGTGGGGCTAGTCACTGAGCCAGTCTCAGCAGCTCAAACATCCCAGTGATGCAATTTCACTTTTGAGCAGAATAGCAACTTGCTCCAGGTGATAGTTGCTTATTTAACCCACAGTCTGCATCTTAGAAGAGGGAGCATTAGGAGCCTTCATTTGCATTTTGAGACTTTGATTTGCATATTCAGCATTTCCTTGGATTAGGAACTACCTCAGTCACCTCTTTAAATCAAAATTTTTCTCAAGTTAGCTTAAATCCTCATCCTATTACTCAAAACAAAGAAAAAAATTAATATATTTGAAAACATTGAACTTGAAAGGATCTCTGCAAGTCTTATGTTCTGTCTCTATCTCTCTCTGTCTCTCTCTCTCCCTCCCCCAGTTCCAAGCCTCATCCCAACAGGCTCCTCCCATCACTAAGACTAGAGGACTCCATGCCCTTCCCTGATGGTGAGGTGGGCAGCTGAAATGTTTTCTCTTTCCAGAATCACAACCTAGTGCCGCCCATTGTATAATGTCTAGAAACTGTTTTATACTTTGGCCAAGTTGTGTATTTGCTTCTGAATAGAAGGCAAATCTTCAGTATCTATTATTTGATCATAGATTTAAAACAAAGTTTTAAAAACAAAACTCACTCTATCACTGTATCACTGTCATCTTGTTGATCATCAATTTTCTCGAGCAGGTACCAGTAACGTCTCCATTTGTCCTAGACCTGAGATTTTTAGCAGCCTCTCTTTACTCGTTCTTCCCAGCGGTGCCACATAGAGGCTCTTTCTGGGTAAGGGGAATGAGACCCATCATTGTTACTGTATTTGGCATATCAAATACACCACGGAGAGCTTGCCAGGCTCTGCCATGTGTGCAGGATGTTCTCGGTACCTTGCCAGGTTCTCTGAGAGGGAGAACTAGGCTATAAAAGTCTTCCGGGAGTATTGTTTTAGTCTCTGGATCTTGGCCATTGATGGGATTATGGAGGGTGGGGTGGAAGGGAGGGAACGAGAGGAAGTTTGTGGGTGTGGCTGCCAAGCTACTGGATACTGGAAAAATGGGGCTTCCTGGTGAAGGAGGCCCAGTCCTGATCCGAACAGGCTTGGAGATCTCAGCCCAGGGTCCTGCACACCTGGGTTCTCTGCCAGTTCCTTCATATGTGAGGCTCCTCCGAACATGTGGAGAGTGGCCTTGAGCGTGGCTGTGGCTGGGTTCTGGATGTCTTTGGCTGCCAGGGCTCTGTAGCTTGAGTTTCCCTCTCTGCCCCAAGCAAAAACAAAAATAGCTATTGATTTCACAACTATTATTGAACGCTGTCTGTGAATGCTTGCCGGGAACCAATGCCTGGGAACAGCCAGAAACCCATGCCTGGGAATGGCCAGAAACTTATGCCTGGGCACCAATATGTCAGTACAAACTGACCTGTAGCTAGGAACAACCGCTTCTTGGGAAAGGTTGCAGAACAATGCCCAGGGAAACTGCCACCAGGGCCCACATCCAGTTTCATTTAACATTTGCATTCTTTGCTATTCTCCCATTCTGCCCACGTCCTCATATAATCAATTATAAAAGACTAGCTTAAGAGAAATAAAGTTGGAGCTTTCTCCCATTCTTGTGTCTGTCTGTGTCTGTCTCTTTCTCCTTGCGTCTGTCTCCTTTTCACTCTCGCACCCTCTCCCGGTTACCCACGTTGAACAAGTCCCACGGGACGGGACAAATGCTAATACTGCACATGGTATAAATAGAGTTAGTGTCTTCACAGCTAACGTAAGGCTAAGGACCAATAACTGAGTTATATGTCATGTAAGTACGCAATACAAACCAAAACAGGTGAGAGCAGAGAAGACTGGGGGCTGTAAGGCAGAGAAGAGGAAGGTGCAATTTGATTTAGGCAATCTATAAGTGTCTAAATACAAAAAACTCTATAAGCAAGATTTCAGCACTGAGATGGTGTGTGTGTGTCGTAGAGGGCGGAGAGACGGCCAAGAAAAACGGTGTATGCAAGTTCGTGGTAGGATTGAGCCACAGTGATTTGGAGATCGCTGAGGGCAGACATCTAAGGATTTCTTAGTGAAGAAACAAATGTTCCAGGTTTCGGCAGTTCCTGTCTGAGTGACAGAGCAAGAGATGGGACTCGGGACTATTACCTCAAGGTTGCTGGGTGAGGGCAGGGAATACCAGAACAATTCCTCTAATAATGATGATTATTATTATATATATTGGGCTTGAGGTCACCCCAGCAGTGCTCAGGGCTTACTCCAAGCCCTGTGCTCAGAGATTCCTCCTGATGGTTCTCAGGAACCATACACACGCAGTGCCAGGACTAACCCCAACCCTCACCTGTACTCTCTCTCCAGCCCCATATACAATGATATTTATCGTTTTATGGTCCAAGACATATTACGGGCAATAAATAAACTGAAACTTATTTTCATTTACAAACACCAGTGGCCCAAATTTTATTCATGATAGGCTTCTAATTGCCTATATCTTTAAGTATTTACAAAGAGTGTGCCATAAAGTGTAAATAACTGTACAGGAGAACACAAAACAGGACAGAATGAACATCGCCACTGTAGTGAGCTGAGCCCGAACGGCACCATAATGGCCCAGGCTGGTTAACGCAGCTCCCTAAGTGACTTGACGACACCCAGGGGACTCTCCTAACAGCCCAGGCTGTTAGTGCTTTCAGACATTTGGGGAAACGCAGCCATTGCCCCATTTCGAGCTTAATTGGCATAATAAATGTCAATTAAGGCCCTTTTAATGTTTCAAATGGTGAGAAGCAAATAAAACCATTTCCGTATAGACTCACGCGGGGGCCTTGTCTATATAAAGTCACTCTCAGAAGAGACGGGGTCTTCACAGTGACAGCAACTGCTACCCCGTCTAACGTGGATCCACAGCAAGGACTTAATGGGTACAGAAAAGACAGTGACTCCCCCAGTGAGCATAAACGCCGCTCTCCTAAACGCCTTCCAAAAGCATGCTTTCTTTTCTGTTGTCTTTTTGGTTTGGGGGCCACACCTGGCAGTGCTCAGGAGTTGCTCCAAGTTCTGCGCTTAGGAATTACTCCTGGAGATGCATGGCCGACCACAGGGGGTGATGGGGGTCGAACCCGGGTCAGCTGCTTGCAAGGCAAGTGCCCTAAGGGCTCTGCTATCTCTCCTGCTCCAAACTTGGGGTTTATGAGTCATCAGAATTGTTTTCCTTTCCACAAATGTTCAGCAAGCACCAACTCTGTGCCAGCATCAGAAATACAGGAGAGAATATGCTAGAAGGCCCCCGGGGAAGGTGAGGGGTGGGGCAAGAAGTGACCAGGAAGCCCCATTCCACCCCGATTCCATCTGCACGCAACTCCTTTGAAAACTTTGACTCACAAACTTTAAAAACAATTACTCATCCAGTCGCACACAAAACATAGGACCTTTGTTACATTCTGAACTTGGAAAAAACCTGCTTTCTCATGTGTCCTGCATAGCTCCTATAGACGGAAAGAATTCCTGTTTTAATTTAAGTGGCCCAAGCTGCCAGTTGTTTGATATCATCGTCGTCGTCTTCCGCCCTCCTCCGGGAAGATGCTGAAACAGAAAATGGATAAAAATGAGTTTCCTGGGGGGCTGGAGCGATAGCACAGCGGGTAGGGCGTTTGCCTTGCACGTGGCTGACCTGAGTTTGATTCCCAGCATCCCATAGGGTCCCCTGAGCACCGCAGGGAGTAATTCCTGAGTGCAGAGCCAGGAGTAACCCCTGTGCATCACCGGGTGTGACCCAAAAAGCAAAAAAAAAAAAAAAAAGAAAAGAAAGAGTTTTCTGGGAACCAGTGAGAGAACTCACGGGGCCGAGGGCATGTGAGGTGTGAAGGCCAGGTGTGAGCCCCAGCACGGCGGGATTCATCCCCCACTATCAGAAGAAACAACGCCAAGGCCCTGAGCTCTGCTGAGCACAGTCCCAAACCCGAAACATGATTACTTAGTGGCATTCATGCTTTCGGCACAGGAAGCGGGCATGAATTATGTATGAAGAGATGTATATTTATGAAATAAAAAATAAGCGCTAACAGGGACGGATGGGGCTGGCTTTATCTCCGACAAATGAGCAGAGTCACTTCGGGGAACAGACCTGCCCGGGGCTGGCGCGCAGAGGCTGCGCTTGGCGTCCTAGCGGGCTGCGAGGGGAGGGAGGAGGAAGGCACGTTTGGAAGTCGGATGTTTGTCATCTTCTTATTTAATTCCTCCTGCTCCAGTTCTTCCAGCTCTGCCATCAACTCATCCTGAACACAGGAAAAAGAAAGAATTACGGAGTTAACGTTTCAAGAAGTGGCTTTCCCCAAACACAATCACAAGAACATCTGCTACCCAATTGATATGTGAGAACCCAGTGAAATGGAATATTTATTTTAAGACTAAGTATTTTTTGCAACACTGAACAATGATTAAAAAATGAATATTTGGGGTTGTGCAAATTTGTTGTTGTTAATCTTATAATACTTCAGTAAACAGTTATCCAATTTGTGCTAGCTGAATGTATAACCACCACCGTATCTAGGAAATTTACACATTGCTTGTCACTTTGTCAATGCATCTTTTCTTTTCTGCTGTTGAATTAAAAAACTGTGAAAGTTTAATTGAAGGAAGAAACATTTTCAGCTGGGCTAATGCTACTGAAAATAAAACAGCAAGTATTTTAAATCCATAATATTCAGAAATTAAAGAAAAAAAAGATCAGAGACACGTGGTCACTTGGTAATTACCAACATCAATATAAATCATGCTATGTGTTTGCGTTTAAGGAAAAGTTAACTCAAACTAGGCACACGTCTTTCTTTTGGCGATAAACCCAGAGTGTATAGTTTAATCCTAAACTATTTTCCGCCCCATGAACCTTGGAGAGAGAAGGCTTAACTTTATAGATAGAATGTCTGATCAACCGCCAGGCGTGGTGGTTCCAACGGGGCAAATCAGAGGGGGGTTGGTTGAATTTCCCTCCCTGCCCCAGCAGAACCCCGGCAGCCAAAAAACTCCAGGACCCAGCCACAGCCATGCTCAAGGCCGCTCTCCACACACTCAGACAAGCCTCACCTATGAGGGAACTTGCTGAAAAGCCCAGGTATGAGGGACCCGTGACTGAGATCTCCAAGCTCGCTCGGAATGGGACTGGGCCTCCTCTCCCAGTTCCCCAGTTTTCCAGTAGCTTGGCAGTCAAACCCACAAACTGCCTCAGCCATGTAATCTCATCAACGGCCAAGATCCAGAGACTATAAAACAAAGCTCCTAGAAGAGAGCGACACAGAATGGCTGAGGCAACCTCTTATCCTCTAGCCCACTGATGTACCAAAAGTAGCACACATTTGTTTAGATTTAACAAACATGTTTGTAATATCTTGTACAAGGGCTTAAATGGCTCCAGGATGAAATACAACAATCTTCAGACACTTTCCTCTTATGGTGGTGGAAAGGTGTAGGGTGGTGGGATTGATGTTTCAATAGTATCTGTAATGAACTATTGTCAACAGCTTTATAAAAATAAAATTAAATTTGGGGCTGGAGTGATAGCACAGCGGGTAGGGCATTTGCCTTGCACGCGGCCGACCCGGGTTCAAATCCCAGCATCCCATATAGTCCCCAGGTATAATTCCTGAGTGCAGAGCCAGGAGTAACCCCTGTGCATCGCCAGGTGTGACCCAAAAAGCAAAATAAATAAATAAATAAAATTAAATTTAAAAAATAGTTTAAGAGTGAAAGTAACTTGACGACAGATATAAGATGATCTGTGGTAAGGTCATTCTGACTGACTTTGTGAGTCCTCCGAGAAAGGTTGGAAGTCAAAACTAAATATGGTTTTGGTTTGTTTGGGTTTGGAGCCACATCCAGCTGTGCTCAGGGGTCATTGCTGGCGGTGCTCAGAGGGACTACACAGGGGTGCGGAGAACTGCTTACTACCTCTCTGACCTGTCAAAACTAAACTCATGGTCATTGGAATTCTAAGGTTGTCACTCTCAGAAATGACCTGAAAAAATAAAGTACAATTTCAACTCAGGAGATTCTTCATTTAAACATCGCTGATCAAACTCACTGAGAGTTTATTACAAGTCAAGTATCAACTCTACCTTGGGAATACAAATTTAAGGCTTTATATCAAAAGATAGTCCATATACCAAAATAGCTTATTATTGAATGTGAGAGGAGAGGTATATAAATAAATAATAAATTAATTATGAATTAATTAATAATAATTTTTAATAAATACTCGGGCTGGAGCGATAGCACAGTGGGTAGGGCGTTTGCCTTGAGAGAGCCCAGCAAGCTACCAAGAGTATCTCTCCCATAAGGCAGAGCCTGGCAAGGTACCCGTGGCGTATTTGATATGCCAAAAACGTAATAAGTCTCACAATGGAGACGTTACTGGTGCCCGCTCAAGCAAATCGCTGAGCAACAGGATGACAGCGATGACAGTGATGACAGTGATAAATAATAAATACTAAAATGGGTGTCATGATATTCTGGGCTAAGTGCATCATTCCAAGCCATCACAGCATTTGCACAATCATCTGCTCAGCTAAATTACTTCACAAAAGATGAATGTGTTCAGCATTGGCCCAGCTTCCTGGCACTGGATCACGGTGTGTTCTTGCTCCCCAGAGCCCGTGGGAACCAAGTGTCTGTACAAGGTCTTTTTTTTTTTTCTTTTTGGGTCACACCCGGCGATGCTCAGGGGTTACTCCTGGCTCTGCACTCAGGAATTATTCCTGGCGGTGCTCAGAGGACCATATGGGATGCTGGGAATTGAACCCGGGTCATCCTCGTGCAAGGCAAACGTCCTACCGGCTGTGCTATCACTCCAGCTCCTGCACAAGATCTTTTGTCTTTCAGGGACTGGCTGCCCCCCAGTGGGAAAGTACACACCTTGCATGCAAGAGTCTTGGGTCCGATCCCTGGCAGTATAAAACCAAATAATTAAAAAGTAGACCCTTTGGAATGTACTATATCTGCTCCCAACTGGTCAGGAACACGTGCAACGAATACAGAAATGGTAGAATCCACGACCCATCACTGACTGTGCCCAGAATTGCCAATACCGCCGGGCAGTTATCAACAGCACTGAAGGATGCTGGTATGTCCTCTAGCAAGTACGATGACAAAGGAATATTCATCTCCCCTTTATCATTTCACCTTTCAGCTACCAGATATTTACTTGGTCACTTACTGAGAAATTTTAGAATTTAAGAAACCTCAGAGAGGGGCTGGAGCAATAGCACAGTGGGTAGGGCATCTGCCTTGCACGCGGCCGACCCGGGTTCGATTCCCAGCATCCCATAGGGTCCCCTGAGCACCGCCAGGGGTAATTTCTGAGTGCATGAGCCAGAAGTAATCCCTGTTCATCGCCAAGTGTGACCCAAAAAGCAAAAGAAAAAAAAAAAGAAACCTCAGAGATAATCAGTAATCCAGCTATTGATTACTCTCAAAATCTCTCTCCCTCCCTCCCTCCCTCCCTCCCTCCCTCCCTCTGTCTTTCTCTCTCTCTCTCTCTCTCTCTCTCTCTCTGTCTCCCTCTCTCTCTCCCATCCTCTCAATCGTGCCATCTCCCTCCTTCTCTCTCTCTCTCTCTCTCTCTCTCTCTCTTTCTCTCTCTCTCTCTCTCTCTCTCTCTCTCTCTCTCTCTCTCTCTCTCTCTCTCTCTCTCTCTCTCTCTCTCTCTCTCTCTCTCTCTCTCTCTCTCTCTCTCTCTCTTAGTTTGGGACCACACCAGGCAGTGCTCCTAGCTTGAGGCTCTCAGGGATATTATATCACATGCAAGACAAGTAAGTACCTTGACCCCTTTTGCTATCTCTCTGGCTCCAAGGAACTGTTCGCTTACAGATAGGAAAACTAAGGATAAGAAAAGTGAAGAGATCACACCGTTGAGGAACAAATCCCTTGAAGCCCAAAACCCTTTCTGACATGTCACAAATGCACCGTGAAAATGCTTGTTAGCCTACCCAGTCAGTGGCAATTTTTTTTTCTGTAAGGGGACAGATAACAATATTTTAAGCTTTGCAGGCCACATATGGTATCTGTCACATAGTCTACTTAGCTGCTATTTCTGCTTCCTGCAGCCTTTTAAATATGTTTTTACAAATATATCCTTATCTCACTGGTCACCAAAAATAGATGGTGGAAAGTATTTAGCCCAGAAGTCAATTGTTTTTCCAGCCCCAGCCTACACTATCTAAAATTGCTGACACCCAATCCCATTGTCTCGAGTGTGTGGAAACCCATCTTATATATTGGAGGTTATCATTTTTAATACCGCAGAGATGTGGGAAGACAGATTCTCTGCCATACTAATCTATGAAATTGAAGTTATTCAAAAACACATACGAGTCCTATTTTGTATGCGCTTTAAATAGAACAATTGAGATTCACAGTGCAGACACCACCATTACAATTACAGTCTGTGTTACTGGACTGATGAGTTTGAATGGAATGTGTGTGAATAATGCCACTCCACATTTATTTGGTTTCATAGCCTGAGTAATAAACAGAGGCGCCCTAACCTCTAATTTAAGAGCGACAAGGCACGATGCATCTGCTCCTCACGGAGTCACACAGTCTGCTTTGTTTTGCACACGTGTTCAAGGATTCAATTCCCCGTAATGGGGCTATTTTGGTTGCAGCCATTAAAAGTCACTAACTTTACATAATCACATGCCGCTCTTCTTTAATAGCCGAAAACTTAATTCAAGGGTCATTTGCCAAAGTACATGAATCTTCCCTTTAAATTGAAGCTACAGACACTTCATTTCTTCATCTCAGTGAAGAGTGCTGGGTTTTTGGTATGGGGGCCATATGTGATGGTGGTCAGGACTTACTCTTGGCTCAGTGCTCAGGGCTTATTTCTGGCGATACGTGAGGACCTTATGCGGTGCCAGGGATCGAACCTGGGTCAGCTTCGTGCAAGACAAGTACCTTACCTGCTGTACTCTCTCTCTGGTCCACAGCCGGGAGCTTTATATTGAGTTACCCACCTCATCAAATTCATCACCAAATCCAGTCCGCTGGGAAAATGCCTCTGAGATTTCTTGAGCAATGTCCTGTTGCTCTGTAATCTCCTGCATCAAATCATCTATTTTGTTTAGGTCCCTAGGAAATAAAATTTTGTGAAAATGTCTTAGAATTTTTATTTGAAATAATGAACTTAGACATAAATCTATAGGAACGGTGAGTTCAAGTCATAGAAACTTTGTTTTTCCAGTAGAAAAACAAAAATTCCTAGTTGGTAATGTGTCCACCTTTAAAATAATTTGCATCACAAAAAGTAATGACCCTTTCTGTATGCAGTTTTGCTGGATTTTTTGGAGCGATAGGGTTCGATTTCTCTGCCCCTCTCGGAGAGCCCAACAAGCTACCGAGAGTATCCTGTCCACACGACAGAGCCTGGCAAGCTACTCTTGGTGTATTTGATATACCAAAAATAGTAACAACAAGTCTCACAATGGAGACGTTACTGGTGCCCTCTAGAGCAAATCAATGAACAATGGGAGGACAGTGCTATACAGTGCTATTTTTTTATATTTTTTTAGTGTTTGGGCCACATCTGGTGGTGCTGAGGAATTACTCCTGACTCTGCTCAGCAATTACTCCAGTGCTCAGCAATTACTCAGCAGTGCTCCAGGACTGTATGTGATGCCGAAGATTGAACCTGGGTGGGCCGCGTGCAAGGCAAACACCCTACCTGCTGGACCACGTATCGCTCCAGCCCTGTGTGCAGATATTTCAAACCTCATACTACTAGCCCTAACATCGGGGAGTCACTGTTGATCAGTAACTTCAGAATCAACAAATACGTGTCGATCCTTTTTGCAATTGCCTGGTGGGGTAATCCAGTATTAGACACGGGCCTGGGAAGACGGTTGGGGCGGCAGAGCACGAGGAGGCTGATATGCGACAGACCCTGACTTCTACCAACTCTACCACCGAGTTCCCCCACCCCCAGCACCCGAGGTGTGACCAGGTGACCCCTGCTGGACTGACGGCCAATCTCTGTGGAAGCCATGAGACTCCCAGGGCCTGGTGCCAAGTCCTTCCCACCCACCCGCTGGGTGTAGCCCCTGCCACTGTCACTGTCATCCCGTTCCTCATCGATTTGTTTGAGCGGGCACCAGTAACATCTCTCATTGAGAGACTTATTGAGCTCGCAAAGCAGAGCCTGGCAAGCTACCCATGCAAATTGGATATGCCACAAACAGTAACAATAAGCGTGTAGCCCCTATTTTTAAAAAATCAAACAAAGGGGCTGGAGTGATAGCACTGTGGGTAGGGCATTTGCCTTGCACGCAGCTGACCCAGATTCAATTCCCAGCATCCCATATGGTCCCCTGAGCACTGCCAGGGGTAATTCCTGAGTGCAGAGCCAGGAGTAACTCCTGTGCATCGCCAGATGTGACCCAAAAAGAAAAAAAAAAATCAAACAAATAAAATTCAAACATATGCTGCTGCAAATCAGCTCCTCAGGAAACGGTGCCGTGGGTGGAGTGACAATCTCAGCCGGCATCCCGGTCTGGCAGCAGGGAAACAGGGGAGCTCTTGCCCAGAACAGCCAGCAGCACAGACCCTGGTCCTGAGGACTCCCAGGAACTGCTCCAGGAATTACTGAGATTGGACTAGAAACGCCCGTGAAAACTCAGAACCTTCCGCAGAGGAGTCCGGGGCCCCCAGACCCAGGAAGCTTCAGCAAAGACCATGTCTGGCGCCAGAGCCCCGCGGCCCTTAGGCCAGCACCAGGTATCCGGCATGAGGCTCTCACCCGCTTCTCTGTCCCACTCACTCTCGCATCTCTGAAAACAGGCCCAAGTCACAGGGTAGATGGGAAGCGACGGTTTTGCTCACGATCAAGCCACCTAAACAGTCATTTTAATTCCAAATGGAATGAATCATTCTGTTCAAATTCCCAGGTTCATCTCAAGAAAAACTTGAGCATTGTGAGATCATTTCATGTAGTAACAAAAGATAATTATTTTTTTTGGGGGGGAGGTGACCACATCCTGCAGTGCTCAGGGTTTACTCCTGGCTCTGTGCACAGAATCACCCCTGGTGGGGCGCGAGGGACCATATGACATCCCAGGGATCAAACTCAGGTGAGTTGCATGCACAGCAAATGCCCTACCCAATGTTCTATTTCTCAGGTCCCCCAAGAGAATATTTTTAATACCTGTTATCTCCATTTATTATATGTATAGTTGTTATGGAGGGGGAGGTTTTTTTGGTCACATCCAGAGGTGCTCAGGGGTTAGTCCTGGCTCTGCACTCAGGAATTACTCCTGGCGGTGCTCAGGGGATCATATGGAATGCTGGGAATCGAACCCGGGTTGACCATGTGCAAGGCAAACGCCCTACCCGTTGTATTATTGCTCTAGACCTATAGCTAATATTCAATGAAGATATTTGTTAAAAGGAAGGTAAGAAAAGTTAAAGAGTTAAAGTTTGGGCCTGGGAGTCAGTTCATTTTTTCTCAAAAAGAACACAATCAGATATGCTGCTAAGCTAACTGAATGTGTGAGGACCATGGTTTTGCAATACCTTTTAGAACCCAGCTTAAAGCAACCTAGAGAATTTTGTTCCTGCCAATGAACCTACTGATCTTTCTGTAGCTATCAAAATAATAACTGCCAATGTATTGTCAAAGCAAAAAATAGTACAGTTATGTGTCCACTGACTTCGCTATCCATCTTCCATCTTTTTCCATTCATGAAACTTCTCTACAACCCCTGGAACTTACTATTTGGGGGCATTATTTGGCTAGCACATCAAATTCTAGGGAAAGATTGGGTCAGAGCTATTGATTTCCCAAATGAAAATGAAAGGGAAATTGTCACTGCACCAAAACCATAGTCACTATGGACCATGGAGAACGTGGTGACAGGAATTATGCTAGGACCTTTGTATTTAGTAGTTTATTGGCTCTCACAATAACCAAAAGTAAATACTATGATTATCTCCAATTTACAGATATGGATAGTCTCAGGGATCAGCAAAGCAATTTGCCTAGAAAGAATTGCCCATGAAACTAGGATAGTGACCTTGAAAGTCTAAACCACAAATCCATTAACACAACTATCATTTTTTGCTAATCTCAAACATTAGCATCAGGTTCATGGGGGGGGGGGGGGTGATTAATTTAAAACAAAAGGGCCCAATTCTTACTGGGGTTTATTTTTGTTTGGTTGGTTGGTTGATTTTATTTTTTAGGCCACATGCCACAGTGCTCAGGACTTACTCCTGGCTCTGTGCTCAGTGGTCATTCCTGGTGGGCTGGGAGACCATACGGGGTGCTGGAGATTGAACCCAGGTCCATCACGTGCAAGGCAAGAAGGCAAGTGGTCTACCTGTTATATAAGGACTTTTTTCAGTGGGGAAGTGCGGGGCGCTGGGCTATACCCGTTGATGCTCATGGCTTACTCTGTGTTCAGGTATCTCTCCTGGAGGGATTTTGAGGCTCAGATGGGGTGCCAGGGATTGAACCCAGGTCGGCCACGTGCAAGGCAAGTGCCCTGGCTGCTGGACGAGGCTTGGGTGCTGGCCCTTTTACTGAAGGAGCTAGCGAGTTATGTGGACCTTACCAGTTTCCCTGTGAAGTTGACCTTCACCAGTTTAACAGCCACCCGAGGGTTAACAATCTCCCCGACGTTACCATTTTGGCCTTTTGAAAATTAGAAAATGAAAGTATGCACAGGTGGGGTGTTGGATAATAGGGACGTGACTGGGCAACATTCAGGGTTAGAGGAAGGTTCATTTTTGGTTTTGTTTCAGGTCATCGCTTACCACTGCAGTGAGGGCTCTCTGAGGAAGCAATCCGCCCAACACGGAAGCAAGCCCAAATGAGTAAGCCCGTTTCTGCCCGGATCATCATCAAGCCCCCACGGGATTTCTCGGCACTGAAGAATTCCTGACGGGGGGTGAGGGGCAGGGCAGGGACGAGTCACTCACATGTTTTGATGAATGGATTTCATGGCTTTGGCCGCCAGGCCCATGTTCCTTAGCACTTCGGTGTTGGTGTGTGAGTTCTCCAGGGCTTCTCTCTGGAACTCGATGGTGGAGAGTGTGCCGTCAATCTGAGAGAGCTGCTTCTCAAATCTCTTCTTTCTCTTGAGAGCCTGCAGGGCAGCTGAACAAGGGGGAGGTGTCACAGGGAGAGAGCCCAAGTCGCTGTCGAGACAATTGCTCAGTCCCAACAGTGCCTCAGGGCACGACACCTCAGGTGGAGAAGCAAGGAGAAGCAATGGTGACCTCCAGCCTTTCCTCTAGCCTTTCCGCCACCAGTCATCCACATTGGGGCCACCTCTGGCAGTGCCCTGGGCTTACTCCTGGCCCTGTGCTCAGAGATCACTCCTGGCCGTGATCGAGGAACCATGCGCAGTGCCAGGAATTGAAAGCAGGTCAGCCGGGTGGAGGGCAAGCACCCAACTCTCAGCACACCATCTGTCACCCACCAGCTTGGCAGGTCTCTGAGAAGGAGAAGTGAATTTCCATATTCCATCAAGCTTACCAGAGAAATGTTTCTCCCAGCATGCATTTTAGAAAAGAAGAAGAAAGATATGGGTGGGGCCGGAGCGATAGCACAGCGGGTAGGGCGTTTGCCTTGCACGCGGCCGACCCGGGTTCGTTCGATCCCCGGCATCCCATAGCACCACTAGGAGTCACTCCTGAGTGCAAAGCCAGGAGTAACCCCTGAGCATCACTGGGCGTGACCCAAAAAGCAAAAAAAAAAAAAAAAAGAAAGAAAGATATGGGTAAAAGTTGTGCAACAGGAAAAATCTTTAGGGGCCAGAGTGATAGAAACTGGGTAGGACACTTGGGTTCGATCCCAGCACCCCATCCCTCAGGCAGCTCCAGCAGGGACCCCTGAGCACTGACGATGTGGCCCAGAAAACCAATAAAATAAAGAACCACTGGAGAGATGCGAACTCTTGATGACTATTGTAACCCCACTGACTTACTTCAAAGACAAGTCCATTGAGACTCAGAAAAGCTATGTGCCTCATTTGAGAGCAGACCAGGAGTGGCAGCGGGAGCCAAACCTGAGGATGCAGAGCTGCACATGCTGGTCTGAACGGTTCTGAGAAGGCATGAGCCGTGGACCTGAAGGTCCACGAAACTGACCTGCCAGAATCATATGCAAGATGAGCTGTCAGGGCCGGAGCGATAGTACAGCAGGGAGGGCATTTGCCTTGCACTCGGGCAACCCGGGTTCAATTGCCGGCATCCCATATGGTCCCCTAAGCACCACCAGGAGTAATTTCTGAACACATTAGCCAGGAGTAACCCCTGAGCATCGCTGGTGATAGTCCAGCATCCTGGGCACTTGCCTTGCACATGACTGACCTGGGTTCGATTCCCAGTATCCCATATGATCCCCTAAGCACCTCTGGAAGTAATTTCTGAGCTCAGAGCCAGGAGTAACCCAGGAGGGCTGCTGGATATGGCCTGATCCTCACCCTCACAAAAAAAAAATTCTGGTCTCATAGAAATGGTCTCTCAATACGCTCCCATTAGCTCTTTAGCTCCTTCTAAGAACAATAATGTTAATATCAATTTGAACAATAACGGGCTGGAGTAATAATAGCACAGTGGTAGGGCATTTGCCTTGCATGCAGCTGACCTGGGTTCGATTCCTTCACCCCTCTCAGAGAGCCCAGCAAGCTACCGAGAGTACCTCGCCTGCACGGCAGAGCCTGGCAAGCTACCCATGGTGTATTCGATATGCCAAAAACAGTAACAAGTCTCAAAAAAAGAGAGAGACGTTACTGGTGCCCACTTGAGCAAATCGATGAGAAATGGGATGACAGTGATACAGTGACAGTGATGGACAATAACATAATCCTGACTATGGCACTTTGGAAGTCACCTAACCAAAAGTCATAAAAGAGAGGCTAAAAGCGAGTAGGGCAGGGAGAGGGCTGGTCTAGCATATAGCTGGCCTGGGATTAATCCCCAGCATCCCACAAGCCCAACCAGGAGTGATTCCTGAGCATTGAGTCAGGAGTAAGCCCTAAGCATTGCCAGATGTGGTTAAAAAAAAAAAAGAAAGAAAGAAAACCAAAGCAAAACAGAAATGTGAGTGTTTATAAGATATTTAGGGAGAATGAACCAGCAGAAGATGATAGACTATTAGAACTGTAATAAATGTGAATATGTCTGGTGATTGAATTGACAAAAGAAATCAAATCATTTTAAGAGTTCAGAGTGAGACACATAATTTCTCACACCAGAAATTTCTGAAAAAGAACTTCGGTCTGTCTTCTTGGAATTCTAAAAGGTTTAGTTTGGAGCACCAAAAGGCAGGCACTCTTTTTTTTTTGTGGATCTTATTGACAATCAATAAGCATTATGCCTTATTTTTGGTTCTTGCTCAAATTTCATTAGTTTTATATTAAATTACTATTTCATCTTTCTTTTTGTTGCAATTTCCCTCTAATAATTTTATGGGGACCATTATTTCAAAAACATCTTTGATTGACTTTTGGGGGAGCTACACACCTTTGTATGTTTGTTATTTTGTGTGCGTGATTGTTTTTAGATAATCTTCATCCTTTTTTGCAGTTCCATTCTTTGGGAGAAAAACACCCTGTAGAGCTCGAGGGCTAGAAGGAACGTGGGGTGCTGGGGATTGAGACGTGGAACCAGGGGTCCCACCCTGCTTCCTCCCCACCCCCCACCCCCCCACCCCCCCCCACCCCCCCCCCCCCCCCCCCCCCCCCCGCTTCCTTATCTTCTCACGCCAAGCCTCAGTCTCTCTGAAGATATGGTACCTATCTAACATATTTTAGTTCCTACCATATCTAGCTTTTCTTGGGTTTGGTTGCTTATTGTTTGGCTTAATCTGATCCTTCTCTGTTATAAAATTAGCTTTCCTCAAAGTTCTTGTGATGGGGGCTGGAGCAATAGCACAACGGGCAGGGCGTTTGCCTTGCACTCAGCCGATCCGGGTTCGATTTCCAGCACCCCATATGGTCCCCTGAGCACCCCGCCAGGAGTCTTAATTCCTGAGTGCAAAGCCAGGAGGTAACCCCTGTGCACTGCCCTGACCCCCCCAAAAAAAACACAAAGTTCTTGTGATTATTTTTCTAATCAGCTTGCGTCAACACAGGAAAGGCTGCAATCATTTTTTCTAACTTGCTGAGCCTCTTTCTGCTGCGTGCGTCCCCCCGGGCCCTGCCCCCAGCAGCAAAGGGGCAGAAGCCCGCGGTAGAGACGGGCGGGGCATGCCCGCTGGCAGGCAGGCTTCCTTTTTTGGGTAGGAAGCAAAAACAAGCGCAGGATTTCTAGCGCAGCAAGAAAGACTTGCTGTGGGCGTGGGAACATTTTTTCTGTTTCCCTTCTGAGCGGTCACTTTCCCGGCCCTCCCGGCCCCCGCGGTGGAGACCCAGGGGTTCGGCTTCTCTCTGCAGAGGCAGCGCGTAGATTTTACCCACAAAGCGGCTTTTAGGGGAGCGGGAGAGAGAGCACGGGGGGGGTGTGGGGGGCGGGCGGGTACCGCGCTTGCCTGGACCCTCCGCATCCCATACGGTCCCCCGAGCACCTTCAGGAATTCACTCCTGAGTGCACAGCCAGGAGCACTGCCGGGTGTGACCCCCAAAACAAACAAACAAACAAACAAAACAGTTTTTAGGGGCTGAAGAGATGGCTCAATGGACATGCTTCCATTTCAACGCAGTCCCTCCCCCAGGCACACCTGTTTTGATCTCCTATACCATGTGATCCCTGAGCACTGCAGGGAGAGTCAACGACTAAGGGCTGAACAACCAAGGGCTGAACTGAGGATTCCACATGAGCCGGGCTGACCCCAAAATAGTCCCTTTGCCACTCTCCCCCCTCCCGGCAAAAGTGGCAAATTTCTATTAACTTAGGCTTTGGGGATGGATTAAAAAGTAAATTAAATAAAATAGAGCTTTTTTGTTTTGTTTTGTTTTGATTAACCTGCCCTTTAAAGGAAATTTTAAAAACAACTGTTTTGTTGATTTATTTTGTTTGGGGGCCTCCCAAGCAATATTGAGGGTGCCGGGGCTGGAGTGATAGCACCGCCAGGACAAATTCCTGAGTGCAAAGCCAGGAGCAAGCCCTGTGCATCTCCGGTTATGACCCAAAAAGAAAAAAAAAAAACATATATATTCAGGGTGCCCGGAGACCACGTCCACTGATTTTCAACCAGACTGAGGCGAGGTGGGCTGGAGTGATAGCGCAGAGGGTAGGGCGTTTGCCTTGAACGCGGCCAACCCGGGTTCGATTCCCAGCATCCCATACGGTCCCCTGAGCACTGCCAGCGGGTAATTCCTAAGTGCAGAGCCAGGAGTGACTCCTGAGCATCGCCAGGTGTGACCTAAAAAGAAAAAAAAAAAAACCCTAAAAAAACAGACTGAGGCGCAGGCTGGAGCTATATAGCACAGCGGGTAGGGCGTTTGCCTTGCACGCGGCCGGCCTGGGTTCGATTCCCAGCATCCCATATGGTCCTCCAAACACCGCCAGGAGTAATTCCTGAGTGCAGAGCCAGGAGTGACCCCTGTGCATCGCCGGGTGTGACTCCCCCCCCAAAAAAAAATAAAAACAGACTGAGGGGAGGTTCCCAGCATGGCCCTGCGGGGCTAGGGACCACTGGCGAACACCTGGACGGGCTCAGGGGTCCATGCAGTGCCAGGGATCAGGCACGGCGGCTGCGTGGGAGACCTGTGCCCTCAGGCCTGTGCCACTCTCCGGCCCTCCATACCAATGCTTCACACGGCCCCTGGAAGGCCTTTTGCAGCACCACACTGCCGGGTCATCACTGGCCCCTGGGCTCCAGGCGCTTCCTCCCAGCCAGGGGGGTGAGCAGTGGGCAGTTTGTGCTGACGCTCTGTCGTGGATCTGCGTCTGCTGTTACTTCACTACATTGTATTGTCATTATGTAAGATTTATTTTTCTCACGCTCCCCAATGCTAATTATAAGCCCTCTGGGGGAAAAAAGAAAAAAAGAAAAATAGCATGCTATCCACCTGGCCAGTTGCTGGCATGCAGCCAGTAAATACTACCAGAAACAAACACTTACCGACATTTGTTTCTGGTCCGAACTTTTGTAAGTGCTTTAGATGCATTCTGTGATTATTTCTTTACCTCACAAAAAACCTCAAATAAATGCTATAATTGGCACATTGTACAGAAGAAGAAAGGAATGGGTATTAAATGAGCCAATTTGATCATTGTGTGCAGATAGTACAATGATACATTGGTATAATGAAAAGAGAATAGCCTTTAAGGTTATTGTCTGAATCTTTCTTCTAAGACTTACGAGAAGTACATTCTGGGCAAATCACTTCCCTTCTCTGAGCTTAGTTTGTGGTTAGGAAAATAAGGCTATTAATGTCATGAGGCTAGATGACTGTTCTAAGAATCAGTGATCATTTGTGGGATACACTTTATGCAGTTCCTGTCCATGGCAGAGACTTAGCAACTAGATATTATTAATAATAATAGCTATTTATATGATCATTAATGAGCTTGCATTATCTTATTTATGAGAACATGGGCAAAATAATTACCTAATAATTTATCATAATGCACAACAACAAATACATGTAAAACAATTCCACGTTTTAACAGGTGAAGTACACAATACACCCCAGCAAAGCAACCTGAGAAGACAAACACCATATAACATCTCCACCCAACTTTCCCAGAGATGGAATGTTTAAAATGTGTCTCCTCCCTGTCTTGTTAGACTGGTTCATTGTCTTGATTTGAGCTTAACTGGTACCCAGTGACCAAGAGCATAGCGTCATTTATCATTTTTGAGGGAAAAGAGTTAAATTTATAAAACACATACCATATGTCCCAGCAAAAAAAGTTCATTTTTAATTACTTTCTGGAAATCAAGCAAAGCAATTTGTTAACGAGTAAGAGATTCTGGAATCACCCACATCCACATTTTAATCCTACCTCTACTAATTAATAACCGTGCACAATAGTTTGGCATGTGACCTTTCTCTTCTTATGCAATTCTTTTTTTTTTTTTTTTGCTTTTGCTTGAATAATAAAAACAGCAATGGAAGCAATGCTTGGAAAACAATAAAATATTATTCTTTGGAGTGAGGTTGCTTATTTTCAAACCTGGGCCCGTATCTCATAAATTACTTACTAAAGATGGGAATGTAAATCATTTTGGTGCTGAGGAATAAGTGAAATATCATATACCAAGTGTTTCATCCAGTAACTGGTGTACAGTGAGCGATTACCAAATATCGGGGTCAATGGCATCATCATAGCACACCATCAGCATTGCAGCCACCACCATCATCTCCATCAGAGTTGTCAAAACTAGATGACATATAAAAGAAAGAAAACTTGGGGGCTAACAGATGCCCAACGGCAACAGAAACAGAGAACTGATTTCAGTGGGATGCTTACCATGGAGGGGAACAAAAGGGGACACCAGAACAATGGTGAAGGAAGTGGACACTTGGGAGGGCGTGGTTCTGGGTTCTGTTATGCACGAAACCCTTTCACCCTATTATGAACACTCTTATGAACCACAGTGCCTGCAATAAATTTTTTTTAATGAACTCTCTGACAGGGACTACATGATTTAATGCTGAGCCTTGTAAATGTTTGTTATTAATAAAAATACCTTCTACTCCAGACACAATTTTATCTGGCTAGGTTTCTGCCCTTCAAAATATTGGGGAGAAAATCGAAAATTTATCAAGAGTTGAACTCTCTACTCGTATCTCATGAAATTTCAGACTGATCTACACCAGGACACCAGCCTCGGGGCCAGGCAAGTAACTGACGCAGATGAAGCAGAGAAAGGTTGGTTCAGGCGGGGGGAACCAACCTTTGCTTTCTTACATGCATGAGAGAGAAGAAAGCTTTCCTTTAGTGTAACAAAAACATACAGTGCAATGGGGCTGGAGCGATAGCACAGCGGGTAGGGCGTTTGCCTTGCACGGGGCCAACCCAGATTCAAATCCCAGCATCCCATATGGTCCCCTGAGCACCGGCAGGAGTAATTCCTGAGTGCAGAGCCAGGAGTAACCCCTGTGCATTGCCGGGTGTGACCCAAAAAGCAAAAAAAAAAAAACAAAAAAAAACACCATACAGTGCAAGCATGACAATGCAGCAGACACTGGTCCCGTGATGGAGAGTCAGTAGGAAAAAGGTGGCAGTCTGGTGACCAGAAGAGCAAAAGCCTCATCCAGGAGCCTGGAGATAGCCCAATGGTTAGGGCCCGTGCAGGCCTGTGTCCCATTCCCGACACTCCACGGTCTCCTGAGCATGCTGGGGTACAGCCCTGGAGGCCTCCAGCCCACTCCAATACCCCCCAACCCCAGCGCTGACAAGCAGTGTTGAATCCTCAGGCCCTTGCCTGGAACTGCCGGCCTGGCTGGCTGGAAACAGCTGACGTGGCCCCCCTTGGGCACTTCCTGAGCACTGCTTGGGAGGGTCCCCCAAACCCCACAATTCCACCCAATGGAAGCAACAGCTTCACTCTGTCGTGGGGCAAAGCAGGACATGGCGACTGATGTTCAAGAGCAGCAAGAAAGCCTCATTTGCATACAAGCCTTCCGGACTGGCAGACCAACTGACATTCCAGAAAACCTGTGCAAGCAAAACCCATGATTTCTGCAGGACCTGACCCGGCCCCAGGACAGCCGACACTGACAGCTTCTGTCTGGTGCGCTGAGCTGCTCCCAAGCATTCGAACAAGAGGTCTCTGTTGAGATGAGCGTTTAGAAGTGTTTAGAAAGGGTCCACCTCCCTCCTGTGAGATTGTTTTGAATGAAATCATGAGCGCACTGGCCCGCCCAGATTTGTGCAGGCCGGCTTCCTTTGCAAATAATCAAATTGGAGAGGAAACAGAAGACTTTATCTAAAGATGTACAAGAAACGCTGCTAATCAACTGTTCCTGATTTGGAAATTAAAGGGGTGGAAGCGCTATATTTTAGAGTACTGCAATTTACCCTGTGCAGAAGGTGCAATTCAATCTACCAAGTGTGTGTGTGTGTGTGTGTGTGTGTGTGTGTGTGTGTTTAGCAGCTGGTGAAACCTGAATGGCATTCTTTCTCAAACAAAGGAAATAGTCAGGGATTTTTGTCTCAGGTAACAGCGATGTGTTTCACCAGATCGGACATGCTCAGGCACAAGAGCTAAGGGAACAAGAGATCCCCTTCAGCCCGCTGAGGACAAGACGAAAATTGAAAACTATCCCCCAGAACTAAAACTAGCCTTATTTTACCATGCTGCCAGGGGGAAAAGGCCTTCAATCATCTACGAAGAAGAGCTTAAAGCAAGGTACTTTCGTTTCTTTAAAATGCACAAGGTGTCTTGGTTTGAAAGGTCAATATTTTAAAGGTCATTCAATCAGGATGTATAACTGGGCTTCCTTGAGGGCTGAACAAATAGTAAAGAATATAAGCACTTACCTTGCACGTGGCTGACCTGGGTTCCATCCCCAGCACCCTATATGGTCCCTGAGCATGGCACTGTTGGGTATGGCCCCAAAACAAAGGAAAGAAATATGTCTCCTTAATCCATTCATTGGGAAAATGAAAGAGCCTCATAGAAACACTCATTTCCAGGGGCTACAGAAAAAATTTTGAAATATGAAACTGTATTACAACAGTGTTTTTCTTAGCCAGGACTGGGAGATCTCTGGAGAAGGTCTAAAATATGAGGCTGAGAAATGAAGCCCAAACAATCAAAAGGAAGAGTAATCCCAGAGAGTATTTAAGATACAAACGTCACACATAATTGGCGATGTCCTGATTTGCTTTTAACTTGGAAGTCTTATAATCTGGCTGTTTTATCTGGGAAACTTTTTGTAAGCCCAATCGTTATGTACAAATCACTGCACTCATTAAATACAACTTCTATTTATTTGTGGATTTTTTTCATTCGCTTAAAAATGCAATCTAAGTAAATATCGTAAGTCTTTCACAAATTGAACTTTAAAAAAATGTTTCCCTCAAAGTCTCAGAATAAATTGGGAAAAACTGGGGAAACTCTACAAAATTGAAACATTCATCTGACAGGGCTAGACCTAGGATCACTTCACTTTATTTTTTTAATTATTGTTTTGGGGACCATACCCAGCAATGCTCAGGGCACTGAGTGATTCTGGCTTTGCACTCAGAAATTACTCCTGGCAGTGCTTAGGGGACCATATGGGATGCTGGGGATCGAACCCAGGTGGACTGTGCAAGGCAGGTCCTACCTGCTGTACTCTTCACTCAGCACTCTTCATTAAAAAAAAAATCTTCTGCTCTCTGTCTCTGTATCTCTCCTCTCTCTCTCTCCCCTCTCTCTTCTCCTCTTTCTCTCCTCATATCTCTCCAAATTTACTTCAGTAACAACTTCGATTCACTAAAAAATTTTTTTTTAATTTGTGTTAGTCACTCCACAAGTATGCACTGATCTACCACATGTTCAGCAATATATTTGGTGCTGAATGGGAAAAAAATTAAGATTTTGATCCCAAAGAAAACAAAACATGACATTGATATTCGAGTATTTATTAAGCACCTACTACGTCTATAGCATTGTGCAGAGATACATCCTGGACCTCAAGCAGTAGTGAAAAGAGAAGGATAACAGAAGACATGAAGTAGAGTGAATACACACCAAAATGTAGAAGCTACTTAGGGACAGTGAGAGACGAAGTGATGTGGATGAAATCAGTGTGTCTCTCCTTCTAAACCTAAATGAAAGGCCTTTTGCAAATAATTCCTTCCAGTCCCCAATCTTCACCCCTTTGGCTAATCACATACAAATACTAGAAAGGGTCTGGTTGAGCTGTGTGAAAAGTCAGAAACCAAAATTCTCAAAATAGAGCAAATCGCAGCAACCAATTTAGTTGTATCTTATATTGAAGTCTCGTCATTAACAAGTGACATAAAAATGATATTTAAGAAGACTAGAACATAGCAATAGCAAGGCAGTTGCTTAAGAAAACAGCAAACAGGAATAAGAAAGAAGACGGCAAACAAGAAATTCTAAGGAAAGAGCATCCGGGAGTAGAGCAATGATGTAAGCGAGTCAGTAATGTTGGACAGCATCTGTAAAAGAGATGGTGATTGAATAATATGTTCAAGTGTAAAAACTTAGAAAGTGGATGATCAGTGCTCTTTTCCATCTTAGAGGGATAACAAACAGACAATAGAAATTAAAGTTACTTTTTAACCAAAGCAATACTCCTTTCCTCATGCTAGAGCCCATGAGGAGATGAGCTCTCTAGAGCTCTTTTAGAGAAGAGGCCATTCTTACCACCGGGATGTCATACAAAAGAAAGTTAAACAAAGTAAGTGTGAAAGCTAAGAAGGTCATCTCCTATCAGCCTGGAGTTGTCAAAAAAAGAAGAATACTTGCACAAAAGATTATTTTAAATAGACACTACAGTTGTTATTTCTTACAACTAATTGCATTCAAGGTCAACTTCTAGTAGAGTTAATCTCTTATTAGAGAATACCAATATATTAATTAAAATACACTTAATATCACTTTAAAGGTTCAATTAATATCTGATACAACAAAATATATAACTAACTGAATGAATGTATTACTTGCTAGCATTACTAGTAATTCATTTGGGTCTGCTATTTCTTAGAATATAAGAAAAACATTATGAATTTGAAACCAGCACATATTAAACAGAAAAACTGTATCACTGCATCACTGTCATCCCGTTGCTCATCGATTTGCTCGAGCGGGCACCAGTAACATCTCCATTGTGAGACTTGTTACTGTTTTGGGCATATCAAATACGCCATGGGTAGCTTGCCAGGCTCTGCCATGCAGGCGGGATACTCTCGGTAGCTTGCCGGGCTCTCCAAGAGGGATGGAGAAATCAAACCCGGGTTGGCTGCGTGCAAGGTAAAGGCCCTACCTGCTGTGCTATCACTTCAGCCCAGAAAAACACAAAAAGATTATACTTAGTTCCACAGGCTAGTCACAGGCCTATGTGATTTTATATTCTTTGTATATGTATATGTATGTACTCATAAACATATGGGTATACACATGTATGTATACATATATACTCATAAACATATGGTTATACACATGTATGTATACATGTGCTTACACGTGTGAATGCATATATGCAAATGTATCTGAGTTGTCTATATATGTGTGTATTTTGTGGAAATATTGATGTGTGTATGTGCATGTGTAAATATAAACGTGTGTTTGTATATAATATGCTTTTATATCTTACTTGTAAACAAACTTTCTTGGTTCATATCTATAGAGTACTAATATTTCCACTTACTGTGTAAGTATACTTCTGAGAATTAAAATTATATCTCTATAGTTCCTTTCAATGTTCCCTGTCTATGATTATATGACTATTTCTTAGTTTTTATGATCAACAAATTATCTCAAAAATATACCTCAATACAACTATTTAAAATTATTGAAATTAGTGACAAATTACACTATTATTTACTTTTCAAATAAAAGTTGAAGAATAAATTCCCAATAAATCAAAGTTTTAAATAAAAAGATTTTGTTACTCACAAAAATGCGAAAACATAGGCATATATACATACGGAAAGACCTTTTAAAATATGCATCGATCAGTTTACCAAAGTCATAGGTTTTTCTTGCTGCAGTTAGCACAACGTAAATCTTGAGTTATAATAGCTTTGTTCAAACTTCAAGGCTATATTTACTTTTCATTTACGTAAATGAAATACATGAGAAGAATTGCTAATGCATTACTCACTGAGAAAGTGACTCCCAGGTAACTGGGCTGGTGCTTCAATGCAAGAAAGGATTTTAAATAGAACCTGCAATTATTATTTCTTACAATTAATTGCATCCAAGGCCAACTTCCAGGCATGTAAAGTTAATCTCTTATTAACTTTAACGAGCCAAAAAAATACCAATATATTAACTGAAATATGCTAAATATCATTTTAAAATTCCAATTAAATGTCTGATACAACAAAAATAAATAACTGAATGAATGTAGTACTTGCCAACATTACTAGCATTTCACTTGAGTCTGCCATTTCCCAGAGTACAAGAAAATATTCTCGGAAATACATATTTGGATGTACTTGGCTTGCATGCTCTTGACAAGACTGGATCATTCTATTATAGTTGGATGATAGAATGATGCTCAGACCCTGTGGTGACAGAGATGTGACCCCGATACCCAGGCCACCAGGTCAAATATACACTGTAGGGCCAGCAAGCCAGCTCAAAGAGTTGGACACAGGCTTTCACTCAGGAAACTGGGTTCAATTAAGAATTTGGTATGACTGAAACACAAGGACAAAAGTATGTAAATCTGTAACTATCTCATGGTGATTCACAAATAATTTTTTTTTTTTTTGCTTTTTGGGTCACACCCAGCGATGCACAGGGATTGCTCCTGGCTTTGTGCTCAGGAATTACTCCTGGCGGTGCTCAGGGGACCATATGGGATGCTGGGAATCGAACCCAAGTCGGCCGCATACAAGGCAAACACCTTACCCGCTGTGCTATTGCTCCAGCCCCACAAATAAAATTTAAAATAAATAAATAAATAATAAAGAAAGAAAATAAATCCTTAATTAAAAAAAAAAAAGAATTTGGGAGACTGTATCCCTCAAATGCCAAAAATAAAATCCAGGTTACCCCAGTGGTTCTCCGGGAGCCTGCAGGGCCACACTTCCTGCCAGGGCTACACCTGGTGGCACTGGAGGAGTCTCTCTGGGGCACGACATCCTGGGGTTGACTAAATGTCTCTGACACCTCCTCCCCAGGCTTCCGGTCCTCCAGGTTCCTACACCCCATGTTATGCTGAGGAACCAATCAGGGTCAGACTCTTACTTAGCAATTTGCCATAACTGCTGTGTGGTCCTCTAATCCCTCTAATTTATATTTAAACTAAATGTGAAATTCCAAACAATTTCACTGCGGGTGCAAAGCTTCCTGTGCTCAGGTCTTATTCTTGGCTCTGAATTCCGGGATCACTCCAGGTGGTCCTCAGGAGACCCTATATAGTTCCAGGGATCCACCCTGAGCTAGGGCAGGCAAGCCAAGAACTATCTCTCTGGCCCCAGATTATTTCATTCAACCTAGACTTTTGAAATATACGATATAGGGCCAGCAAGTTAGCTCAGAGAGTTGAACGCAGACTTTGCAGGCAGGAAGCCTAGGTTCAATTAAGAAGTCGGGAGATTGTATCTCAAGCCAAAAAAATAAAGTAAAAAATAAATTATTTCACTTCCAATGCAAATAATCCTCATTTCTAACACAGAATAATCTCCTTTTCCCAATCTATAATTTTGAAATCACCATTCTTATTTGCTCGTTTTCTGCTGTCTGCTTTTTTGAGGGTAGCAATTACATGGTAGGTATTACAGGGTGAGTATTACAGTGTTGGTATTTAAGTCACTAGATTGCTAGGTTGAAGAAGAGTAATTTAAGCTACACAGAGCAGATGGGAGTGTGGCTTGAGCAATTCCCCATCCTCTCACTGGAGATACCCACTAGTTAGGAATACTTGAGTTAGCAATGGGCTGAAAGAGCCGGTGGTCCAAAGTCAGCAGCTGTGCTGCTTTAAGGCATGACCAAATGAACTTTCTCCTTGGTCCTAAATATTTCCAATAAGCAACTTCCCATGAGCACCACCTATTTGAAGTGAAGTGTTAAAAGTTTCATGTAAGAATATCAATCATTCAGAAAGTGGCTCACTATATACTTCATATCAATAACTAACTTGCTTTCTTGTTCTTTCTCCTGATGAAAATTTTAAGCCAATTGTGTGTTTATTTGAACTCTTATTGATATAGAAAATGTAGGAGAAAAACTAAAATTACCAATACGTACTAGAAGTTCTAGTAACAGTTTAATAAGCTGAATACTCATAATGTGATTTTTTTTTTCCACAAAATCTTACTACTATACCGGGGCTGGAGCGATAGCACAGTGGGTAGGGCATTTGCCTTGCACGTGGCCGAACCGGGTTCAATCCCCAGCATCCCATATGGTCCCCTGAGCACTGCCAGGAGTAATTCCTGAGTACGTGAGCCAGGAGTAACCCCTGTGCATTGCCGAATGTGACCCAAAAAGAAAAAAAAAATCTTACCACTATATGTAGACTTTAAGTATCTTTCAATAATTTTATCTTTTAAAAGTACATTCATATGTACTTACACATGTTATTAGAACATATGAATACCAACCAAGGTCAATCATCATGCTCCTTTCAAACATGATCTTCAAAACAAAGCAGTCATAAATCTTAAAAACTCAGTATTAGGTTATTTGCCTTCTATCTTGTTGGTTAGAATGACATGTATTTTTTTTCTGATATCTTAAAAATGATATGAAATTTTCTACCTTATTCTACCTTTTTGTGGCTAAATCAATAAACTAAAAAATAGCACACATCAAGGAAAATTACATTTTTTGCTTCACGTAAATAGTTTTTAAAATGTGCTCTATTACTTAGCTTTGTGGGATCTACCTAAAAAAGAATACTATTGTAAGCTGGAGCGGGTAAGGCATTTGCACAGTGGGTAAGGCATTTGCCTTGCATGCAACCGACCCAGGTTCGATTCCTCCATCCCTCTCAGAGATCCCGGCAAGCTACCGAGAGTATCTCGCCCGCTAGGCAGAGCCTGGCAAGCTACCCGTGGCATCTTCAACATGCCAGAAACAGTAACAAACAAGTCTCACAATGGAGACGATACTGGTGCCCGCTCAAGCAAATCGATGCGCAACAGGATGACAGTGACAGTGACAGTGTTCCAAATTCTTTTTTTATTGTATTAGTTCTTCTTAAACACTGAAGATAATTATTTGAACTTTCTGTAACAAACTTCTGAATTTATAAGGCAATATGCTTTTTATACCAGATGACTGACACTTGTATATAGCTAAATATTTCATTATTTTTTTTTTCTGTTTGAATTAAATGACTATTTTTTTTTCTTGCTAATGGTCTTCCCAGTGGCGTTTGAGGTCCTCAAGCATGGGAAGACTCAGGTTGGCAGCGCTGGCCTGATGGTGCGTGTTCCAGGTAGGGGTGATTCGGCACTGCTGGGACCCGACGCTGATGGAAACCACCGTGGCTACACCTAGAGATGCCCAAGGCTGCCAGGGCTGCCTCATAGTGCCCAGAGGCCACGTGGTGTCATGGAGAGAACGCAGAGACTCGAATATCAGGGCATTTGCTCAACTCCTGGAGCCGTCTTTGTGTATTCCACCACAAAATCCTTTTCCATAAGGATATCTGAGAACTTCACCTACTCTTACGGCTGGGGTTTCTATATGCTCTAACTACCTAATACATAAAACGCTGTGTGATAGTGATCAAATGAAGCTCTAATTTGTTTTTTCCTTTTTTACCATGTAAGTTACTGTTGGGATTTCGTTGCTGCTAATGGCCCTGGTTTTCCTTTTAATCACGTTTCATAATAATTTCAAGTTGAGTGTTTCAGATTATTGAGGGGAAAAGCAAGTTGAGTCTCATGGTACATAACACTAGAAGCGGCACCACTGATCTTTCCACAAGTTGCTATTACTCTTAAGCAATCTGTCAAAATCTATGCCACAGATACTTGAAAGAATGACTATAGGGGACCAGAGAGATAGGACAGCAGTTAGGGCTCTTACCCTGAACATAACGGACCACAGGTCAATCTGCAGCACCATACATATTCCACCAGGAGTGATCCCTGAGCACAGAGCCAGGAGTAAGCCCTGAGCATTACTGAGCATGACAAGAAACAGCAACAATAGAAGAATGATTTTAGCCTAAAAACACTACACTCAAGTTTATGGATAGATTTGAAAATAGCACTGTAGCACTGTCATCCCGTTGTTCATCGATTTGCTTGAGCGGGCACCAGTAACATCACCATTGTAAGACCTGTTGTTACTGCATTTTTTTGGCATATCGAATACACAACAGGTAGCTTGCCAGGCTCTGCCATGTGGGCAGGATACCCTTGGTAGCTTGCCGGGCTTTCCAGAGGAATCGAACCCAGGTCAGCCATGTGCAAGGCAAACAGCCTACCCACTGTGCTCTCACTCCAGTCCAAACTAATCTTATTTTCTTCTTTCCTTTGGTTTACTAGATGCAGCCTTGAGGACACACAATAGACCATGAGAAGCCTATAATTTTAGGCCAATGAAAATCATCCAGGAAGTTTAGACTAATGGGGCTGGAGAGATAGTACATTGGGTAGGGCACTCTTCTGCATGTGCCTGATCTGGGTTCTATCTTTGGCATCCCATATGGTGCCCTGAGCACTGCCAGGGGAAATTCCCGAGTGAAAAGTCAGGAGTAACCCCTGGACATCGCCAAGTGTGGCATAACCCTCATCCCTCCCCGCCTCCCCACCCTGCCAGCCAAAAATAAGGAGAGAAAGATTAGACTATCATAATGTCGAACCAAAGTTCGGATTTCTTGAAATAGAACCTCTTGGTACTGCAGGTTAAAAAGCATTTTAAGTGAATCTGAACATGCCACCAAGTCTTAAACCAGCACTTGTCAAAGAGAAAGGAGTGTGGACATACTTCCATTTTAGGAATACAATTCACAAGATCTATTGAGGTGTTGTTGGGGAAAACTCAAAATGTTGGAGAAGCCAGATGATATGGAGCAGACATGCACAGAGAGATGTGCAGCTAGACTCCCTGGGTGCCCGTCTTTCAAGCTGGACTGGGTTCTAGCTGAATGTAGATGAGAACTCAGTATCACACCAAGCGAGACGGTGATGAAGTCTCTGTTGACATGGCATGAGGCTGTCCTAGATTCTGCCCTACTCAATGTATTTTTAAAGGATTTTGAAGGGGCTAGAGAGAACCAATGGACGGAGCGTCTGTTTTGCGTGTGGGAGGTTTGAGTTTGATCCCTCTAGACAACACATGGTCCCCTAAGCACCAAGCCAGTGTCCCTGAGGATTACTGGGTTTACCATCGCTCTCCACCTACACACACAGACATATACACCGACATACACAAATACACACACACAGACAGACACACAGAGACACACATACAGATACACACACAGATCCACACAGACATACACAGACACACAGATACACAAACACACACACAAATGATTATGGAAAATAAATCAAAAAATGGTTGCTGAGAAATTTGCAACTGATTTAGGAAACTTTTAAAAGTTCATATATAAGACAATAAAGGTAGAATAATAAATAAATAATAATAGATAAAATATTTAATCTTATGAGCTAATTGAAAACAATGTATTTTATAACTAAAATATTTTAATGTCTTAATATATTCATTTTAGTATATTTTGTAATTGCAAGTTCATTATGCTGATTTAAATCACTGTATCACTGTCATCCCATTGTTCATCAATTTACTCGAGCGGACACCAGTAATGCCTCTATTCCTCTTAGCCCTGAGATTTTAGCAGCCTCTCCATACTCGTCTTTCCCAAGGATTAGAGGCTCTTTCAGGGTCAGGGGAATGAGACCTAGCATTACTGTTTTTGGCATATTGAATTAAATGCAAAAGGAAATGGTGATTCTGGCTTGGATTCAACCCATCCAACAGGGAAAAAACAAGTTACTTACTAACAGAATAAAAACAATAACAAACCCAGGATAACCAGATTGTTCAATGCCTTCATGAATGAATGAGCACGTGGATCTTGCCAGAGACCAGGGCAGAAGGGAAAAATTTTTGAATTACAGTTTAAGTGAATAGGGCTCCAAAGACTGGTTCGAATGTTTGAGTTCTCTACCATGGAATAAAGATGCAAGAGGAATTCCTGAGATGAAAAAAGAAATTGAGGTTGGACTTTGAGGGAAGTTCACATTGATCTCTTTTGCAGATAAGAGAAAGGGCAGCGGATGGGAGAATCAGATATTGCCCAGATAAAGATTGTTAATTCTCCAGAAAGTAAACCATGCATCTTGATTGTTTTGTTTTTTCCCCCATCAGTTGCCAAAAGTCACAGAGTACGGACATAAAATCAGAAGCAAACAAAATACTTTATTATGTCTGATTGTAAATTAAACACCAAAGAGCTCAGAGTTTCTTTATTACTGACTATTGGTACTGCAGTATAATCGGAAGAAATAACCCTATTGAACTAATTCTCATGGCTAATGAGGGTCTGTAAGAAATGTTTCACTGGCAGAAACAGAGCGCACGGTGCTTAGATATTTCTCATCACAGTATATGAATGATAATGAAGGAGAAGATAAAAAATAGGAATGGATGAAGGAAAATTAAAAAATCAAGACGAATGAGTAAAGAGAACTACCTAATGAGCTTAACCATTTGTGTGGCGATAGTAATTTGACAATTCTTTTTGTTGTTGCTTTTGGGCCATGCCTGGTGATGCTCAGGGATTACTCCTGGCCCTGCATTCCTGGCAGTAGTCAGGGACCATATGGGATGCTTAGGATGAAACCCAAGTCAAACCCAGGTCAGAAATGTGCAAGGCAAGAGCCTTAACCACTGTGCTATCTCTCTGGCCCCATATCACACCAATTCTTAAACTATAGTGGCCATTAGAATAATTGAGTTATCAGCTCAAAGTTCAGGTTTCTGGGCTAGATTAAATCTATTATATTTGATAGAATTAGGGGTGGAGGTCAGGTATACCTGTCTATGTTCAGGGTTACTCCTGGCTCTGTGCTCAGAGGTCACTCCTAGTGGTGCTCAGGGACCATATGTAGCATCAGGGATGATGAAATAGGGTAGTGTAATAAGATGATGGAACTTGGGCAAGGCAAATGCCCTACCAGCTGTACAATCTCTCTGGCCCTAAATTTCAATTTGAAAAAAGGTATACATTTTATCAAGTCTCCTTAAGGAATGTGAGCTTTTTAATGGGTGGGGTTGTTTTTTGTTATTTTTTGTTATTGAGTCACACCCGGAGGCACTCTCGGATTACTTCTGGCTCTCTGCTCAGGGATCACTCCTGGTGGGGCTCAGGGGACCATCACTGTCACTGTAGCACTGTCGTCCCATTGTTCCATCGATTTGCTCGAATGGGAACAAAACATGTCCATTGTGAGACTTGTTACTGTTTTTGGCATATCGAATATGCCACAGGGAGCTTGCCAGGCTCTGCCGTGAGATACACTCGGCAGCTACTCAGTAGTACCTCAGTAGATACTCAGGGTGATCAAACCTTGGTTGGCCACATGAAAGGAAAGCATATTCCCTCTCCACACCCTTCTTAAGGAATGTGGATGGAAGTCAGTGATCTGACTTGATAAAGACACTACATGGGGCCGAGAGATAGCACAAGGATAAAGGCACTTGTCTCGCTCACAGCTGAGCCTGGTTCAATCTGGCATCACATGTGGACCCAACACTGCCAGGAGTGATCCCTGGGCACAAAGCCAGGAAAAGCCCCAAGCACAGCTCCATGTGGTTCAAAGACAAAAAAAGAAAAAAGAAAGAGACTTCCACACAGACTTCAACTCCAGAGAGAGAGAGAGAGACAGAGAGACAGAGAGAGACAGAAAGAAACAGAGACAGAGAGGGAGAAAGGGACAGAGGAAGAGAGGAAAGAAAGAAAGAAAGAAAGAAAGAAAGAAAGAAAGAAAGAAAGAAAGAAAGAAAGAAAGAAAGAAAGAAAGAAAGAAAGAAAGAAAGAAAGAAGGAAGGAAGAAGAGAGGAAGGAAGGAAGAGAGAAAGAAAGGAAGAAGGGCTGGAGCAATAGCACAGCGAGTAGGGGGTTTGCCTTGCACTTGCACGCAGCCGACCTGGGTTCGATTCCCAGCATCCATTATGGTCCCCTGAGCACCGCCAGGGGTAATTCCTGAGTGTAGAGCCAGGAGTAACCCCTGTGCATTACCGGGTGTGACCAAAAAAGCAAAGAAAAAAAAAAGAATGGCACCCGGGTACCTCCAGATGTCGCTCCCAAACAAAATATAATAACAATAAAGTAAAATACATTTAGAAAGGAAGGAAGGAAGGAAGGAAGGAAGGAAGGAAGGAAGGAAGGAAGGAAGGAAGGAAGGAAGGAAGGAAGGAAGGAAGGAAGAAAGAAAGAAAGAAAGAAAGAAAGAAAGAAAGAAAGAAAGAAAGAAAGAAAGAAAGAAAGAAAGAAAGAAAGAAAGAAAGAAAGAAAAAGAGGTCACCAGGGAAGTGATAACTCCCAGGGGAACTTTCATCCATTAAGGTCCCACACTCTATGCCTGTCTCATATAACCTGAGCTGTGCTTCTGGCCTCACTAAGTTAACACGTAACTGACACAAATGTAGATTCTCCTTACACAGGAGTCGTTCTGGTGCCCAGTGTCTGAGTCTACAGAGTCTATTAACTACAATAAGAAGCAAACTCATGAGCCCAGCTATTCAGATGCTCCAACTATGAAGTAAACCAGTGGCTTCAGACACCGGCTTCCTCTGCAGAGAAGACCCGTCCGCCCCCTGATTCTAACAGCAAATCCGTCCTTGAAAGAAACAGCCTGGACGTTCCAGTTAACTGGCTTACGTAGAGGGAAGACATGCTACCTAGAAGTTGCATCCAGCAAGACCTCCCATGAGGAGGATTCGCCTGAGCACCAGGTTCTCACTGGACTCTGAGGAGTCTGCGGAGGAGGCGTGGCCAAGTTAGGCTCCTCCTCTTTCATCACTTCCGTCCACATTCCCAAGCGCTTAGCCTCCAGACTGGTTACAAGCCTCTTCATATAATTATAGGTGGTGTTCTTGTGACATGGGGGACAAGGTACACAACAGGGCCCGGGAGGCTATGAGGATGCAAAGCGAAGGAGGTTCTCTCTGGTCCTAGTGTGTTCTAGGCACCCCTCTCACCTCTCCTCAGACCCGGCGTCGGTGCAAAGAGTGTCGTGTCACTTCAACTCAGGAAGTGACAATGGTAAGGGCTGGGGAAGCAACTGTCCCCTCAAATATTCTAACAGTCTTCACGTGCCAGATGGAGTACATTTATTAGCTGCTAATGAAATAAAGAGAAACAGAGATTTTTTTTTCCCTAACATAAAGAAAATTGGGATAGTGAGTGAAACTTGCTAGACAGCCCATTTCAGCTTTTAAAATTATGCTAAGAAAACTGAAATATAAAGGGCACTGAATTAAGGGCTTTGAACAACCATGTCATTAATCCTCCAACTTGGAGAATCAACCTTGTCACTGCCAGCATGCGGATGAGGAAAAAGAACGGAACTGAACCAAGCAACTGGTTTAAAATGACGGTTTCTAAGTACTAAGGCACAGCTGGGAGCCAAACCCCGGTTGTTTCTTTGAGGTGTAAGCTCTTAAATGTAGTACTAAGGTAATTTCTATCAGATGTGTTAAAAATTAGATAATGATATTCTATTTGCACAAGATTCCTAGGAGTACCTTTTAGTGGTATTCTTTTTAAAAGGCCAAGCTGGCCGTCTTCGCCATATGCTATGGCAGGATGTCTTTGCTATATATTAATTACTGATGTTTTTGACGCGTGAGTCCATCAGTTTGGGGCCTCAAGATTTCCTAAACTGCCAATTCCTAGTATCTTAATGAAGCACACACAAATATTATCAATGGCCTGAGTGTCAGGATATGGAAAAGAATAGGAAACCCAAGATTAAGAAGTTTTGTATTTCTCCCTCAGTAATGTGACTATGGATTTAGTTTTCTAATCCTCGTCATAGGGCAGACTGTCCTGGAATACTTTTAAAAAGGAAAAAACCTGAGCACAGTCAACGTAGCCAGACATCAAGGTGGATTAACATAAATCCAGAGTGATAAGAGTTTTGAAAGAAGTTAGAGCTCAGAAAGAGTAAAAACATTAATCGATGTACAAGAAATTGGCTTTTCCACAAAGCAAACTGCCTGTTTTAAAGGAGCAGCTACACTCATCTCAACAAGCATGGAAGAGTCACTGACCTCCTCAAGTTTCAACCAAATTATGAATCTTGCTCCAACTGTTATCCTTTTAGATCAACAGTCTTCAGCAAGGAAGTGAATCCCTAAACTATTTCAGCCAATCCATGCTTATAATACACACAATTTTACCAGTGAGCTTACATTTCTAACATCGAATTTTAAAGTTACTCATTTGGGAACTGAAAAGATAGTACTGGGTTTAAGGTACTTGCCTTGCATGTGGCTGACCCAGGTTTGAGCCCTTGCACCACACATGGGTCCCTGAGCACCACCAGAAGTGATCCCTGAGCATAGCGTGACATATAGTTCCCCGAGCACAGCTAGAAGTAAATCCTGAAAACCAACAGGTATGACCCCCAAACAAACAGAAGTTATTAACTTTACCAGTAAGACTTATTTCTGACATTCTGATTGGTAATCCACCAAAGCTTCTGTTTGAAAGACAGATCCATGAGGAACTTGTGCTAATTGGTCATTCAGCAACTTTTCTTTGTGTAATAAAACTAGAAACTGCACACATTGTTATTTGGATTATAATGAACATTACAGCCATTCTAGCACTGGCATTGTGGAGCCCAGAGCCCATTAGTTTGAAGTGTATTGAGACGCATAAAACTGTGTGTGCTATAAATAGCTCTTGGTACCTAACTAGTTGTCTACGAGGATATCTGAATTATTTGGGGTTTTTTTTGTTTGGTTGGTTGGGGTTTTTTTGCTTTTTGGGTCACACCCAATGATGTATAGGGGTCACTCCTGGCTCTGCACTCAGGAATTACCCCTGGCAGTGCTCAGGGGACCATATTGGATACTGGGAATCGAACCCAGGTCAGCCGTGTGCAAGGCAAATGCCCTACCTGTTGTGCTATCGCCCCAGCCCCGGATATCTGAATTATTTGGAAGATGCTGATATTAAGCACTTTACAAACCAAGAGTCAGTGGTCGACTGATGACTGATAGTTCAGATTACATTTGACCTCGTACAAACTAACCTCTCCCTTCTCCAAGGGCCTTGTGAAACGAAGCCTGGGCTCACCTCAGTCAAGTTCCAGAAAGATGCATGACCCAAAGAAACAAAGGCATTCCAACACCAGGGGGTTATTTGCACCTGAAAATGGCACCTTGAGGATTAAGAAAGATGAATGCTCTAAACCAGTCTTTCTCGACCTTATTTTTCCCAGGGCCCCCTTCTAACCTTGCTTCTTTCCTATGCCCCCCTCTCTTACCTGCTGGAGGGCCTCAGGCAGTAACCCCCTTTTGACACAATTTTTACCTGTAATTCCTTTGGAATACTCTAGGGGCCCACTGGGTGCTATCTGACCCCTAATTGGAAAACACTGCTCTAAATTAGTGTCTTTAATTTTGTGATGACTTTAGAAAAGTCCACTTAAAAAATAATACATGTCAGTGCATTGCCAATTAGAGAATCTCCTAAAAAAATCATCAGTAAGGGGGCTGGAGCGATAGCACAGCGGGTAGGGCGTTTGCCTTGCACTCGGCCTACCGGGATTCGATTCCCAGCATCCCATATGGTCCCCTGAGCACCACCAGGAATAATTCCTGAGTGCAGAGCCAGGAGTAACCCCTGAGCATCACCGGGAATGACCCCAAAAGAAAAAAAATCAGTAAAGCCTCTATTATTTTATAGTATTGTCTTCAAAAAGTAAATCTATGTTTTTACCATTTTACAAGCCAGTATTCAATCTTCTTTTTATGTTTCTTTTTTGTTTTGTTTGGGGGGACACACTAGGTGCTGCTCAGGGCTTACTCCTGGTTCTGCTTTTAGGGATCACTCCTGGCAGGACTCAGAGACCAGTTTCTGGGGGCTGAAACTGGTTCAACTGCAGGTAAGGAAAAAGCCTTACCCACCATACTATGTCTCTGGTCCCTATATTCCAAATGTTTAAACCAATATATACTAAGCAACCACAGCAAACAAAGCTATATACAGATATCCGCTGTAGCACTGTAGCACTGTTGTCCTGTTGCTCATTGATTTGCTCGAGCGGGCACCAATAAGGTCTCCATTGTGAGACTTGTTACTGTTTTTGACATATCGAATATGCCATGAGTAGCTTGCCAGGCTCTGCCATGCAGGCCGGATACTCTTGGTAGCTTGCTGGGCTCTCTGAGAGGGACAGAGGAATCAAACCTGGGTCGGCCACATGCAAGGCAAACGTCCTACCCACTGTGCTATCGCTCCAGTACAGATATCCAAGTGGATAAAAAATCAAAGGGGCAAGAAAAGAAACCTTGAGAGAAACTGAGTAAATGTAGCATGGATGTCAGACTGGAAACAGAAGGCCCAGGTCAGGACCACACTGACCAGTGACATTCTGCAAGCCATAATGACATGGTCTCTTTAGAAACTGCCAGTGGAATAACTTCTCAAAATATTTTCAGACAGAAAGCCAAAATAGTAAGGAGCACTTAACTCCAAAACAGGCTGGAGTGGGGACAAAAGATAGATGCAGGAGCAAAGAAAAGGGACATTTGGCTTTTTTCAGTTATTGTAATCAGTGGGCATGAATATTAGCCAGACTTTTACGGGAAACAGCCGAGTTTTCAAGAAGACATTATTCCTTTCCTGCTCTCAACAATGGCAGCGACTTTTTGGCGAGCTCACTCTCAAGGCCTCATTATGACTAAAATCAAGAAGCCTGATTTGAGCCGGCGAGCTCAGTTTTGTGAGCTAAGTTTTGTTATTATGCCTTTTCTTTTCTGGGTCTGCCACAGAGAAGGTGTTACATAAGCAAACCAATTCTACTTCTTGCTGAGTTGGGGTTTTTTTTTGGGGGGGGGGTTTCTTTTGTTTTGTTCTTTTCTTTTCTTTTCTTTTTTTAATGTACTGTGGGTGCTATTGCTCATGTCCCTACGGACAGAGATGAACCTTGAACAAACTAATCACCTCTGGCAAGAACAAAGGGTTCAAGGTACAACAGATGTTCTAAGAATCATTATAGACTATAGGTCATTATATTTTATATAATATGTCCTGATTACAGATTATAGGTCGATATATGGCAAAAGGCCGTGATAGAAAACTTCACATTCAATTCCCTGATTTGGTGGAGAGGGGGGTGTTGCATACTATCTCCATGACACAAGAGAGCTGGCTGTCTTAACAGCTGAAGGGCAAGAAGAAGTAGAACACATGCTTTACTGAAGATCCACATACATGTTACAATGTGTATTTGACACACGAACTCCCAGCAGAAAATCGGAAATTGCGTGTTGGGGACGGCAGTAGCTGGACTAAAAAAGTCAGGTGATCCAAAAGCAGAATTTAAGCAGACACCAAACTCCCCCTCCACCAAGAAATACTTCAATGCCATCCATCAAAATCAATGCCAAAACTCACGGTACACAACTGAGCTTGTGAAAAACATTAAAAAAAATAATAATAAAGTAAGTGCTATGTAAAATGCCTAAGAGCAAGAGTGATCGATCATACTAATCTGGTCTTGCATTCAAATAAATACTGATCCTGTGATAATGGGGCGTGTGGGGGGTGGGGTGGGATTTCCACAAATGTTGAAGAACTTTTTTAATAGGGCACCAAAGTCTTGCTATTCTCCTTACTGAGACGACCATCTCCCCTTCCGTTTCACCATCCAGGAATCAGGGCCTAGGCAGGCTGTGGGTGCGAGCCTGGCCGCTCGGGGGGGTAGGGGGGGGGTCTGTGCCCCTCATCAGCGGGGGGCGCAGGCTGGACGTACCTCTCTTATTCTGCGTGCCGTGCTTCCTGGCCAGGCTGAGTTCTCTCTGGATTCGGTTTTCCAGGTACTCTTGCTTCTTGCCCAGCATCTCCTCGGTCTCCCGGAGCCTGGCCAAGGCCTCGGGGGCGCTGGGGGCCGCGCGGCTCTTGGACGAGCCGCCCCCCTTAAAGAACTTGCCCAACTTGCTCATGACTGCGCGCGGCGGGGGCTCCCGGGGCCGGACCGGGCGCCAGGTGAGCGAGCTCGTCCTCCGGGCTCCGGGCACCGGGGAATCAACAAGTCCAGGGGCAGGTGACACCCTCTCCCGGGCATTTCCTGCGGCCGCTCGGCCCCGCCCCGAGACGCGGCCCGGCGGCGGGGAGGGCCTTGGGCTTGCACTTGGCCGCGGGAGTCCCGGCCAGCCGAGCCCAGGAGCTGCAAAGACGCGCTCGCTGCTTTCGGGGGCTCTGGGGGATGCATCAGAGCCGCGGGCGGACGCCCGGAGGCTCTCGGAGGTGCCAGGGGTCTCAAGGCGTGTGCGCAGGGCGTGCACTTTGCAAGTGCGGGGTCTTAAAACACTCCGTCCCTCACCTGTGCTTTGTGTGCGAGCTTGTCAGTGCCTTGGGACAAAGCGTCCCTGTGTGCGGTCTCCGTCCTGGCCAATCAGAAGAGTTCATCCAACTCTTTCTAGGTTCATCCAACTCCCAGGCTGGAGGGTGGAGGCGAGACGTCGTCGGGGAGGGGAGGGTGGCGTCCACCGTGATGCGGGCATGTGGCCAAGCGCCCTGCTGTAGAATGGGCTCGCTTCTGCGGGTGTGGAAGGCTGCGTGCCTGGCTGCCACTTGGCGTAGATGAGATCTAGAACATCCTTACCTGGCTGGAAGTGGGGGGAAGACGGAGGTCTTCTCTCTGGACACATGTCTACACGTCTGAGTGTACTGGCTGCATCCGAGTCAGGGATCAGGAATCTGAAGCTTTCCGTGGGACTGACTGTCAGTGCACCAGAACCCTTCCGAGAGGGCCCGGGAGATAACGCCAGGGCCCGGAGCGCGTGCCTGACACACACAGGGCCCGGGGTTTGATGCCAGCCCAGCACCATGCTGAAGGTTTCAAAAATGTTTAACTGGGTGCCTTTGTGTTCAGATCTGTCTGTCGTCAAGTTCCCTCCAGAGAAATTAAACAGCACGTAGGAGCGATTCTCCCGGACAAAAGAAACTCTTTTATCTGTGCTATCTTAGTCCCATCTGCACTCAGTGATGGGTAAGATGAGAGGAGAGTAATATGTAATAACTATGAAGAATGCAGCACAGCTGAAAAATCCTCAGGCTGCAATGAAGCAGGACATGGAGTTGAGTCTATATTCTAGTTTTCAGGGGCTAATATGGAACCCCATTGAAATCAGCCCTGGGGCTGGAAAGATTTTACAGTGGGTAGGGCACTTGGAGCTTCCCTTGTGCCCTGTGGAGTTTGAACCTGCTGCCCAGCCCCCAGACCCACCAGGAGTTATCCTTGAGCACAGAATCAGGAGGAAGCCCTGAGCAGCACCCCAGTGTGGCCTAAAATAAAGATTCAGACAATATCCACAGAATTCTCAAATCTTAATAGCATTTAAAGACTGTGAGCTAACTTGGAATTTGCAAACTAAAACTTTGAAATCGTGTTTAAAGGCAGACAGAATCCAGATTGCACAGGATTCGATGATGTGCTAACGAGCTTAATATTTTATCCAAGCAGCAAATGATCAGAAATTAAAACAAAGATTTAAATCATTAATTTACAATTCAATCGAAAAACAATCAATTTTACCCAATTTCACGTGACATCTTCAGAAGCATAGATGTCATGCAAAACAAGATACATTTGAATTCAATTTTATTTCCTTCCATTAATACTCAGGTTCCGCAGGGGAAAGATAACACTTGCAAGCAAGTCACCCATCCAAATATATATTAGTGTTTAATCCAGCAATGGTACATAGAGAATAAATTTTAAATCAAGGGTGTAGAGTTGAAAATAACACATTAATCTTCATTCAGTATTCATGCACAAATGTAGTTTCATAAGGAATTCTCAGCATCTAGTATATTTTTCATTTTCTAATCTCAATTGATCTGAGCTAATAATAAGGAGGCTGTTGTTCAAAAGAAATGATCTTGTTGAGGATGATTTACCATGGTTAAGATGGCAAGGGAAATTGGAAATTTATAGATCCTTTAAAAAGACCTAGATGTCAGGCTAATTGATACATTTTGGCTACCACTTGAAATTACATCCATTTTAGGATGCCAAATGAACTCTCCAAAGCAACAGAAGAAGAATTACCCTCTAAACATACTGCAGAATCATCAAATGGTTATTTATTAAGCAGCCCAACAAGCATGCCCACATTCTTTTCATCAGCAATTCTTTCTGTTTCTTTGCAACACATATTCATTGTATATAATATTTAGTCACAATAACGAGTACAAAAACAGCCATTATAAAAAACAATAATTCTGCAAAACTAAAAGTTTTATTGCCCTGATTCAAAATGAAGATGGGTGTTCCTGGTGAGGAAGTTTTGCCTGCATAATTCCATATTTATGTTGTCCTGTATCAATTCCTCATATATAATATATATATAATTTAAGAGTTGTTAGATTTAGACATAAATATTTTCTACATCAATCACTTAATGGATAGAAAATTAAATATTGCCCTCTACTCTGATATCTCTCTTTGCTTGTGACCCAAATCTGATTCTGACACCTTCCTTTATCTCCAGATTTTCATTATACCTAAGTACAATCACATGAAATTTACTTTCTAGTCAAGGAACGCTGATTGTCTCCGGTTCAGTTACCGTTACTGATTGTAGCTATCCTTCACTCGGGCCCCAAACCCTGGAGTCATTCCTCACCCCCCGCCCCTCTCTCTATCCTCCGTCCCTCCTACCAGCAAGCCCTGCATCTAGTTATTACCCAAAAAGGTGAACCAGAGGCACAGTACAGTGGGAACACCTTGCATGGGGCTAACTGGGGTTCAAATCCTGCCCCACATATTGTCCCCTGAGCACTGTCAGGAGTGATCCCAGAATTCAGAGCCAGGAGCAACCCTAACCACTTTTGGGTGTGAGCCCAAAACCAAAAACAAAAGGCCAAGAACTTCACAAGTTATATGAAAGCTCCTCCGCAAGGCAATGTTGCCCCATCACCTTACCAGCCCTTCCCTGGCTGCATATCTGACCTCCGTTCCCTGGGTTAGCCCGGCCCCGGCCCCCCAACCACTCCACTCGGCTTCAGGTATTCCAGCCATGCTCACACCACCCATCTTTCGCACTGCTGCTCTTCTTGACTAGAAAACGCTCCCCCTCCCCCCGCCTCATCCCCCAGACATTCGTTTTCTTTAAGTATTCAGTTTATTTTTGTTGTTGGTTTGTGGCTACACCCAGCGGTACGTGGGGGGTGCTCTTAGCTCTGCACTCAGGAATCACTCTTGGTGGGCTCAGGAGACCATAGGAATGCCAGGAATGGAAGCTGGGTCAGTTGCGAGCAAGGCAAGTGCCCTGTGGACTGTACTATCACTCTGACTGGCAGTCTAGTTTGATGTTACTTTCTTAACTCACGAGTATTTAAAAACTCAGCCCTCCTTCCTCTTCCCAGAAAATTCCTCTTCTCCATAGCACTAACACCATCTACCACATGCTATTGTGTTTTTAAAATTCCATTTATTGTTCATGCACTCAAGTAGACTGGATCCTATGAGACCAGGGATTTTTATTTGTTGTGCTCACCATGTGTTTTCAATTCCTAGAAAAGAGCCTGGCATTTTGAGAGCACTCTGTCATTATTTGCTAAATGAACGAATAAATAAGTTGAAAAACAAAGCTATATATGATAAAATAGCCAAATGGTTATACAAAATATGAATAAATTGATAAATGAGTCTCCTAGATTTAATCACATCATCCATCTGATACGGAAGAGACAGCAAATAATTCTGAGCTTTATGAGACCAGTATCCCAAGTTGCTGGTGATATTGGTTGGTGTCATCTTCAAATGTACCTTGTTCTTAAGAGACTATTTTATATGGTGATATTGGGGTTACAGAAAAAAACACTGGACCTGGGGCCGGAGCAATAAGACCACTAGGTGCAATTCCCACCCCCAAAAAACAAACAAACCACACACACACACACACACACACACACACCACACATTTTGTTCCAGAATGCAATTTAAATCATTTCAAAACTAATTTTATGAAATGCAGGGGAGGAGAGTTGAAGGTTTTTTAAGTCTGATTTGTTCCCATTTCTTCCAGCAAAGAGTAGATGTGGTGAGAACCACGGCTAGAAAGGAGGCTGCTGGGTAGAGAGACATTTAAGCATTTTCTGAGCCGTGAAGCTCATCCATGAGGATGCTTCATACTGGTACCTTGCTCACTTGATGGCAACTGAAGGAAACTGAAGAAAACCATACTAATTTTATGTGTGCTCACTCGGTTTGCAAAATTTTCCCTCCAAGAAGTAACTGCCTAAGAAAATGTTACAAAATTTCCTTCTGTCTTGCTTTGAAGATGACACTTTTCAAAATATACCAAGTTACCAGCATAATAATAGCAACGGCAGTCTTAATCATGTGGTTTTCTTTGCTCCACACCTTTCCTTATTCCTGCTGATTAAACTCAACAAAAATACTTTGACTTTTACATAATCCTTTTTTTCTTCACTTTCCTATGACCCTCCTTTAAATATGGGCTAAATTGTCTTTTTCACAATTAAAGTGTGGTACTCAAAACCTAGCACAATATTCCGACTAAGTTTGATGAGCCAGTCAGGATATCACTAGTTACCATTTTCATGGACCTTGTTCTTAAAAGACTATTTTATTAATGTAGATTAAGATTATAAAGCTTTGGGGGCAGCTGAGTATCTTGTTCATTCACTCATTCAATAGACATCTTTTTTGATGCCTTACCAAGGATCAAGCACTAAAGAAGTATGATATCATGGAAAAGATAATCTTTTTTCCTCAAGTGACAAAGAGTAGACATATTTATCAGATGTAATGTAAGCATCAACTTGGAAATTATGATAAATGCTATAAAAGAGTAGGATTTTTAATAATATATACTAGGTTAGAGACTAACTAACTAATACTAGGTTTGGAAGAGCCTCATGCATTAAGGTATAGGCAGAGGAACCCAGGTGTGTGGGAACTGGGGCGGAGACCTCCAAGCCTGCTGGGATCGGGACTTGGGCCTCTTCCGCCCAGATCCCCCATTTTCCAGTAACTAGGCAGTCACACCCAGGAACTGCCCTTGGCCCCATGTAATCCCACCAACAGCCAGCATCCAGAGACTTAAAACCAAGCTCCTGGAAGCGACATCTTATAGCCTACTTCTCCCTCTGGGAGAATCTGGCAAGCTACTGAGAGTTTCCTGCCCACATGTGAGAGCCTTGCAGATTCCCCATGGTGTACTCATATGCCAAAACCAGTAACAATGCTGGGTCTCATTCCCCTGACCCTGAAAGAGCCTCCAATGTGGCACCATTGGGAAGGAGGAGTAAAGAGAGGCTTCTAAAATCTCAGGGCTAGGACCAATGGAGACATTACTGAGACCACTCAAGAAATTTGACTATCAATGAGATGATGATGATGTGAGTAAAAAAAATGGCTCCCCAAAGATATCCACATTCTAATCCTGAAATCTGTGATTTTCTATCTTTACAAGGCTAATGAGGTTTTGCATGTAAGGGGAGTATCTTGAAATACCCAGGTGTATCACTGTAATTGAAAAGATCCTTAAAAGAGGAAGAAGAGCAGCGGGTGAAGGAGGGACTTATGAGAGGTACTGGAAGACTGGCAGGTATTCTTTATCTGTGGTGCCACTTTGCTAGCCTTGAAGATGGAGGAAGAGAGTAATGAGTCAAGCTGTCATGATTTTTTGTTTCATTATGAGCATTGGGTATTTTTTTTTGTCTGAGCTATAATAAATAGAGCTGATATGTGTATTGTGGTATATATCTCCTTCAGTATATAGCAACTCTGGAGGGGGGGGTGATCCGACTAAATTTGCTTTTCTAAAACAGAAAGATTTTCTAAAACTCATAGCTATGAGGAATCCAGAATGTCAAAAGGCATTCAAGAGATAATGAATGAGGGGACGAGTAGGTTAGCCCAAAAATTTAAAGCCTTTCCGTTTCAAGCAGAGACCTTCCTCTCCAGATTGTACGGGTTCCTTGAGGTCAGGGACCATGTTTTACTCACTTCCGTTTCAAACCTACAAGAGAGTCTGTTACCTGGCAGATACTCAAGACACATGCTTAATTAACTCGACTGCAGATTGCATTTTATAGCTTATAGATGTCAATGAAGCTTTGTTTGTTGGGCTTTTTTGGGGGGAGGGGGTGGGTGGGCACCATATCCAATGATGCCCCAGCATTGGATACTATACTCCTGGCTTGTTACTCAAGAGACCACATGGTGCCAGGAATAGAACCCGGAGCTCTCTCATGCAAAGCATGCACTCCAGCTCTTTGAGCCATCTCCTGGATCCTGGGAACTTGTCACCAGTCACAAAAATCATCAAACTGCCAGGTAAATGCTAATACAAAAAGTATAAATCCAGTACCACTAGGACAGATGCCTGATGTACTAGCACAAGGCTTCTTAATGAGGGCTCTTCCCACTGGGTACCAGTTTTCACACAAGAAACATTACCTGGGAAGGTACTGCCAGAAATACTTTAGATTCATTATGTTGATTTTTGAATTAATTTTTGGTTGCTGTGTTTTCAGATACCTGTGACTGTTGTCAATTTTTCTCTGACCACCCCCATTATACATATTCACTTACACAATTTGAGAAGGTAGTACTTGGAGAGTGAACTCTCCCTCTACATTCTCCAAGTCCTGCCAGATCAAAGAATAACAGAATTACATTCTGTTTGATAAATTCCATTCTATTTCATTGAATTACATTATATTTTACACCTAGTGGTGCTCCAATGATACTCCCAGTTCCATTCTGGGGTATCGTTCCTGAGGGTTCTCAGAGGTGTGTGGTGACAGAGACTAAACCCATGGCTGCTCCCACACAAAGCATGCTGTCAGCTTTTTGTGCTTTCCTAGGCCTCAGAATTACATTTTTAAGGTGAGGTAAGAGAGAAATCTATTTCCTAAGCTGAAATGATAATAGAATGAATATGAGGCACTTGTTAAATGTACTTTTATTTCCCCTTCAGGATCTATCCCAATACCTCTAATATTGTACCTCATTCCTGTTCTTAAAAAAAAATCTGGAAAACTCTGACTTAGAAAACACTCATAGGGAAAAGAATGATATGTACAAAAGTACAAATATGTCAAAAAGTCAGAATGTATGCTAGGAAAACAGATGAAATATTAATAGGAAAGTGGACTGGTAGTATGATTGCCAAAGGCTGGATGTTCTGTCAAGTTTTGCCATAAAACCTTTTCTTCCCATGCTAAGGAATCTTGTGAATAATGCAAGATCTTAGGAAAGAAAGCAAGTTTGGGAGGGAGAAATAACTGGACACACTGAAGAGTATAGGATTCAGAGAGAGATTCATAAAGCATAATTGATAGTATTGAATCACCAGTTCTAGTAGAGAAATAAGGGGAAAAAGGAAAGTTGTATTTGGAAGACTTTCTTCATGATAGAGGGATGTTATGGTAAAGAAACACTGCAGGGTACAGTGATAGTGATGGTACAACAAGTAGAGCATTTGCCATGCACAGGGCTCACCCCAGTTCCATCCCTGGCCCCCCATGCAGTCTCCCAAGCACTTCGAGGAGTGATACCTCAACTCAGTGCCTGGAGTAAGCCTGGAACACCGCTGGGTGTGCCCCCTTTCAGCCCCTAAAGAAGAAGCACCGCATTTGGGATTTGAGTTTTGCATGACAAATGACAGCAAGTCAAAGTGTCTAACAAAATAAATGGAAATAGAATCCTTCAGCTTGGGAGAAATTTCTGAGTGGAGAATATGGGTCAGGAAATCCTTAGAACTACGGGGATTTCATTTGTATATAAGTAAAAAAGCCAAAAAGGGGTTGGGGTGGGTGGGGAAGAGACTTGCTAAGTAGCAGCACCTAGAGGAGAGATCACGGGAAACAAAATAGAAAAGTCAGCCACTGCAATCTTTACTACTCTTAACCCAATACCATGTCCCCAAGCTAAGAAAAAAAATTAAAATATTTCTACTATGACTGCACTTATTATAAAATATGTACTTATCACCTATCTAAAAAATTCCAATACTTAGTAAAATTTTAGAAAACTTTCTTTTAGCATATAAGACCCACATAAGCCATTGGTTCTCAGATTCAAGAAGACCAGTAAGTCTTTGATCTTTAGATATTTAGATTTTAGTCTTGACTCTCACTTCTTTAGACAAATCATTTAATATCTCTGGATGTTTCCTGGTCTTATAAAAGAGAAATCAGGGGCTGGAGCGATAGCACAGCGGGTAAGGCGTTTGCCTTGCACGCGGCCAACCCGTGTTCGATCCCCGGCAACCCATATGGTCCCCCAAGCACTGACAGGAGTGATTCCTGAGTACAAAGCCAGGAGTAACGCCTGAGCATCACTGGGTGTGACCCAAAAAGCAAAAAAAAGAAAAGAAAAAAATAAATAAAAGAAAAATCAGGGGCCCAAGAGATAGTTTATCGTCCAGAAAACACGCCTGGCATGGCTAAGACCTAAGTTAGAACACAACCTAGGTATGGCCTGCCAGCACTGCTGGCTGTAGCTCTGGCAGTTCCTGGTACCACAGGATCCAAGCAGGTCTGCATTCTTGGGTCCAAGCACTGGCATCTGGCACACTGGCTGAGAGAGTAACACAGGAGGCTCAAGGCCCCAAGCACTGCTGGGGAGCCACTCCATGGCCCCCAAAGGAAAATCTCAGGAGGCTGGAGAGCAAGAGGAGATCCTAGGCTGCTTCTAAAATCTAATATTTCCAGAAGCCCGGGCAGGTCTCAGCTAGAAATCTTCAGCAGGTTTATTCTGCGGTAAATTCTGATTCCTAGCCCCACCCTTCCCCCTTCCTCAAATGAGTGCTCAGAGGGGAATGCTCAAAGTATTTAATACTTTTCCAGCTGCTGTCACGAGTCACTGTGACTGTCATTCATCCACTCTGAGTCTGCCTGGTGTCACATCAGAGGAATGGCATCCTTTTGTACCCCACCTAGCAAATCCTCCAAATGGCTCTGTGAAGCAGCACAGGGCACTCCCCTACCTCCCCAACCACAAATGCAACACCTCTCTTAAAGTGCTAAATGAGTCATCTTCTCTAAATGAGGATACCCTAGGAAGTCCCACACCTCAATAACTAGACTATTTTGTCCAGAATTTTTGTATTTTGGGTTACACCCAGCAGTGCTCTTGTATTGGCTCTGCGCTCAGAGATCACTCCTAATGGTGCAGCAGACCATGTGGGATGCTAAGAATGGAAACCCAGTTGGCCATATGCAAGGCAAATGACCTATCCGCTGTATCACTCTGGCCCCTGGACCAAAATTTTTTTTAAAAGGAAAGGGAAACCTTTTATTTTTCAAAAGCCTAATGACTTCCTTGCAAGAGAATTTACTTACACAATATCAGAGTGGTATGAAACAGAAATTGAACCACCAAAGTCCCTCTCTTTCAGTTGATTTTTTTTTTCAAATGTGTGCCACAAACTATCCTGGTTCCTGGAGTTATAAATAAAATTTTTTAAAAAACACAATCTTTGAGGTCATTTCCGATTATTGTTGCTTACCGGAAAAAACAACGATTAGTAAATTTCTAGAAAGTCGGAGTATTTCCTTAAGGACTAGAGGACGACCTTCATTCAGGGAAAGAGACGAACATTGCAATGCAATCTCTGGACTTTGTACTCGGCGCCTTCAATCACGCTTTGATCACACGCCTTCAAACGCTCAGCTTCCAACACGCCCCCCGCAGGCCCCGCCCCGCAGGCCCCGCCCCGCAGGCCCCGCCCCCAAAGCCCCGCCCCCACAGACCCCGCCCCTAAGGCTCCGCCCTCAGGTCCCGCTCCGCAGGCCCGCCCCGCAAGCCCCGCCCCCGAAGGCTCCGCCCCGCAGGCCCCGCCCCCGAACTTGCCGGTCTCCCAGCAGGCTCCTCGCGCGTCCCGCAGCGTTGCGCCGCGTTCCCGGTCCTTGCTGCGTTCCGGGTCTCTCGCGGCGACGGGCGATGGCGGAATTGGACATCGGGCAGCACTGCCAGGTGGCACATTGCCGTCAGAAAGGTGATCCGGGAGGCCGCGGGTCTCGCTCTGCCCTCCGGATCGGCGCTGGCGGGGGAGACGAGGCCCCGAGGCCGGGCGGAGCTGCGGGGAACCGGGCCGACGCGACCCGGCTGGGGTCAGCTCGGAGCTGGTGCATTTTCATTAGTGGCCCTCGGAGCCTCTGGAAGGGACTCGCGGCCTCCTGGAAAGGAGCCGCGCGGGACCCGGAAACGGAGCCTTGCGATGCCCACCAGTGCCTCTGGTGCGCGTGGGCAGGAGGATGCCGGGGTCTGGCGCCCGTCGTCGCGTTCCCCGCCCGTCCCGCGCGGCCGCTCGGGGCTAGCCGCTTCCTCCCGAACTTCTGCGTCGATTGCTTGTCCCAGTCGACCGCTTAAAGGGAATTCCGATTCCCCGCTGCTCTGCCAGGTGGCCACCGCGCTCTCCGGGTCCGAGTGGGAGGACCACCCGCCTGTCTCTTCCGATGCGGGGCTTCAGAAGGATGCGGACTGTGTGCGTGTCCTCTGAAACGAATCCTGCGTGTGATGGCATCGATGATCAGGCGGTGTGCGTACTGCACCGCAGGAAACGCACGACCCATGCTAGTGACGGGGGAGCGGGGCCTAAGCCGGGACTCTCACCCACGTCCGTGCTAGGTCACTGCCTGGAACATTGGCGCCGCAGAGTCGTGCCTTGTTCTGGCTGTGCCGACGTGAGGATGTGCTGTCACGTTTCACGCCTACCACACGGAGTTGCAGGTCTTCCCGTCGCAGCTTCAGTCATTGCTAAGAGATTCTTGAAGCTCGCTAAGGTTTTAGCCTACAGTTAGGGGAAGGGTCCCGGTTGACTAGTGCTTGCTGGAGGGAGTGGGCAAAGGCGGGAAATCTCTGCTACACTTTTGCATGCATATGCAAGCGCCGTGCATATGCATCACCTCCCACCGGCTTAGTCACCGTCCACAGCAGGTGGTTCATACAGCAGTTTAAACAGCTGGGTTTTAATTCTAAGTTAAGTAGACCTGGTTTACTCCATTGCCATAATTTGGGGGATGGGGTGGGTGGGCACATCCAGCGATGCTCAGGGGTTACTCCTGGCACTGCACTCAGGAATTACGCCTGGCAATGCTCCGGATGGGGTTCCCGGCGACCACATGGGATGCTGGGGATGGAACCCAAGGGGTCGGCCACAGGCAAGGCAAGCTGTTCGACCCGCTGTACTACATCTCTCCAGTCCCAGTTGCTGTCATTTTTTTTTCTTTTCTTTTTTTTCTTTTTGGGTCACACCAGGCGATGCACAGGGGTTAGTCCTGGCTCTGCACTCAGGAGTTACCCCTGGCGGTGCTCAGGGAGCCAAATGGGATGCTGGGAATTGAACCCGGGTCAGCCGCGTGCAAGGCAAACGCCCTACCGACTGTGCTATCGCTCCAGCCCCAATTGCTGTCATTTTTGATGGACTTCGGTGATGGATTACTTGGTATCTGCCGTTTTTGACCTAGTTCATCTCCTTTTCCAATTCCATGATCTCTTAAATGGTAAATACCTGAGACGAGATCAGGTTCTCGTGGCTTTGCACTAGTAAAGATGTTTAAGATTTTAAATATGTTAAACCGGCTGGAGAGATAGTACAGTGGGTAGAGCACTTGCCTTGCAATCGGCCTACCCGGGTTCAATCTCCGGCCTCCCATATGACCACCAAGCACAAACAAGAGTAATCCCTGAGAACAGGGCCAAGAGTAACCCCTGAATATCTCTAGATGTAGCCCCCCATTCCCCCTACCCCCGCAAATAATAAAATATGTTAAGCAAGTATTTCATTTAACTTTTACATATTTGGAATGTAGAAGTTTGGTGTAGAAGTTAGAATGTAGAAGATGCTAGGTGTTAGGAAATGATTGTGATCTGAATCCTTTTTCCCTGGGTCCTCTGGGTTTGCTAGTCAGTCACTCGTTGCTTCAAAATATCTTTCCAGTTTGAGAAATACATACAGTTTTGCAGACTATTTCCGTTTCCTTCTGTTATTGAGAAATGGGGACACACTTTCTAATATGAAACATGTTCATGCAGCATCATGCTTTCAGAATAAGAAACCATCTCCCAGGTGAGGGAAGGGTGTATTTCAGGCTGTGCCCCACAGGCAGAGTTATTCAAGGGTCCCTTGGACTACTCTAGCACCTTCTCTTTCTCTTTCGTATTAAGTGTACCCTGTGGACGGTGACCTCTCTGGGAAGACTTAGCAATTTCTCTAAAGCTCAGTTGCCTTTTTGTGTCACATTTTGAAATTGGTGTGATTGGATAGATCCAGACTCTCTTGACTATATATTGTAATTTAAGGGGATATACTTTAGTTTTTACTTTACCATCTTTGTATTTATATTTTGTTTGGGGGGGGCACATCTGTTGGTGCTCAGGGCTTATTCCAGGTTCTGCACCCAGGGACCACTCCTGGTGGGGTTGGGAACTGAGTACAAGGCAAATGCTCTTTATTATTCCTTGAATGGGAGCTACTTTGAAAATACCTCCTAGTTAGTGGTTAATTGCCACATCGGAAAATGGTATTGTTTTACGCTTTCCAAAATTTTCCTTTCTAACTAGCTTTCTGGGCTGGAGCAATAGCACAGTGGTTGGGCGTTTGCCTTGCACACAGCCGGCCCGGGTTCGGTTCCTCCACCCCTCTCGGAGAGCCTCGCAAGCTACTGAGAGTATCTCGCCCCCACGGCAGAACCTGGCAAGCTACCCTTGGCATATTCAATATGCCAAAAACAGTAACAACAAGTCTCACAATGGAGAGGTTACTGGTGCCCGCTCGAGCAAATCAATGAGCAACGGGATGACGGTGACAGCAACAGTGAACTAGCTTTCTAGTTACTTCATTTTGATTTACATGTCATCAAAAACAAACAAACAAACAAACAATACTGAACCAAATTTTTCAGTATCAGTCAATTCAATTACTGAGCTTCTGTAATTTCTTTGAAAACATCTCCATCTAGTCACTTAGGATTTTTCTAGAGTTGAATATGTTAAAAACAGGCTAATTCTTCTAATCATATGTGTTAAGATTGCTATCTTACTGTTTTCATCTTTTATATATGTCTCATTTGTTTTTTTCAATTATACTGAAGTAGGTGTAACTTATAACACATACCCACCTAAATACACACTTAGATATATACATGCTGATGCCATATGCTTATGTCTATTTATATCTGTTACCTAATAGTAGAACTTTGGTTTTGTTTGCTTATACTATATGCATGTGCATATCCATATATACTACATCAAATATGCATATACACTATACATATCAAAGTTATGCATTTAATATATTGTATATATGAATATCTATATTTATATATGTATATACACACATATTTCCAAAACTCTACTATTAAGTAACTTGCATGGTATTGTTGTGTTAGTAGAATCAGAATCAAAATCCAGATTTTTCACATCAGATGCAGGATTTTTGCAGTAAACAGCCCTCAAAATCACCTAATAATCGCGTTCTTCTACCTCAGAGTTCTTGGGATTATAATAGTTCTTTGCTTAGTCTCTACTTGCTATGCTGGAATATTGATCTAAAAGGAAAACTCCTATAGGGGTGATTCAGTACTTTAAGATTCTTTTTTTGCAAAGAAAACTAATCAAACTTTGATACTGACCAGTACCTATCACATTTTGCCTCGATTTTAGATTTTCTTCCATTTAAATGTGATGGTTGTTCAGGAATATTTTGGTAAGTTAAGTTTTTATGCAGGATTTCTGTGTAATTTCAGTATTTATCATGTATGGTTTATTTCTGAGAAGCAGAATAATTTAAAATCATATAATCCTCACCGTTGATATTTGGCATTCATTATGGTTAATTACTTGGGGAAAAACAAAATACTGCTAGGCCCTGACTGACCTTGCACATACATGTGTCTTATATTTATAAATTTCTAAAATGGAGTTCTCTGTGATTTGTTTATTTTGGAGCCACACCTGTCAGCTCCCAGCTTAGTGCTCGTGGCTGTACCTGTTGGTTCCCCAGAGACCAGGGGGTGCCAGGGATTGATCCCGGGTCTCCTGTGTGCAAAGCGTGCGCTCCAGCCCATTGTGTTCTCTCCCCAGCCCGTGTGTGATTTTTACCTAAAAGTTGTATTTATAACTTTTATTCTCAAGGAGGCAGCATCCCCATATTCTAAAGAATATGGTAAGGAATGCAGTTACACTTACTCTTCTTTGTCAATGAATACAACAAAAACAAGCGAGGTCCTACATTTGATTACTGATAACTTGGGGGGAGTAAAAAAATAAAAAGATTCATTTTATTTTTCAGACATCAAGCATGTAAAATAGAGTTGATTTAGAGTGGTGAATTCCTTTTTGGGGGGACATATTGGAGTTGGACAGTTGGTTTTTATTTCTCTGAAAGTTGGGCTGGTTATAGGGGCTCAATGGACTATAAAGAACATGTTTTGCATGCAGGAAACGTGGGTTCAACCGCGGCACCACAAATTAAAACAACATTTGAAACTACAGATGCTCCGTTTCTAAATTTATCTAGCTTTTCAATTTATTCCTATCCACAGAGTTCTTTATGTAGTATGAGTATAATGAAATGACTGCAAGTATCGTAAGCTATGTTAATGTATTGTATCAAAATAAACTCCTGTTTTCCTTTCTCCTTCTTGAAGCCTTGAACACAGAAGCAGATCGTCACATAACTGTCCTGAGGTATGTTCATTTCTCTTACCTAATAGAACACCTTTGGGGGTTGGAGCGATAGCACAGCGATAGGGCATTCGCCTTTCATGCGGCCGACCCATGTTCGATTTCTCCGCCCCTCTTGCAGAGCCTGGCAAGCTACCGAGAGCATCCCGCCCCCACAGCAGAGCCTGGCAAGCTACCCATGGCATATTGGATATAACAAAAACAGTAACAATAAGTCTCACAATGAGAGACATTACTGGTGCCCGCCCGAACAAATCGATGAGTAACGGGATGACAGTGACAGTGACAATAGAACACCTTTATGGTCACATACTTCTGTTCAGAAATGTTGCTGGTTTGGTCTTTTGTTTTGCAGGACACACCCAGTGGTGCTCAGGGGTCCTCATGGCACAAGAGTTGTTAAAGATCACATCCATGGCCCAGAATTTGATTATTTTCAAAAGCAGTCATTGCTCTTCAATTCAGTCTGATTATGTGACGAAAATTTACTGTTATTTTTTAATTCTTTTTATTTTTTGCTTTTTGGGTCACACCTGGCGATGCACAGGGAATGCACTCAGGAATTATTCCTGGCAGTACTTGGCTGACCATATGGAATGCTGGGAATTGAACCCGGGTTGGCCGAGTGGAAGGGAAGGCCAATTCCCTGCCTGCTGTACTATCACTCCAGCCCCCAACTTTAGTGTTATTTTTCTCAGTTTGTCATAAAGGAAAATTAATCTACTTGGTATTTACAACTTTAATTTGATTTTGTTTTTTGTTTTGGGGTCACACGTGGCTGTGCTCAGGACTTACTCCTGACTCTGCACTCAGGGATTACCCCTGGTGGTGTTCCACAGAGCATATGGGATGCTGGGCTCAAACTCATGTAGACCGCATGCAAGGCAAACTCCCGACTACACACTGTACTATTGCTTCAGTCCTGCAAATTTTTATTTATTTATTTTTCTCCCTCTCCCTCCCATCTTGGTCCTGCAAAGTTTTATTCTCACAGTTCTTTCATATGTTAGCTATGTTTAGGTAGCCTATTTATAACTTTAGACTAAAAATATGCAAATTATTGATATTCTCATCCTTCCAGATTTCTTTTACTCCTCTTCATTTTCACTGTTGCCTGGAGTTATGATTTTTTGGCAGTGAAATGTTCTGACTTCAGTCAGCCTTTAACCATGAAGAACAAACATGTAGACTGACACAATATACCCACTCTAATTCAAATAAATGAAGAAATTAAAATGGACTGGCAGGTAGAAATAAAAATATGAGCTTTATTACTGACACAGGGTTAATTGAGTTACAAAGTCTGGCCTAGAGCCAAATTAGTCTGCACAGGAGATCAGAATCGACAGGTCCCCCCCACTCACAGCTGTGTTCATCTTTTCTTCAGCAGATCACATCTTGTTAAGGGCAGGTTTGAGTTCAGGAGGCAAGAAGAAAGATGGACCTACTATACTGACAATAAGTCTCAAGCTTATGATCAGTTGCTCCACCTTCCTTGTGTTGGAGAAAAGCAGAAAGTCAATGAATTCATTCCACTTGAAAAGAAGAATTGGTGTCAGATTTTTCACATGATATTTATTTCTTCCCACCATTTACTAAGAACTTCACTATAGAAATTAAGTTAAATTGCAAAAAAAAAAGATGTTAAATGAGCTTAGACAAATTTTTGCCCTTTGAACTTTAGGTGATTGGTTCAAAAAAAAATTAAAATGTTGGCATTATGTAATACTGATGGGGAGGAAATATTCATTTAGCTTTATGATAAACAGTAAACATAGCAGTGTTTGTTAGACAACTTGTGAATCTGTAACTATCAATAGGTAGGCCTATTGATTATAGATTTTAAGAATTATTTCTCTAAATTATGAACCTCTAGAAACTTATCCTTCAAAATAAACTGAGGGGCTGGAGTGATAGCACAGCGGGTAGGGCGTTTGCCTTTCACTCGGCCAACCCGGGTTCAAATCCCAGCATCCCATATGGTCCCCTGAGCACCGCCAGGGGTGATTCCTGAGTGCATGAACCAGGAGTGACCCCTGTGCATTGCCAGGTGTGACCCAAAAAGCAAAAAATAAATAAATAAGCTGATACAGATTTTTTTAAAACTGTATAAAAATCTCATCTTTCTCTGACGTGATAAATGCTGGTAATACATTATTAAATATGGCACAGATAATAGCATATTATAAAAACTGTTCCTAGTCCTCTGTTTTATGAATATCATTTCTAAGAGTTGTTTATATATGGTAATTCCTAACATTAGTGTAGAAGGTAGGTATAACTTGCCATTTGAGGATTAATGGCATGTTCTATAGAACATTTTTTATGGGGACATCTTTTTGTGTATGGGACTGATATAAAGTATAAAAATATAAAGTATAAAATTAAAAAGTATGAAGTATAAAAATATCAAAGTATAAAGAATATCTGAAGCAGTTATGTCAAATAAATTCCCTTCCCCACTTAAAGACAGACTTCACCCAGAAGGAGAGCCCGGCAAGCTACTGAGAGTATTTGCCCACACGGCAGATCCTGGCAAGCTACTAGTGACGTATTCGATACGCCAAAAACAGTAACAACAAGTCTCACAATGGAGACGTTACTGGTGTCCGCTCGAACAAATCAATGAGCAATGGGATGACAGTGACAGTGACACCCAGAAGACTCTGAAGTGACATTGTGACCCATAGGCCCTGATCCCCTTCCCTGGGCTTCAAGGATAAACTTTATTACAGAACTAAGAAAAAAGAAAGAAAAAGAAAAGGAATAAGTAACAACCTTTTAACTTGACTTAGAAGTATGTCAGTAGGAAATGTAGCATATTCATCAACATGATAATCATTTATCGTACATGTATTATAATCTGTTAGGTAAGTTGCCCTTATAAGTTTAAGCAAAGCTGTTTAGAATGTCACTTTCAAGAACAGATTTGTTGATCTGCACTGAATGTAAATACCATCTCCCTTTTTTTCAATTTCAGGTGACAGTTACCAATGAAGCACCAAAGCCAGATACGCACACGTCTTACCCATGTTCATTCAAAGACTGCACTGAAAAAGAACTTGTCCCAGTTACATGTCCATACTGTGAGAAGAACTTTTGCCTGAGGTGATTACTCTGGACCTCTCAAGCTTTGGTTGTCTGGTTAAGTTTCATACAAACCTATGAATTAGTGCCACTCTCCTGTTGCCCATAGACACCGACATCAGGCAGATCATGAATGTGAAAAGCTGGAAATCCCCAAGCCTCGTATGGCCGCCACTCAGAAACTGGTTAAAGACATTATTGGTAAGTATCTGGAAAAATCTGTTTTGTTGTTTAATTACTATTTTATACTCTTAACAGCCTATGAATGCTGCTGATTTTTTTTTTCTTTTTGGGTCACACCCAGCGATGCTCAGGGGTTAATTATTCCTGGCTCTGCACTCAGGAATTACTCCTGACGGTGCTTGAGGGACCATGTGAGATGTTGGAGATTGAACTCTGGTCAGCCGCATGCAAGTCAAACGCCCTACCCACTGTACTCTTACTCTGGCCCAATACTACTGATAATCTGAGAGCCCAGAAAAAAAATGAATCAGCGACTTACATCAGTTATTTTGCCAGCATATTATTTCAGCAGAATTTTCATCCTGTTTTAAGGATAGTTCTTTATTTAAATCTTCTAGATTCAAAGCTTAATGTTTTCTGTAGCAGTGTCAGTGATCGTATAGAATTAATAGGCTCAAATTCAAAACAGGCAAGTAACAATGAGTGTTTTGATGTGGAGATAGCTAAGATCAACTTAGTGACATTGTTTCATTAATCATGTTAATAATACCAAGTTAACATGGTCTGTATGTATCTCTGCATAATTGCGCACTCTTCATGGTCATAATGAGTATATATCAACGGAACTATGAAAAATGTAATATAAAGGTTTTTGTGTGCTTACATGCTTGTGCTTATTTCTTAGATTCCAAGAAGGGAGAGGCTGCAAGTAAGCGTCGGAAAGGTGCAAAAAACAGTGAAACAGCTGCAAAAGTAGCATTGATGAAATTAAAGATGCATGCTAATGGAGATAAATCATTGCCACAGGTTGGTCTTAGAGACTTTGAGAAATCTTTTCAAATGTAATCGAATCTCCATTCTACTCTTTCTGCTATCACGTAGCATATTGTTTACTTGAACCAGATATTTATTATTCCTAATATTCAAGCTATGTGTTTCCAGAAACATTATAGAGTTTCTGAGTATTTTATACTTTATAGAAACAGCAACAAACCATGTGCATTCTTCTTCAGATTTCTCTTGTTTTTCCTTGCTGGGCATCATGTTTTTAACATTTGTCCATAGTGATACCTTTTGTTTAGTTCATTGTTTTTGTTTGCTATAATGTGAATATATCTTGTTCATTCTCTATGAACACAATCCATGTTTTTTCCCCCAAGTTTTTTGCTATTACAAATTATTTATCATCACATCCTTGTGTATGTATGGGAATGTTTCTATAGTTTAGGACTTTATGATATCAATGACAGTTTATATAGCAACCCAGCACAAACATAACATGTATACATATACACACACACATACCTTAATACAGTCTAAATTCACACTTAAACTTGCAACTGTTTATATACTCAGATATTTTTTATTGTAAGGATTGTTGATTGTATAACCCCAGAAAGATTAATTTTAACAGATGGAAAAATGCTATTCTTGGAAATATACTTAAAAGTGCCAGAGAGGGGCTGGAATAATATAGCACAGCGGGTAGGGCATTTGCCTTGCGCGTGGCCAACACGGGTTCAATTCCCAACATCCCATATGGTCCCCTGAACACCGCCAGGAATAATTCCTGAGTGCAAAGCCAGGAGGTAACCCTTGTGCATTGCCGGGTGTGACCCAAAAAGAAAAAAAAAAAGTGCCAGAGAAGTAGTAAAGGAAGTAAGGTGTTTGCGTGGCATGCACCCGACCTTGGTTTGAGCCCTGACACCACATAAAGTTTCCTGAGCATCGCCATTATGCTTGTTCTGTGCTTACAGGCTGTCAGGGTTCAGGGATCAGATTCAGGGCTCCCCGTGTGAGTCCTTTGCTGCACCCGTTTGAGCCGTCTCCCTCTTCTCCCTTTTCCCTTGGTGAAATCAGTCTTTCCCATCTGAAACTACTTTGTGCACATTGTTTCAGAGATGTGAAAAGATGGGGTATGATAGTCATAGGCAACACTTAGTTTATTTTTACAAGTAAAAGAAGCTCTGAAAAATGAGAGCTCCCCTCACTACCACACCCAACTTTTGACTGTATAGTCTTAGGAAAAGACATTCATTAGCCCTTGTTGGGCCTTATGCCTGTCCTTTCACTCATCACCCTGACTAGGTCTCAGTTCTGTGTCTCTGCATTTAAGTGGGTGGTGGAGTGCTAAGATTAGTAGTTCCTCGAAAAGCTCTATCAGTAGAGAGTAATCCTCCTTTGCCCAGAAGAGAGGAAGCGATGTCACTGGACAAGTGTGTATAATCTGAGTGTACATTTCCTTTTTTTCAGACAGAAAGAATTTACTTCCAGGTTTACTTACCTAAGGGGAGCAAAGAGAAGAGCAAACCAATGTTCTTTTGCCACCGATGGAGTATTGGAAAGGTCATAGACTATGCAGCTGCCCTAGCCAGTCTTAAAAATGACAATAACAAATTAACAGCTAAGGTAAGGGGACAACTGGTGATAGTTGTTTTTGCTTAAAAATTATATGATTATGTGACAAGCTATTTATTATACTCTGATTTCTTTCTCTCTTAATAGAAGTTGAGGTTATGCCACATTACCTCAGGAGAAGCATTACCCTTGGACCATACTTTGGAAGCCTGGATTGCGAAGGAAGATTGTCCTTTATATAATGGTGGAAATGTTGTCTTGGAATATCTGGATGATAAAGAACAGTTTTTAGAAGATGTTGATTCTTACTTGGAATAGTCAAGGGATCAAGCCAGGAACCACAATAAAAACTCTTACTTTTAATTCTTTTATTGGGAGTATTATATATAAATATATTTATTTCACTTGCTTTTTAATTACTTTTTTGTGGAGTCATTATTTACATTATTAATTTTGTACTAATTTGAGTCTGTGGTCATTTTTATTCTTGGGAAAGAGGGGAGGGACTTTGGGCCATATCCAGTGATGGAGGGACCATGTGGTGCCAGGGATCAAACCAGTTTTGGCCACATGCAAGGTAAGTACCTTAACCCGTCCTATCTTTCCAGCCTAGGTTTGTGTTTTAAAGTATAACTACAGGGGCTGGAGAGATAGTGCCACAGGTAGGGTGCTTGCCTTGCACACAGCTGGCTCAGGTTCAATTCCTGTCACCCCATAAACCCCCCCAAACATTCCAAGAGTGAACCCTGATTACAGAGCCAGGAATAAGCTCTCTGCACTCAAAGCCAAATAAATGATGTATAACTATAAACCAACATTCAGTGATTTGCAAAATTTTATGCTCAGTTGACGTTATTAGGTTCTGTAGTGACAACAAACATTTTTGGCATTTTATACTTTTTGGGTTGATGTCAGCTGGTGATGATGACTGTGCTACTTGTCTTTCTGCCAGGATCAAAGCTGAAGGCACAGTCAAACCCTTTGGGTATCATTACTGGTGTCATAACAGGAGATCACTTGTAGAAGACACACATAGCGTTTGCTTGAAGAATGGTGTGGCCAAGCCTAGCCTTATGGAGCCAAGATTTACTTCCTATGAGTAGTAAATGGCCGCATCCTTTTACATGGCCATTGGAGGCCACACATAGCACGTATGTAAGTTGAGCCATCTGCCCCACCACTGCTGTCAGTGTCTGTCAGTGGAAGAGGGTTGTAAGCGGTGGATGGCTGGAGCAAGGACCAGAGAGACTCCACCCCTCATATCCGAGTACTGCAGAGGGCTAGCTTCTGCCTTTAATTACCTCATCTTGGCTGTGACCTTGTGTGCTATCTCTGCATCATGACATGAATTAATTTATTTGTATGAATTGAATTATATAAACGAGTCATCTCATTCTTTCAAGTTACTTGGATGAAAGAAATTTCAGGACTATACAGAGGAAGTTATTTCCTTGACACCTAACTTTGCCTTGTGCTATACTTCACTTTGGGCGTGGAGGGGTTCTCCCAAAGAGTGCTCAGTGCACCCACGGGCCATTCCCAGTAATACTGGTGCTGTTAGGGTTAAAGCAGTGATGAGGGTCTCCAGGACCATCTCAGGGGTGCTTGGCAACTAACTATGTGGTGCTGGAGATCTAAACCAGGGCCTCTGCATGCCAGCACTTCGAACTGTCTCCAGAGATGTGGGCCTTACTATTGATAAAAACCATCTCCAGGGTCTATAAAGGTACTACAAGAGTTAAGACTTTTGCCTTACATGAAGCTGACCTCTGTTTGATCTTCACCAATGCATTAGGTCCCCAGAACCCCATTAAGAGTGACCCTTGCTGACTGGAGCAATAGCACAGCGGGTAGGGCGTTTGCCTTGCACGAGGCCCACCCGGGTTCGATTCCCAGCATCCCATATGGTCCCCTGAGCACCACCAGGTGTAATTCCTGAGTGCAGAGCAAGGAGAAACCCCTGTGCATTCGCCAGGTGTGACCTGAAAAGCGGAAAAAAAAAAAAAGTGACCCTTGAGTGCAGAGCTAGGAATAACCACTGGGCACTGCTAGGTATGAACCCAAACTTCTCCCACCCAAAAGAAAAACATCCTCCAGTGGGACTTAGTTTTTTTTGTGGGGGGCAGGGGGCTTGCCTGGTAGTTTTCAGGGGCTATTCCCAGCTCATGCTTGAGGGGCTGGTCCCGGTGGTTCTGGGGGACCGTGTAGTATTGAGAACTGAGCCTGGGCCTCCTGCATTCTACACATATACTCCAGCCCATAGAACTATCTGTCTGGCCCAGAATTTGTCTTTTTAATTTGTGTGAATGTAGTTTACAATGTGCCTGACAACCCTAATAGAGCCAAAAGTAACCCTGAGCATAGCCAGGTATGGCCCAAAAGCAAAAACAAAAACAAACCAAAAAGAGGGGGGGGAGAGAAAAGGGAAGTTTCATAGTCAGACATTGGGGCAGAGGGATGGGTTTGTGGAAGAATTTGCTGAGAGTGTTAAAGGGGAGAGAAAATTTATTAAGAAAAGGGGCACTGGAGAGATAGGACAGCAGGTAGGGCACTTACCTGGCCTGCAGCCGACCTGCGTTCAGTCCCCAGCATCCCGTATGGTCCCCTGAGCACTTCGGGGAGCAGTTACTGAGTACAGAGCCAGGAGTAACCCCTGACAATCGCTGTCCGTCGACTCCAAACCAAAAAATAAATAGCGGGGCCGGAGCGATAGCACAACGGGTAGGGCGTTTGCCTTGCACGCGGCCAACCCGGGTTCGATCCCCGGTATCCCATATGGTCCCCCAAGCACCGCCAGGAGTAATTCCTGAGTGCAAAGCCAGGAGTAACCCCTGAGCATCGCTGGGTGTGACCCAAAAAGCAAAATAAATAAATAAATAAACAAACAAATAAATAAATAAATAAATAAATAGCGGAAAATTCCTTTCAAGACAGGTGGACTGACCGAAAAAAACCCTCCTCTGCTTTAAGAAGTTTTGCTGTGGGCTCTTAAAGCTGACAGGTACTTCCTGCACATGTGCATTACTGACAGGTACCCCGCCTGCACCCTGCTGATAGCATTTTGGAGATTTATTGCCTGCAGTTCCTTGTAAGTGCTGTGGGAACAAGGATCCCATGGGAACATGCTTCTGGCTCCCCATTGTGGTTTTGCTTTGAACATGCCATTTTACGGCTGCAGTTCCTTCCCTTTTTTGATTTCTCTTTGCCTCAAAATAGAGGTTCTGTTATCTCATGCCCATCAACAGTTACAATACTACAAATGAACTTGAGCTAAAGTGTAATGAGCCAGCAAATGTATGTGAATGGAAGCTACCAGTCTCATCCAAATGTGTTACGCTTGAGTTCCCAATCTTTAGATAAGGGGAAAGCTGAAGATCCCGCCAAGGGGGGAAGGTTGCTGGAAGGAATCTGGAAGGGATTGAAAAAATTCTTTTGCAGTCTTCATATCTTTGATCTAGGCAACAAGAATTTAAAATGTAGATATTTGCTGACATAACTGTTAAGATAATTGTGCTTTTCTAATTTTGTTTTATTTTTGTCACCTTAAACAGGAAATTCCTTCGCGTTAACTAGTATATCATTCCATTGCTCATTGACTTGCTTGGACAGGCACCAGTAACATCTCCATTGTGAGACTTGCTGTTACTGTTTTTGGCATATTGAATACACCATGGTAGCTTGTCAGGCTCTGCCATGCAAGATACTCTCTGTAGCTTGCTGGGCTCTCCAAGAGGGGCAGAGGAATAGAACTGGGTCGGCCTCGTGCAAGGCAAACGCCCTACTCGCTGTGCTATTGCTCCAGCCCTAAAACTTTTGAAAATATCCAATAAGAATTGCTTTGACAATTTTTGAGGAGCAAATATTTATATGATCTAAAATAAAAACAAACTCACTCTAGCCTGAATCCATTGTGTTTGTATATTGAGGACCTAGTGAAATTATTGTGTATTCAGAGACTTACTAGGTACATAGGCTGGTCAGGAGGTTTATTTTATTATTAACCTGTAATGAGGTTTATTTTGTTTTTGTTTTGTATTGTTATTCTTTTATTTGGAAAATATGTAAGCAGCCAAAAAGCCTGCTAGCTTCCTTAATATTGGCAGTTGAGGCAAGTCTTGACCCAGTTTGATCCTTACTCCTAGCTGTGAATAGGGAATAGTATTACAAGGAAGCAATAAGAGATTAGAATTAGTGCCAGTGACCTTTTATTGCAGTGTCAGTCATATTACCCAGCAGCCATGGGCCTTTAACATATCTTTGACCTGGCGTCTAACTACCTGCTTTCCTAGAATTTAGGATTTTCTTTTTTTTTTTTGCTTTTGGGATCACACTTAGCAATGCTCAGGGGTTACTCCTGACTCTGCACTCAGGAATCAGCCCTGGCGGTACTCAGGGGACCATATGGGATGCTGGGAATTGAACCCGGGTTGCCTGCGTGCAAGGCAAATACCCTATCCGCTGTACTATTGCTCCAGCCCCCTAGGGTTTTATTTTCTTTCTGATGTAAGGACACAAAATACTTATAGTTCTTATGTAACTGATATAGAAGCTCTTTAGACTTGTAGAAAATGATCAGCAAAAGGATTCTAGAAGAACAGTTACAGATACTTAAGTTTTCTAAGTAGTGAGAAGGGTCCACATATAAAGTCCAAGAGGGCAGAGATTGTATTTGTATTTCTTTATGGTTATCAGTGACCCAGCAAACATCTTTAATAATTTTTTGTGGGGGGAGAGTGGAGGGTGGGACAGGGGGAGGGGTCCTGATAGTTTTTAGTGTAGATTTTCCTGAAGAAGGAAGTGATTGCAAAAATGTCTATATTAAGATTTAAAACTCAGGTAGGAGACTTTTCATGAACAGAGATGAGGAAGTTTTGGAGGAAAGGGATTTGGTTTCCGCTGTGATGAATATACTTCAATGCTATAGCTTTTACATTTTCATAACTACAGGTTAAACAGGTTTTGTCACTCAGCTAGCTTTGTATTTGACAGTACAATAATCCCTCCTACTGGACTTTGAGCTAGCAAAACAACTATTAGCTAACAATCTTGATCATCACCAGAACACCCATGTGAAGAACGCTCTCTAGCCTTTTTTTTTTAAAAAAAAATGATTTTGCACATAAGATTTCTCTAAACTTTCAAGATGTTTAGAAAACTTCTGATTGTCCAGCTTTTATCATTTGTAACTTTGGGAGAATCAAGGACATCGTTTCTGAGTTTTCTGAATAAAGAGAAGCTTGAAACACTCTTTTTCTCAAAGACGGAAGAAGCGGTCATCGTGAGGTCAAAATACAAGGATAAAACGCCTAACTCTAGCTATGTCTCTGTGCAATTAGAAGATCCTAAAATACTGCAAGTGGTAAACGTGACCAAGACCGTCTTGGATGATACAAATTTTACCATAAATTTGGTGACAGATGAAGATGGAGAGACAAATTTGACCATTGAGCTGTGGGATTCTGAAGGTAGGCAAAAAAGACTCATTGAACAAATAAAGAATGTCAAAGTTAAAGTACGCAAACCAAGAAAAGGCAGTCTTTTCCAGGCATCGATGCATATTGACAGAAGTCTCCTGATGCTTATTCTACCAGTGATACTCTTAAATAAATGTGCATTTGGTTGCAAGATTGATTTGCAGATGTTTCACACGGTGTGGAAGAGACCCTTGCCAATCCTTCTGGGAGCAGTTACACAGTTTGTTCTTATGCCGTTTTGTGGATTTCTTCTGACTCAGATTTTGGCATTGCCCGAGGCACAGGCTTTTGGATTTGTTGTGACTTGCACAAGCCCAGGAGGGGGAGGAGGGTATCTGTTCGCGCTGCTTCTAGAAGGAGATGTCACTTTGGCCATTTTGATGACTTGCACCTCAACGCTGTTGGCCCTGATAACGATGCCTGTCAATTCTTTCCTATACAGTCGGATGTTAGGCTTGTCCGGCGTGTTTTATATTCCGGTCTCTAAAATCCTGTCAGCACTCCTTTTCATACTTATACCTGTGTTGATTGGAATAGTTCTCAAGCATAGAGCGCCAGAAAAAGCAAAGTACCTGGAGAGAATAATTCGACCTCTGAGCTTTGTTTTAATGTCTGTGGGGATTTATTTGACTTTCAGAATGGGTTTAGCGATTGCGCAGACGGTTAACTTGGAGGTGCTTTTGTTGGGAGCCTTGGTTCCTGTTTTGGGTTTATTGTTTGGGTTCTCCCTAGCAAAAGCTTCTCTGCTGCCTCTCCCGCTTTGTAAAAGCGTTGCTATTGAATGTGGGCTACTAAATAGTTTTCTAGCCCTGGCTATTATTCAGCTCTCCTTTTCGCAGTCTAAGGCTAATTCAGCCTCTGCCGCTCCTTTTATTGTGGCCATGTGTTCCGGATGTGAAATGTTACTGATCCTTCTGGTATATAAGGCTAAGGAAAAATTTGCTTTTCTCAAAGACTATAAAACAACAATGTCTGCGATCTAACAATCGAAGTATTACTGTATCCCTACTTTGGCAAGGTATTGTGATAGATCCAAAAAAATCTCAAAATTGAAGTCTGGTCTCAGTGCCCTGATAATCTTACTAAAAGTTTGGTGTAGGGAAATATAAGTGTATATGTATAAAATTAGACGTGTGTTAAATACCTAATGAATACCTTTGAACAGAAGTTCAAAGAAAGACTGCCTTTTAACTGTTGGCTTGGTTTTATGGAGTTGGATTTGAATATGGTACTCGTGGTCTCAGAAAAATAAAGATGACTATAGTAATAATGATATAGTAATAACCATATTCATAGTTGATTTATATAACTTAGAGGTATGATAGGCATTTGATAAATGCTTGTGCATATAAATGAATATGTAAATTCCTATTTGTATCCCACATTGTCTTATCAGAATCAAAATTCATAAATGTGGCATCTATGGTCTTAACTGGGCTCCACTCGTGTTCCTCTTCTCCCATTGAAAACATGACTGCCAGCTCTAGAATCCAAAGTCACCACTTCCCTCTCGTCTTTCTTCCCTCCTCTTCCTTGTACCCAAAACCTATATTTTACAGAAAATACCTTGCAAAGTCTTCTTATCCGCCTCCTCTCCATTCCAGTATTATCACTTCTGTTCTCTCAATTGATTCTTTCCCATTCCTTCCTAGAAACTGGCTTTTGATCTCGCCATCTACTCGTCAATCACAGTAGGTTTCATTTCCCTGAAATATAACTTTATCAGGTACTTGCTACGTTTTCTCCCCCTTTTAAATAAAGCATCTTCCTACTGGTGATAGTATATGAAACCACCGATAAAGCATTCCAGTTTTATCTCTGACTTCTTTGCATGTAGCCTTAACGGCAGTCAAACAGGATCCCTGGATATTATATGAACATCCCTTTTTTCCTGCAAACTGAGGGATTCTAAGTTTTAACAACTCTGGGACTGGGAGTGTGGCACAATAGAGCGTGTACCTTGCGTGCAAGAAGCACTACGTTCTAGCCTTGATCTCTGGCACTGCTTCACTGTCCCTCCCCCCAGCTCTGACAGATGTCACCCTGTTGGCCCCCAAGTACTGCAGGGTATCAGCCCCCTCCAGTGCTCCAGTGATAGTAAAAATAATAATAATAAAACTAAACAATGTAAAATTTAACCACTTTGACACTCATTTTTTAATATCTAGGACTTAACATGCGTGCATGTGCATGTGTGTATATGTGTGTGTGCATGTGCATGTGTGTATGTGTGTGTGTTTCTCACACATACAAAGCAAATGCTATACTGCTTAACTATATCCCCTGTTTGGCATTTTACAGTTATTTGCACTCCTGTTTTATTTTACTATTTTCCTGTAAATCCTTGGGTATAAAAATTAAAAACATGTAAATAATATATTATTTAAATAAGATAATATAGACAGTATTTATTTAGTACTCCTCTAGAAATGTCTAGAACATTTCCTACGTGTTTTATCAAATGAATTGGTGAAGCACAGACTAGGACCCAAATGAAGTGTATGTGTTTTTGCACCACTTTTGAATTTTTAATAGTGGTGTTAGAATCTAGTTCTTATTTGCTCTCTTCTCTAAACAGTTGAGTGTAGTCTTTAAGAATGAGAAATATTATTCTAAATCATTCTGCTTCCTCTATTCCTAGCCCTATAGTTGGAGATAAATTACTTAATCTCCCTGTAGTACAGTGAACTCATGTATAAGAGAGATAATAGTGTAATCTCCATCAGATTGTATTAAGGAATTAAATGAGATCATCCATACAGTATACTTAGACTAACGTTAAGTCTGATAACTGGACACAGGTTAAAACTCTGAATATCTTCCTCTATTGTACTATTTGCAATTATCCATAGTGTAAATAAACTTTGTTTACCAGATTATAAGACAACTCCTTTTTCTTCTCATTTTACCAATACCAAGGTGTATAAAAGAACTGGTTTGGGTGCTCCAGGAGATAGATTATGGATTAGAGTTCGTGTTTTGGTTCACTTCTGGGTACCATATGCCCCACTCCCCAGCATCAAAGGATACAGCCACCACGGAAACCATAGAGCACTGCTGGTGGGACCTGGTGGTCCCTTCAATCTAGGTCTCAAGCAGCCCTGGGTCCTGAGTGCCTTACATTTAATTACTAGGAGCAGCCTGATTGAAAACAATGGAAAGAGATTATTAATCACTTCATAAATAATAATGGCCTACATAGAATATTTTGATACTAAGTCCGTTAAAACAAACTTGAAGTATGGCTGACATGCATTTAACTTACATATGTTTTATTGTACTAATCTGGAGACAAGAAAGTATCTTTCTAGTTGCACTTTATCTTTACTTTGTCACCTCAAACAAGATACTTATCTGCACTTGAATTTGAAAATGTAAAATAGAAACTCAAGCAGCCCTAGTCTGTAGAGATCTGAGTTTGATTCCCAGCACCGTGGTCCTTTCCCTCACCTTCAGCAATCTGACATTTAGGATGTTTGTCAGCTCCCCGAGTATGTGGTCCAGAAGCAAAGCTCTAGGACCTAGCTCAGAGGGCAGGGTGATTGGGTAAAGTGACAGAGACTCAGGTTGTTGATATGAAGATATCTGATTTCTGGTTTTTCAGTTAAGGCAACCAACAATCAAAACATGATCTCTTTTTTTTGTGGGAAGCACCCCCAGTGATGCTGTAGGACCCCTACCAGCTCTGTCCCAGTGATGTTTGGGGGACCACATGGTTTCAGGAATTGAACCCAGGCCTCCAGCATGTGACACCTGTCCTTTTCATTTGAACTCTCTCCAGTTCAGTATGTGAACTCCTTTAAGGCAGGAGGAGTCTGTTTGACTTTCCCATAGAGTGCCACAGGGCCACATATTATTCTTTGAAATCTATAATATTTAGCACAATGTCTTGAACATGACAGGTATTTAGCAAATGTTTTTTGACTTTATCAAACCAGTGATATTGATTAATCTTATCGATTAATCTTATTAGCCTTAATACACATCTACAATTCCAGCTTTGTCATTTACCAGCCAGGGGACATGGGTTATTTACTTATTGTTACTAGGACTAAATTTATGTAGAAAGTAAGAGTAATGGTAGCACTCACATGAGGGTTGTATTATGAGAATTAAATGAGTGATAGGATTAAGAATTGAAGGACAATCATGGCTAGGAGTCATAGTACCTTGGGTAGGGCAGTTGTCTTGCATGTGGCTGAGGTGGGTTCCATGTTGGTAGCCCATATAATCCCTGAGCCTGCCAGAAATGATGCTTGAGTAAGGAGAAAGGCCTGAGCACCACCATGTGTGACCAAAAATCAAAAGAAACCAAAACAAAATAAACAAGCTAAAACAATGCCTCAAACATAATCAATTATTATTTGTGTGTATTGTAGTCTTTTATCTTAAATGCAGTCGTTGAATGTGCTTGGGAGAGACCTGGAATTTCTCTAGAATAGCAGAACCTCACTGAACATCATAGGTAAGTTTTTTTGAAATTGCACATTTTAGTGAAATAATGTAATCAAGTTCTGAATAGCTTTGTTCTGGTATTATTTTCTTTTAAATCATCAATATTATAATGAATGGCATTATTTGAGGACCTGTTATTTCATGGAAGATTGATTTTTTTTCTTTTTGGGTCACATCTGGCAATGCACAGGGGTTACTCCTGGCTCTGCATTCAGGAATTACCCCTGGTGGTGCTCAGAGGACCATATGGGATGCTGGGAGTCGAACCCAGGTTGGCTGCCTGCAAGGCAAATGCCCTACCCACTGTGCTATCACTCCAGCTCCCAGATTGATTTTTTTTACATGGAAAAATTTATTGACTTGAATAGGAGAAAAGTTACTCAAATTATCTTTTTTCATGAGAGACATAAAGGAGACTAATTGGTTGACTTTATATGTTCATATCAACTATTTTGTTTGGTTGTGATTGGTTAGAAAAAGACTAGATGCATTTTTTTTCTTTTTCTTTTCTTTCATCTTTTTTTTGAGGGGAGTGAGGATTGGGTTCTTTTTTTTCTTTTTTTTTTGGCTTTTTGGGTCACACCTGGCTCTGCACAGGGGTTACTCCTGGCTCTGCACTCAGGAATCATCCCTGGCGGTGCTCAGGGGACCATATGGGATGCTGGGAATCGAACCCGGGTTGGCCAAGTGCAAGGCAAATGCCCTACCCGCTGTGCTATCGCTCCAGCCCCACATTATTTTGAACTGAAGGTAATCCTAGACCCTGAGAACTCAAGAGAAACTTTCCTCTTGTTTAGTTAGGAACTTAGAAAGAAACATAGAATTAGAAAGGGAGCCAGATTTTGGAAAGGAGCTACGAAAATCTAACTTCTCTATCCAGAATAAACTGTACAGCAGAGCAAACATCTAAATTGCAACACACTGCTCTTACCCTCCTCTGAGTACAATGCCTTCCCCTTTGAAGCCCCAGGCTTAGGATGGTATAAATGCCTCCTTTTTCCTACTTGTGACTCAAATCAAATTTGATTTTCTTCTGTTAACCTCTGATGTCAGTTTAATTATTAGGCTAATCAGAGGACCCAGGAGAATAGAGGAACTTTTTTTCTCTCCTCCACTATAAAGTGTTGTTCCAAAAATAAAAACTCTAAAAAAAAAAAAAAAAAAACTCTATCTGTAATTCCAACTTATAATACCCACACATGGCCTTCTATCAACACACAAAATCTACCTACCCCCGATGGTCTATTGTGTATGGAAACTTTTATCATTTATTAAAGTCCACTAAACAAATGAACCACCAACTAAGAAAATCTTCCTATGTGGAATATAGTGTTTTTTTTTCAGCAATAAAGGAGTTTAAAATAAGTCAACCCCCAAAACTAAAGTTTACAAAATATTATGCATTGCTGAGTAAAAATCACCCAGGTGTTTCCTCTTTATTATGAGACCATCAGTCCCCAGTTGCTCCTGAGGAAGGATGACAAGACAGTCTGGTGGCTGGACAAAGGCTAATTTTCCCCAGAACTCCCCATGTTGTCAGGTGTCTGGGGAGTTATGAGGCATTGGTTCTCATCTCTTTCATTTCCAGGTTTGTTTAATTTGATCTACTGCCATAGATGGAAGTTGAAAATGATATGGCTGTGCTGGGAGAAATGACTCATCCCCAAAGTAGGTTTCCCTGGCTGCTTCTGTGAAGTGGGAAGACAGAGATGGTGCCTTCAGAAAGGAGACAGCTGCCTTCCTCCGCCCCTACTCGAGCCACCCAGGGCAGTGCCAGGGGACCCTGAGCCCTGCTCCTTACAGACTTCAGCAGCCTCACGAGGCAGTTGTCAAACTGCACCTGAGTCACTCTTGTCCTCTTGGGTGTGGGAAATGATATCTGCCACCCCCATTTCTCAGAGAGGCCCTGGAGAAAGGAATTGTTTTTTTGCAAGAAAGGATAGACAGTCATACATCTTACCCAGTTCTTCCAGGACCTTCATCTTCACTGACAGGAAAGAGTTTCAGGAGAGAAATGGCGAGGTAAAACAAGCTTATTTGGGAAATGAGAAGCGGAAAGAAGATATGGGTGGTCAACAGAGACTTGAACCTCTCAGACTGGAAGAAGCACAGACACAACTCATAAGGATCTGCAGTGAATTCCCAGGATGGAGAAGCCATACCATAAAGCAAGAAAGAACACATCTCAGACAGAGCCACGGGCCATGAAAGGCGAAATGCATCCGAACGTGGAAAAAGTACACATCTCAGGGAGGGTGTGGCAAAGGCACGCCTTTGCTCAGTTTCCCCAGATAGCTCGGCAAGGTATGTTCCTAAGGTGGTTGCCAAATGGGGAGCTTGAATCTACTGATGAGCTTCTTGGACCTTCTTTTTTTCTGTTTGCTTCTGTTTTGGGGCCACACCCAGCAATGCTCAAAGGGTTACTTCTGCCTCTGCACTCAAGGATCACTCCTGGCAGTGCTCTAAGGACCATATGGGATACTGGGGGTTGAACCTGGGCTGGCTGTGTGCTGAGAGATAGAGAAGCAAAGGCAGCACCATGACAGGCTGATAAAGAAGCCAGAAGAAGCGAGGCCTAGGTTTCGGTTCCAGAATTCCTGGAATTGGGCACAGATACCTGGAATTGAGTCATGATTTCCCATGTGCTGATTTAGATAATATTCTCTCCAATATTTATTGTCAGCTACTCCCAACCTCACACCTATCTCGCATTCATCAAAGACCACCAAGAGCGAATTCCCCAGCAGGTAAATAGAATGACAACCTGGACACCGAGTCAGCTAACCAATTTTGTCCTGGAATAATGTAGAATGAGGGACTGGAGCGATAGCACAGTGGGTAGGGCATTTGCCTTGCACGCAGCCAACCCAGATTCGATTCCCAGCATCCCATGTGGTTTCCCGAGAACCACCAGGAGTAATTCCTGAGTCCAGAGCCAGGAGTAACCCTGTGCATCGCCAGGTCTGACCACCACCCCCCCAAAAAAAGCAAAAAAATAATAATGTAGGATGAACTGGACTCTGTCTTGTCTCTATCCCCGAAACACCTTGTCATGGCATACGAGCTTCAAGGTCAGAGAACCAAGATATAATTGTAATTTAAAGACCTACTCTGTTGGGAAACCAGCCACAGCACACCAGACATCGAGGGCCCTGCAGTGATCTCAACCAGTCACAGTACAGACAAAAAAAAAAAAAAAACCAACAAACTCATGGACCATTTTTCTGTGCACAAAGGATTCTTCATTTCACTTTCAGGCATTTGGAAGTAGAAGTACTTGTTCTTCTCCTCCTCCTCCTCCTCCTTGTCTTCTTCATTTTCCTCCTTCTCTTCCTCCTCCTCCTTCCTTCTTCATCTTTTATTCCCTCCTTTTTCTCCTCATGCAAGGCCAGCGTCTTAACCCATATTCTATCTCTCTGGCCCCTAGAAGGGCTTCTCTGTGCTGAACATAATGACAAAATTTTCAATGACTTGAGAACAATTATGAGCTAATAATTCAGTTTCCTAGGGAAAAAAAATGGACATTTTGCTCCTTGGTAGGAAGCTTAAGATGGTTTTATACTCTGCCACAATGGCAGGGTGGGGTGGGGGGAGATGAGGGGCGATGGGATTGGGGAGGGTGGGAGGGATGCTGGGTTTATTTGTGGTGGAAAATGGGCACTGGTGAAGGGGTGGGTTCTCGAACTTTGTATGAGGGAAACATGAGCACAAAAATGTATAAATCTGTAACTGTACCCTCACAGTAATTCACTAATTAAAAATAAATAAATTTTTTTAAAAGATGGTTTTATTAGGAAAAAGTGTGGTATTTAGTCTACTTATTCACATTTGTTCTGGGGGAGGGACTTGGACCATACTCTAATGCTCAGGGTTTAAAGGGGGTCAGCTCACACAAGGCGGGGGTTTTACCCCTTTTGCTCTCTCCAGGAATTTGACTCTGTGCTCAGGAGTGACCTCTGGTGGTGCTCAGAGAACCATGTGCAATGCCAAGAATTCAACTGGGGTCACTTGCAATCAAGGCAAGTACCTTAACCTCTGTTGGGGGGCTATCTCTCCAGCTCATTCACATTTCTTACACTGTTTGGGCTGCTGCCAGGATGAGCCCTTGTAAACTGTTGTACACAAGGGCAGGAACATGGGGAACCAGGAAAATGGGTGAGATTTCTCGTGTGTCCTGACTGGTTTGGATGAGGCTGAACATTTTCTTCTTTTGTCTGCCTTAGTAAATAATTTCCTAAATCTCAGTATACCGAAATTGTCAGTCTTCCTTTTCTCACAAATCCTGGTTCTACTTAGCCTGTTTTTTGTCAGTAGGCAGATACCTGTTAGGTACTCAGCCTGTTTGTTGTCAGTATGCAGATCCTATGTTGTTTGTTTTCAGCATGCAGAAGAACTTTGCATGATCTTCCTGTAGTCCTTTGTTGATGACCTCACTGTATTGAGCCCCATGAACTGTAGGATGGTAATAAAAGGAGATTTCAGGGCTTTCTACCTTTGTCACAGAGTCAGAGAGAACATGGACCCTCCATGACGTAAATTTCTTTCGAGTTCCTTGTCTCAGCACCTTCGACTGAATGAACGTTCATGCAACATTACATTGCTTTTAGTGTAAGCTATGTCAAAACAACTGGAGAAGGGAATTCCTTTAAAGGAGGTAAAAAAAGAGGACTCTGATGATATACTTATGCATGAATGCCGAAAAATTGTATTTGTTATGACTTAAAGCTCATCTCCATGTACATGACAAGATGATTTATAATAAAGACACAAGAAGCTGATTTGTGTCATGGATATTTAATTAATTTTTGGGGTGGTGGGGGCTTATGCCTGGCTCTGTGCTCAAGGATCACTCTTGGCAGTGCTGGGGGAACCAAACGCTGTTCTAAGGATTAAATCAAGAAAACACTTTCTCTACAAGGTATTTAAATGAGCTTCCTTGTTTTGTTTGGGGGGCACACCCTGTGGTGCTGGGGATGGCATGACTGGATACGAGGAGGAGTTCCTGATGCAAATACACTCCAGCCTTTTATGTTCTTTCCTTGGCCCTTCAATGTGACTTTTTTGACTTGGAGCCTCACTCAATGGTGCTCAGGAGTTTCTTCTAGGACACTGATAGTGGGTCACTCTGTTTAGAGCTGGTGGTTTAGGTCACCTGCAAGTATGTGCTCCAGCTCTTTGTTCACGGTTCCTCAGATTAGTTTTCCTTTCTTTCTTTTTGGTGTTGGGGTGGGGAGCGCACGCTGGCAGGGGTCAGGGGTGAGTGTTGGATCTGTTCCCGGCAGTGCGTGGGGCCAGGTCGTGCTGTGGATGGAACTTAGACCTTCAGCCCCTCAGATGAAAGATTTCTGTAGGGGAGGGCACACTCAGTGGTGCTCAGGGATCTGGCTCTGCTCTCAGGATTACTTCCGGCTAGCTCATGGGACCATCTGGGGTGTCAGGGATTGAACCCGAGCCAGCCACATGCAAAGCAGGTGCTCGGCCACTGCACTATAGCTCCAGCCCCTCAAATGAAATTCTTAAGGCATTGTTCTTAGAAAAAATGAGAACAAATTTCTGATTCCGTGAGGTTTGAAAATTGATCCTATAACTCATGTCATTAAAAAAATTCTTACTTGCAGCAAGTGGTTTAACACTTTATCTTTTGATCAGATTAAAGGAAGTAGTCACTGCAAAAGCAAGAAGAGGAAAAATCTGTCTTTCTGGTCTCGTCGTGGCTAATGTTATAGGGAGCACAGGTGTCATCCTTAAGCTCAAGATTGAAAACAAAGGGCTGGAGATCCACTGACCAGATTCATTTGGAAAAGACTTTGTTAAAGGTAAGGGAAAGGAAGGTAGGAAAGCTCTCAAGTTATGGGAAGCGTCTCCTAAAGGATTCCAGAGAAAGGCAGAAGGCTTTTCCCTTTTACGCTCCCTTTTTTTTTTTTTTACTGTAGGAATATTGCTATTCAGCTATTGATTAAGCTGATTGAACGGGGCATGAACTCCACATTACTTTAAAACAAATTTTTTAAATTGGACCATTAGAGAGCATTCATAATTGGGTTTCAGTCATACAATGATCCAGCACCCATCCCTCCACCAGTGTACATTTCCCACCACCAATGTTCAGTCTCCCCACCCCCATCCCCCAATCACTCACCCCCACCCCCAGTCTCCCTCTTTGGGAGGTACTTTCCTTCTTGCTCTCTCTCTCTCTCTCTCTCTCTCTCTCTCTCTCTCTCTCTCTCTCTCTCCTTTTCCTTTTATGCATTATATTTTATGCCCTTTTTAACAAAGGTGGGTGGGTGAGCATTTCTTTGTGTTCCCAGAATACTGTCCATTAAAACAGGAAAGGGTGTTGAGATGCTGATCTTCTCCGCCAGGTCAACAGGCACCACCTAGACCAGCCTCATCACATTCTGTGCTGGTAAAACTCTTGCTAAGGGCCATATCCCACATCCCACCCTGCCCCTTCCCCTGTTGTCTCTATCACTAAGACATCTTATATCTGCGCAATGCCGTTTGCATTATAAAGCAAGACTATCTTAATAGTAAAACTGTTCTTTCAAGAAGAGACAATTTAAGGGCAACTGGTTAATCTTGAATCTCAGATACTGCAACTTTATTACCTCCTGCTTTCCTGAATTTGGACTTTGTAGTCACTGCATTTTATTCTTTACTCTTGCTGCCTGACCCAAAGACACATGATTACTCTGAATCTTAATTTCCTCACCCTTTGGCTAATAGCTTTCTTAGTAAGTATGGCAACACTGAAGTAACATAATTATAAAAGAATACAATTGCCTGAGTTAGGGAAAGTTTTCAAAAACTGATAAGCAAGGAACCACTGAGGTTAGGGACAGGTGGTTCCGACCAACTATTAACGTACAAAAAATAGGTATAGCTAATAGCAAGTGAAAGTTGATAGATTGGCAGTCCAACTCTTTGTGTTGTGCCAAACCGGAGAAAGAAAAGGAAATGGGAAAATGGAAAGAAATTGAAGGCAGAGGGACGATGGGAAAAATTAATAGGAAAGGGAGTTGTAAAAATGTGCAGAAGAAACGAAAGGAGAAAGTAGCTAGAAGAGCCAGAACTGAGAACGAAAAGTCCTAAGGTCTCAGCTCTCAGAATTCGAGAGCTGGGGCCTGTGGGAGAGGGGGAGAGGGGGTGTTGGGGTGGGGGTGGGAGAGAACGGCGAGGTTCGGCGGGGGGAGGAGCCTCCCCGGGGTGAACTTGGGGCGGAGCCTCGCGGTGGGGCGGAGCCCCGAGCATCAGCCACGCCTCCATGGGCGGGACTTCCTGTGTCGGCTGCCCGGTCGTTCATCCCCGGAAGACGGGAGCCCCAGAGGCGGCGGGTCTGGTACAGGGCGCGGCGAGCACCCAGCCCAGGTGAGAGCCGCTTTCCGCGACCCACCGCGGCCCCCGTGCGGGCGCTGCGGGTGACTCCTGCGTCGGGAAGGCGCGGGGGCCGGGGGCGGTCGGGGTGGCGGGGGCGGCGCCCCGGGGCGCAGGCCGCGGTCAGCGGCGGGTCGGCGGTCGGGGTCGCGGGAGTGCACGAGCCTTGTGGCCGCCGAGGGCCCGCGGGTCCCGCCCTTTCCTCCGCGGGGTCGCCGATCCCAGCTGGAGCGACTGGGCAGCCCCCACCGGGGCCCCTGGGCAGCCCCCCGGGACCCCTCTCGGGCTCTGGCGCGCCTCCGGGGACAGGGGCGCAGGACAGCGCGGCGGTGGCCGTGGCCCGGGCGGATCCTGCCGGACGCGTTGCGGGTGGGGATGGCCTTTTGGAAAGGAACTTGGTGGAGCCGAGCCCCCGCCCTGGGGAGTTACTCTTGAAGAAGGCACTCGCACGCGCGGGCCAGATGCGGGAAAGGGGTTGCTGAGTGCTCTGTGAGCGGTGCTCCAAGTTCCAGCGGGAGCTTCCAGCTCCAGGGGCTTCTCCAGGCTTCCCGGCGCGCCTTCTCTCCTGGGGGGCTTCGGCCGCAGTTGCTGCCCGCTCTGATAACTCACACGGGACACCGTGGGCCCGCTGCGCCCCCCGCTCGCCGCAGGGGGCAGGTGTTCAGCTGCTTGGCTGGTTCCACGACCACCCACCTCCTCCCCGCAAACCCAAGGTGACCCTCTTGCTCCGTGTCAGCGCCGTGGATGTCACCAGCATCTATTCCCTTTGCTAAGGCGGAGAGAGATCTGGGCACCACTGGACCCTTCCTCTCTCCCTCGGACCTCCTATCTAGCCTGTTAACCGAGTTCCCCCCGACTTGACTTCCCAAAGCAAGCAGCCCTTTCCTGCCTTGCAGTTCAGATTTTCCCCCCTTTCCCGAAGCCAGGTGTCCTAAGTACTTACTGCACCCGAAGTCTCAATATCCTGACTCAACACGCCTGACTTCTTGACCCATATCTGTTCTCTCTTCCCTCCACCCCGCGGTCTAAGCTGTGCAGTGGGAAGTGATTCTTTGTGGCTCTTAAATCAAGATCTCATCTTTGAAGCCCTGGTCCCTCCCGGTTTCTCCCGGTCTTCTCTGAGCTCTCTCACTTGTCCTTCAGATCTTGCTTGGCTGATCAGATTCTCGGGAAACCTTCCCTCGTTCCTAACACCCAGTCGAAGCTCCCAGGTCACACACTTCTTTCTTGCATGCCTTTTATGCATGTTGGTGGTTCTGCGTGTAGTCTGTGGTTCTTGTGATTTAACATATACATACCCGTATTGGATATGCCAAAAACAGTAACAATAAGTCTCACAACGAGAGACGGTACTGGTGCCCGCTCGAACAAATAGGTGAGCGGGATGACAGTGACAATGAAACCATCCCAATAGAGGATTTAGGTGTGAGTCAGGCCTGTTTTATCCCCACTGTGGGGCATTGTGTATCAAGTACAACCACACCTATCAGTCACCTGATTAAACAAATCATGACCTCTGGGGATGGTTAATCCCTAAAAAGAAAGGGTCGCTCTTGAAATGGCTCTTTCCATTGGTAGGAGTTATTTTAGTGCTCCTTAGAAGGTGGAGATATGACTTGAGCAGTTTCTGGCAAGAAAGCAAAGATGTTCTGAGAACATCTAGCTCTGTTCATCTTGGAGCTAGGAGTAAGAGTTGGGAGGAGGAGAGTTAGGAAGTAGTACTTGCCGCGTCTAAGGAGTTGCTTCTGTAACTCAGAAAGGGGCTTGATTTGACCTGTTTGAAAGTCTTACCGTAGGAAGAAAAACGTCCCAAGGAAACAGCTCAGTGTGTGGGTCCTGCACCACTCTCCTCCCTGCCTTCTCCTGGTGGCTGTGGGGTGAGCATCCCTGGAGATGTCCCTGCATAGTCCTCCACTGAGGTTTTGTGTCAGTGGTTCTCAGTTACAGAGGAGACGAAAGTAGGGTTGCTTGCTAGTGATTCAGAGTGATGCCACATTCCCCCCCAATCCCGCACCCCCCACTCTGACAGTTTCAAAAGCACCACTGTGCTTTTCACTGTGTACTGATACAGACTTCAGAGAGTGGCCAGCTTTGCAGTGGTAAATTATTTTTATCTCTTTACCAGTCTGTGGAAAATTGGACACTTCAGAACCCTAAAATAAGTTTTCTGTCTGAAACTCAGTGAAGGAAATTTTTGTTTTGCTTTATTATTTTCTGTTGGTCTTGAAATTTTCCTTCCTTGGAATATTAAACTAGACTAGCAACACGCACACATGCACTCTTATGTATATTTAATTTTTGGTTTTTGCAGCTCCAGGTTTTGAACCCCAGCCTGAGCCACGTCCTCTATCCCAAAAACTTTAAAAAAAAAAATAAACCAGTGGACTTTAAAATCAGAATTGACTTCAGTTTCTGTGTTATTTATTTGTAGCCTTAAAGCTATTGCTCACCTCATAGTTTTAAGTTCTTCATCTTTACTACCTCATTGAAAAAATAAAAAATACCACATTTGTGGAGCACTGAATGGCCTGACATTGAGTTGGCATAATAATTATGTCTGTGGATTGTGCCATCTCCTTTCTTTCAAAGCTTGTTTTATTTCAGTCTTTCTTATTTTCATTTTATTTTCCATCCAAGTATTTCTTGTGAAGCTGGAGATGTAGAACAGTTTTTGCGTTTATGAGGAAAGCTTTGGGTTTAATCCCTGTTACCCTCTTTCCTCCATAAACTGTTTCTTATATCTTTTTGTCTTTTTCCCAAGTGAGTGCTTTTTGATTGTATGTTTGTTTTTTGTTTTGTTTTGGGGGTCATGCCCAGTGGTGGTTAAAAGACCATATGCAGTGCCAAGGATCAAATTATCATTAGCCTTTCTGCATGGCAAACACATTAACCCTGAACTATCTTTCTGGTTCAGATATAAGTTTTTTAAAGGGATATAAGAGTGAATCTAGAATAAGGAAAAGGGTGACTCCCCAAAGAAAGTAATTTACTAATTGATAAGCATCTGTGAGCGCTTGATTTTGTAGTGAAGACATTTAGAGTTTCATATATACTTTGTCCTTATAGGTGATAAATTTATTGAGAAGATGGCCGATCCTTGGCAGGAATGCATGGATTATGCAGTAACCCTAGCAAGACAAGCTGGAGAGGTATGAACAAAAATCTTGTGAGCCCTAATAGATGATGGTTATGGACAACATGAGGTTGGCTAGCTTATGAAATTTAGTAAATATTCTTTTTTTTTTTCTTTTTCTTTTTGGGTCACACACGGCCATGCATAGGGGTCACTCCTGGTTCTGACTCAGGAATTACTCCTGGCAGTGCTCAGGGGACCATATGGGATGCTGGGGATCGAACCCGGGTCGGCCGCCCTACCCACTGTGCAATCCCTCCAGCCTCAATAAACATTCTTAATAACCGGCATTTTCTGCATTCTGCTAAATATTTTCATTGTGGTGAATATTCTATTTTTATGTTATTAAACTTGTTTTGTGGGCAGGGACATACCTGGCAGTGCTCAAGGATTTTTTCCCAGGTAGGTCCTGGGAAATGAGCTGGGGCTCCCACATGCACAGCGCATATTCCAGTCCTTTGAACCATTTCCTGGCCCTCATTAAGCGTTTTTTTTTTGAGGAGTGTTCAGTGGGGATTGGCTTCCTCCCAGTGGTTGTCTGCTGACTAGACTGGACAGTTCAGTGCTAAGGCTGGTGATGTGGTACTGCTGAGACCTGAGGGGCAGGAGGCCACTAGGACTACGCCTGGTGATGCTCAGAGGGTCGGGGGTACCGGGGATCAATCACAGGTCTCTGAACATCCAAAATATACACCCCCGACAACTGAGCTAACTCCCTGATCCCTCACTAAACTTTTTGTATCGACAGTTGTGAATCTAAAATAAGATTAGGTACAACATCACAATCTAGTATGATTTACTAGATTATGATATTGTGCCTAGATGTCCATAACCACTGTAGGTATATATTACAGAAATGGTGTTGAGACAAATTTTAGAATATCACTTAAGACAGATTTGACTATTTCTGTATTTTATCATATAGTTTGATTGAAAATTACTGATGTGCTTTAAAAATTTTCTTTTCTTACCAAAACAAAATTTTAGGTGGTTTGTGAAGCTCTGAAAAATGAAATGAATGTTATGATTAAAAGCTCCCCAGCTGATTTGGTCACTGCTACTGATCAAAAAGTTGAAAAAATGCTTATTTCTTCCATAAAGAAAAAGTATCCATCACACAGGTATGTCTTTTTTTCTCTTTTTGTAAACATGGATATTTCTTATTTTATTCTCAAAGGATAAGATGAACCCCGGTTGAAAACAGTTTTTGGCTGTAGACACTGGAATTAACCTGAGTTAAATTCAGCTAAAAGGAATTCTTTCGGAGCCTTGCTTGAGAGCTGAATTTAGGCAGGTAGCAGGGAGGGAAGCTGAGGAGAACCCCCAGGAACCATTGCCAAGGTACTCTTGGCTCTGTGCTCAGGGCTTACTCATGGCAGTGCATGAGGAGCCATACGTGGTGCTGGGGATTGAACCGGGTTGGCCGCATACAAGGCAGGCAACTTATTTGTACTCTATTTCTTGCCCTCTAGCTTCCCTTTTGACTGTTGGCATTGGGTTATTTACCTCATTAAATCAAGCTAACAAACCCTGGGCAAGAACATCTGCCTGTTGCGCTCAGGCTGTTTGCTCAGTCTGTGGGCAGCAAACTGGGGAGATTAGGATTCCTGCACGGGAAGCAGAGACTTTGGCTGTTGTCAAGCCAACGTGACAAATGCCTATCATAGTCATGAATTAGAAATTTTATTTTATTCTCCATCATGCTTGCTTTGTCACGTTGGGAAGTGGTAGCAGATTTCAGAGAAACTATTAATACCTGAATTCTGAAAGGCATACAGGTCTTAATAGAAACCGCGTCATTATTTTCCAACTGTCACAGGGACAGTCTTACTCCCTGGTCATGCCACAGGTGAGTCTTGGTGTGTTAGCCATTGAGGTGGGAAATTGTCCAAAGGTCTGACTTAATATACTTCCAGTTAATAAATTGTATTGAACTAAGAGGAAAAATAGATTGCTAAAAAAAGATTATGATAGGGACCAGAGCAGTAGTACAATGGGTAAGGTGCTTGCCTTGCATGTGATTGACCAGGTTTGATCCCTGGCATCCCATATGGTCCCCTAAGAACCACCGGGAGTAGTTCCTGAGTGTTCTTTAGTGCAGAGCCAGGAGTGACCCCTGAGCATCTCAGGGTGTGCCCCCCCCCAATAAAAATAAAATAAAAATCTTATTTAATAAAACAGATAATGATAATGATTAGGGCAGGCTAGTGCAACTTGAGAGGGGCATAAAAGAAACTTGGGAAATAAGAAAACCCAGTAAACTCAGTCACTATTTACAAAATTCAGAGATATATAGCCAAGTGTGCTTTAGGGAAACAGAAGGAAAGAGGTCTTGGTGGGTGATTTGTTTTGGTAACGACATTTAATCTTACCTATTGCTGCATAGTAAATAACCTTAAGAATTCAGCAACTCCAAGCAACACCTGTGCACTGCCTCCCACATTTCTTGGGATCAGGAATAAGGGAAGTGCTTGCTTCGTACACGGTTCTCGCCCCGGTCTCATACAGTTGGCGCCAGCCGGTTCAGGGCTGCACTTTTCCCTGGGTCAACTGGGCCTGAAGTCTGGTTGCGCACATGATTGTGGCAGCCTTTATTTCCCCCGTGCTTATCCGCTGGCAGCTTCCCTGAGTCCCTCTCCTCCAGGCCTCTCACTGACTTCCTTCAGAGAAAGAGGGGAATGAAGAATTTTCGCATGACTTTGCCGGGGAGGAAGTAAGGCTTTCTACCTTCTCCAGCCTGAAGGAAACAGTCACCGTGGTGGGGCTGGAGCGATAGCACAGCGGGTAGGGTGTTTGCTTTGCACACAGCCGACCCGGGTTCAATTCCCAGCATCCCATATGGTCCCCCCAAGCACCGCCAGAAATTATTCCTGAGCGCATCAGCCAGGAGTAACCCCTGTTCATCGCCGAGTGTGACCCAAAAAAGAAAAAAAAAGTCACCATGGAAAATTGTGGTCATGTTCCACAGTAGACTGTGTAGCTCAGGCGGCTCTAAGGGTGGAGTGAGGCAAAGATTCAGAGTTTGTTCTTCTTGCTTTTAGTTTCATTGGCGAGGAATCCGTAGCAGCAGGGGAGAAAAGTCTCCTCACAGACAATCCCACGTGGATCATTGACCCTATTGACGGAACAACTAACTTTGTGCATAGGTATGTCTTAAAATTGTAGCATTGTAATTGGTATTTGTGTATTTACAGGGTGTGACTTTAGAGCGTCTGCTCCTTAGACTGTTGTGGTCAGGATCCCAGATGGAATGTGGGGGAGGGGTGACTTGAAAAATTTGACAACAGTAAAAAGCTTTCGACAAAGACCAAAGAGTAATTCAAAATCAACTCTATTGGGAATTCAGAGTGTTTCTGGCATCCCTCAGGGGAGTGATGAAATATTCATGGTGGGATCTGTGCAGTGAAATGCCTGTTCACCATTATTCTCCCTGTTAAAGCCATGCAAAAATATAAACGAGCAACATTACTGCTTTATCAGGTAAGGAGCAAGTAAGGTCAGTATTGGATGATGGTAGGGGCAGAGAGGTAGTTCAGGAGAGAAGGTGTTTGCCTCGCACAAGGCGACCCCAGTTTCATCCCTTCCCCTGAGCACTGCCCCCTCTATAAGAAAAAAAAAGAGAGAAAAATCATTCAGAGCCAAATGTTATACTACTGTAGAATTGATCACCAGACCTATCTTTGAATCTTGGTGTTCTTTATAGCTTTTATAGACAGACTTTATGACTGTGGGCAAGTTATTTAATCTTTCTAAGCTTTAGATTTGTTTTTTGTCTATGAAATGATCATTAACAAAATTTAAAAAAAATTAAAAAAGGTAACATTGGTTATCTATATTTGTTTTAGGAGTCTATGTTCACCCTTTGCAAATGTATCTCCCAACGCCACACATACCAGCAAAGCCCCCGTATCTTCTTAGTGTCCACTGCGTCTGGGCCTCTCTCCCTTCAGTCCCTCCAACCTGCTACCCCCTTGCCTCTCTGGGAACCCCAGTTCTACAGTCTGAGCCCTTCATGGTTTTGTTTTCATTCTGTGTGTTCCCGTGCTTCTCTGCGCTATAGAAACCTCTTGGCAGAGATTTCTTCTACACCTCTGTGTCTCTCTGTGTAGACTGAGAATGAGATCGCTAGTATTTGACTTTTTACTTCTGACTTATTTAATACATAGGCGTGCATGTATCTTTTTTTTTTTTTTATTGAATCACCAAGTGGAGGGTTACAAAGTTCTCAGGATTATGTCAGTTATACAATATTCAAACACCCTTCCCTTCACCAGTGCCCATCTTCTATCACCAACCCCCCCAGTATATCTGCCGCCCCCTCCCACCTCCCTAGTCCCCACCCTTGTACGTGATAAGTTTCACTTCATTTACGCTTATCTCGATTACATTCCATGTTTCAACACACAACTCACTACCGTTGCTGGGGTTTCCCCCCAAAAAGAAAAAGACAGTCCTATTGCCAATGAGGCATTTGATAGTTCTCCATTGCTAAGAATATAGAGATATTAAGTCCTGCTGTTTGTTACATAACTTTTCTTTTTCCCCCTTGCCCCGCGCCACCGAGTTCACGCCTGTTTAGTAATCGCCACGCTGTCTGACAAAGGGAAAAAAACCGAAGAGGATGGTTATTTCCCGTCATCAGCCGGCGTGGGGCTCTGGCTTAGTTGATAGTCTAGTAGAGTGTCTGCAAGAAGTTTCTGGAACCAAAGGTCTTGCGCTGATATCGGCTCCGGCTCGAGATACCACCAGCGTGCCGCTGGTCCATGTACCTAATTTTTCCCCTTATTTCCCATTCCCACGCCACCAGGTCTGTTTGCTTAATGGACATCACACTATGTTTGACACCACGCCACGTTTCTTCCCGAGAAAGAAGGATATTTCTTCTCAGCCGGCGTGGGGATATAGCTTAGTTCAGTCTAGAGAGATGGCTACCATTTTGATTGCCTTCAATATTTCAACAAAATACTTACTATTCTTGTTAGGATCACCCACAAAAGTCCGACCCATTAAGAAGGAACCATTACATATTGCTGATACTAAGATGACATTAGGCCGCGCGGTTTTGGGTTTCTGTCTAAAGTCCAGGGAAAAAATTGAAGGAGAGAGAGAGAGATTTCCACACGGGAGACCTGGCGGAAACTCTCAAGTCACATACTGCAGGTTGCTGGTGGGCTGCTGGTGTCCCTAGCAGCTCCCTCCTCTTCGTCAGTCATTCTGGGGGTGCGGGCGCGGAGAAATGGGAAAGCCCACGTGGCTGCACTCTCTTTAAGTGTCCGATGTGGGCGGAGACCGGTACTTCCCCGCCCTCGATCCCCCGCCAGCCGCGCCTCACATTTGGGTGCGTCTCTCCATTTTGTGCTCAGAGAAGTGGGGTAGATGCTGTGCTGTGCCCAGGAGAAGTTGAGGGAAAGAGAGAGAGATTAAAGCAAAATAAAAAGAGAAACGCCGGGCCCCCACACGGGGGACCTGGCGGAAACTCTCAAGTCACATACTGCAGGTTGCTGGTGGGCTGCTGGTGTCCCAAGCAGCTCCCTCCTCTTCGTCTGTCATTCTGGGGGTGCGGGTGCGGAGAAATGCGCGTGCATGTATCTTTGAGGATTATTTTTATATTTATTGACTAGATAGCAGGGAGTGGAGTCAGTTGTATCTCTTGGGAGATTGACTTTAAATATTAAGTGGCCATATTAATGGCACCTGCTTCTTAGAATTGTTAGGATTCAGTGGATAGTACCTTTATAAAGAGCTTACGCTTGGCACTCAATAAGTATATACCTCATCTTATTGGTACTAGAAGAAATTATTAGTGGGCATTTGCTTTTCAGCTATGAAGCATCAAGTTTGGGTCAGAGTTGAGTAACAACTTTTTCTGTACAATTTTTTTTTTTTTGGCCACACCTGATGATGCTTAGAGGTTACTCCTGGCTCTGTACTTAGAAATTATTCCTCACAGTGCTGGGAGACCAAATTGGATGCCGCGAATTGAACACAGGTCAGCCTCATATGAGGCAAATGCCCTCCCCGCTCTAATATCTCCCTGGTCCCTTTTTTCTGTACAATTTAAACCCCATACTCCAAGTAGACCCAAGTAGTCCAGGTTGTGGGAAATGACTAAAGAAACAATCATTTGTTCAGATAAGGGGTTGATATCAATGGTATATAAAGCACTGGTTGAACTCTACAAGAAGAAAACATCCAACCCCATTAAAAAATGGGGCGAAGAAATGAACAGAAACTTTACCAAGGAAGAAATACAAATGGCCAAAAGGCACATGAAAAAGTGCTCTACATCACTAATCATCAGAGAGATGCAGATCAAAACAACCACGAGATACCACCTCATACCACAGAGACTAGCACACAGCCAAAAGAACAAAAGCAACCGCTGTTGGAGAGGATGTGGGGAGAAAGGGACCCTTCTACACTGCTGGTGGGAATGCCGACTGGTTCAGCCCTTCTGGAAAACAATATGGACGATTCTCAAAAAACTAGAGGTTGAGCTCCCATTTGACCCAGCAATACCACTGCTGGGAATATATCCCAGAGATGCAAAAAAGTATAATCGAAACAACATCTGCACATGTATGTTCATTGCAGCACTGTTTACAATAGCCAGAATCTGGAAAAAACCCGAATGCCCTAGAATGGATGACTGGTTGAGGAAACTTTGGTACATCTGTACAATGGAATACTATGCAGCTGTTAGAAAAAAGGAGGTCATGAGTTTTGTATTCAAGTGGATCGGCATGAAAAGTTTCATGCTAAGTGAAATGAGTCAGAAAGAGAGAGATAGACATTGAAAGATTGCACTCATCTATGGCATATAGAATAACAGAGTGGGAGACTAACACCCAAGAATCGTAGAAATAAGTACCAGGAGGTTGACTCCATGGCTTGGAGACTGACCTCACATTCTGGGGAAAGGGCAACTCAGAGAAGGGATCACCAACTATAATGTAGTTGAAGGCCATGTGGGGGAAGGGAGTTGCAGGCTGAATGAGGGCTAGAGACTGAGCACAGTGGCCACTCAACACCTTTATTGCAAACCTCAACAGCTAATTAGAAAGAGAGAACAGAAGGGGATGCCCTGCCACAGTGGCAGGGTGGGGTGGGGGGAGATGGGATTGGGGAGGGTGGGAGGGATGCTGGGTTTACTGGTGGTGGAGAATGGGCACTGGTGAAGGGATGGGGTCCCGAACTTTGTTGAGGGAAGCATAAGCACAAAAGTGTATAAATCTGTAACTGTACCCTCACGGTGATTCACTAATTAAAAATAAATAAATTAAAAAAAAAAAGAAACAATCATTTGGAAAAAAAAATCATGATCAGCTAAATTTAAAAAAAATTTTTTTTGAAAAATAAAATAAAGGCTAAAGCTTTTTATGCTCAACAGCTATGAAATGGCATCAATAGCTATGAAATGGCAGGTAGTGCAAGGCATTGAGGGCCAGTTTCCAATGCAAGGGCCGGTGTTTTCCCATGCCAGCAAACAATAGAATGCCTTCTAGACCTCAGCTGCAACACCTGCAGCTTAATTCAGTTCTGTGCGTGACAGAAGGAGATGACATAAGATTTCACAAAATAAGAACTCGCTCCTTTGGTGCTCTCAGACCTCGCTGTGGTATGGCCAGAAGTGATCTGCAGTGCCAGAGATTGATGACAGCAGGGTGGCCACGCCCAGACATTGGTGCCAGGATCACACCGGGCCCGTATGGGACGTGGGATTTGAACTTGTGGCCATAGGCTTGCGAGACAGAAGGCGCTGAAGCCGCTGAGTTACTCCTCTAGGCCCCCAGAGATCATTTGGTTTGTTTTTGGGTCAAATCAAACAGTGCTCAGGCCTTCCTCCTGGCTCTGGGCTCGGGTCACTCCTGGCGGAGCTCCGTGGGCCATAAGGGGCGGGTCCATCGTGCCATGGTACCCGCTGCCCTGTGTTCCCCCACCTTCTAGCCCACAGATAATGGCTTACCCCCGGGTTTTACTTGTCTGGCAGGGCGGGTGACCAATGACCAGGCTCCTTCTCTGGCCTTTCTGGGCTATTCTTCCTCCCCTCTCCCTTCCTCTCCTCTCCCTTCCTCTCCTCTCCATTCCTCTCCTCTCCCTTCCTCCCCTCTCCCTTCCTCCCCTCTCCCTTCCTCTCCTCTCCCCTCCCTTCCTCCCCTCTCCCTTCCTCTCCTCTCTCTTACTTCTTCTGACGGCCGCAGGCCTCCACTGCAGTGTGCCCTTGAGTTTGTTGTCTTGAGCTCCACCATGGACTTGCTTCAGTGTTGTCCCCTGTTCATCTCTCTTTTGTCCATTGACTTCTCTTACAAGGAACCTGAAAGGGAAGGAGGGAAAGTGCTTCTCCTTCTGCACCACAGCCTCCCTGAGGATTAGCGGGGTATCCCACCCCTGCCCTCTCCCACTGTGGACAAAAGATTGCCTTGTTCTCAGGCAGAGGGCCCAAACTGTTCTGCAACATTGTGTAAGCAGTTATATTAGGGGAAAAAAATACTTCTCTTGAAAGTGAATTCTGTTATGATAACATTGTATCTTTGCTTTTTTTCTCTCCCCTCCCTGCCTCCGCCCCCCCCCCCCCCAGATTTCCTTTTGTAGCTGTTTCCATTGGCTTTGTTGTGAATAAGAAGGTATGTTGTTTCAGTTCACGGTTGCTAAAGGTTGAGTGCTCTTCTTTTCTGAGAAAGAGTAATTGTGTTTTCATAATAAATTCAGGGTTGTGTCTATGTTGAATTTATATAGCTGCATTATTTCGAAATAAGGTATAGAACTGTTAAAACTGCCAAGATACTTCTTGCCAGTGCAGAAGATTTAATGTTTTCTGAGAGGCAAGAATTATTAAAAACAAAAACCCAAACAAACAAACAAACAAACAAAAAACACCAAATAGCTGAAATTCAATGTAATACTTAATCCCTTTTCCATGTCTGATAGAGTCAAATGCGAGAGGAGCTGCGGTCTCCCCGGCTGCAGTGGAGAGAGTTTGTGCTGGAAATGCTAAGATAGTTGGCAGTGCAGGAAAACATGGGAAGGTTAGGACAGACTCAGGGGCCGGACCAAGGCTGGAGGATGGCGAGAATCTAGACACTTGCTGTATCTAACCCAGTAGAGTAAGATTTGTAGCCATTGCATTTCCTTGCTACTTGACTATTTGATCAGACGGTAGAGGATGGTATCTTCCTTGCCTTTCTCCCGAGATCTTGTGGTAAGTATGGTCAGCTTGTAAGCAGGAGAGTTAAAGTGTCTCTGAAAGTAAGGACAGTTTAGTACAAATGCCACCATAGCCACAGGGCTGTGTTTATCTGTGAGAACATCCCAGGAAGTTGTGGGAGTGCTTAGTCTCAGCAGCCCCAGGCTGTTACTGTCCCAGCCGGTGAATTGGCAATTCAGTGCCAGTTAAGATGCACAGACCGATAAAAGATACTATGTGTTATGGAATTATGACAGTAAAATAACAAAACGGGTAATGAATTTTGCAAAATGCTCTCGTGTGGGAAATTCTTAGCAAAAGAGGTCTTAGAACTTGGTCTTCACCGCTGGGACTTGGGAGAAAATGAGGGCTTGGCCAGGTAAAGAAGAAAAGCATTTCAGTGAGAGCTTGCTGAAGAGCGTGATGTGTGTGGGGAAGGGGAAGGTATTCAGGGTGAGTGACGCCTGGGAAGGGACAAGAGCAGAACTGAAGGGGAAAGGTAGGTATTGTCATGCCAGAAAAGTTAAGCTTTCCTTCTTTGGCCATTCCCAGTGGTGCGCAGGGCGTACTCCTGGCTCTGCACTGAGGGACACCACTCCTGGCAGGCATGGGGGGGCTGTACGGGATGCTCAGGGTTGAACCTGGATGGCTGCGTGCAAGGCAAGCGCCCTCCCCACTGCACCATCTCTCCAGCCCAGTTAGTCTTTATTTTTAAGCTGCGTGAAACAGTACAGGTTTTTAATTGCAGAATCACAGATGATATTGGCCACAGAGAGTGGTAGAGAGAGATTTTAGTGGAGGTGTGGGTGATTTGGAACCATGCTGGGGCAGTGACAGTAAGCAAGGAATGCTAAATTCAGAACGTGTTTTCAACAAAAAATTTGAGGGGGGAGTGTTATGTAAGAAAGGAATGAGGTATAATCTGATATGCCTAGTTTGTTTGTTTTTTTACCTCTTTGAGGTTTCTGCAACTCTAGGCTCTTTTGTGATGACCGGGGTTGATGGCAGCCTCAGTTTTAGGTGGTAGTTGAAGTTGTGGAATGGTAAGGACCAACTAGTAAGGATACAGGGAACTAACAGAGAAGTGGAATGGAACAATGAAAAATTGAAAAAAGCCACCAAAAAATCTGAGATACACAGCTGGTAGGAGTTAGGCAGAGAAATTCCTGACAAAGTGACACTAATGAAGGGTGTCACACAGCCCCCCAGCCCGTCTCCCCAAGAAAACTTTTATGGGGAGTGTGAAAAAGTCAAAGCAAACACTCCTTAAAAGGTAGAGGAGGCAAGTGAGGGGAAGAGTACCCGCCTGGAAGTAAGTGTTCACTTAAGGAATAACAGATATCCTCTCACAAACACGGTGAGTGGGCTTCTAAGAGAAACGTCAGTTCCCTTTGCCCCTGCCTGTTTCTCTGACCCCTCTTCCCGTTACGCTTCCAGGGTCAGATTTTGATGTGCTAAAAGTATCCCTGTGATTGTTTAATGAGCTGAAACTTGCTCCTGCTTTCCTCGGACTCACCTAATCATGCTTCCCCCTGATTATTGCAAAAGGAGAGGTCTTGAGGGGGTCTCTCATTCTCCAGAGAAGGCCCTCCGTCAGCAGGGGCTTATTTTGTCTCCGTCGGTGCAGTTTCGGGGGCAGAAGCCAAGTTGTAAGATAGTAGCTGGATGGTAGTGAAGGAAGCAGGGAAGAAACTTGGAAGTCTTGGTGATGGCAGGAGACATTTTGGGAGAAGGAACCAGAATTGAAATCCAAGAGAGGAGGGAACCTCAGTTGATGGACAGTTATTCAGAGAAGAACGAAGGGGTAGGAGTGATAGCAAGGCAGGAAAGATTCATATTAGAAAACTTGAAAGACATATCCTTGTCTGGGGCAGAGGCCAGGTGGGACCCCTCGGGCTTATAAAATAAAATGGATTTGTCAGGCGTCTTGGATCCCAGTTTGATTTCTTTCCTCCGATTCCACTGGCAATCAGCATTTGAACATGGCACAATTTTACGTTTAAAAACATTGCTGAGTAGGCTCAATTTTCTTGCTGCTGCCTTAGAAAAACAATTCCGTGCTGAAAAATACTCAGGTTTGGCCAAAGAAACTTGTTTCCCTTCCGCAGATGGAATTTGGAGTGGTGTACAGTTGTGTGGAGGATAAGATGTACACCGGCAGGAAAGGAAAAGGTGCCTTTTGCAATGGCCAAAAACTCCAGGTCTCCAAGCAAGAAGGTAGCTTTATCTAATGTTTTGTTCACTTAATGTACAAATTGTATTTTACGGTTGTTGAATGTTAAGCTTCAGTGTTTTCTGTCAACGAATATGTAAATTGTGTTTGTTTTCCCTCTACTTTTTAACGTCAGCCTTACCGCCTTTGGATGTGGTGGAGGAAGCTGGAAGGGCAAGTGTAGCTGAGCCAACAGTTCAGGCCCCGTGTCCGGCTGGCACCTCGGGCACTGGAAGAGGACCGCCACTCCTTGTCCTCAGAGAGTTCATGCTTTATAGTTCTGGCCACTGCAACACAGATCCTTTGTCGAAACCCTCTGTGCTCTGGCCCCATTGGTGCCAGTCATTAGGTTGTAAATTGTGGAAAAGTTTGTTAAAGTCAGAGAACATAAGAAGCGATACATACGCTTTTTTTTTAATGAACTTGATTGACATTCTCATTATTTCTATGTGATGAATGTTTGAGATTTTTAGTCACATTTTACCATTAATATCAACGCACATTTTCTTGTAATTCAGATTTTTGTGGATGCACCAAAACTTAGATACATACAAAGCAGTCTTAAGTTCAGAATCCTCCTGCATCTTTGTATTTTCTGTTCCTAGTCAGACATTTAATTCGAAAGCAAACTTTGGTAGTTCATTCCCTTTTAAAACCTTAAGACCCCAAAGGTTGGAAGATCCATTCAATCTGCAATATAAACTTGTGAAAGAAGTTTGTCTATCTCACAGTGATTCAATTTAAAAAGTTAAAAAAAAAGAAAAAAGAAAATTAGATACCCAAGACTTAGTAAAACCAGTTAATTTAGGAATGAAAAAGGAAAAAAGTGCTTTCTAAATCAATACAAATACTATAGTTGTGTCCTGCAGAAACTTGCTTTATTTTTTTAGATTTAAATGATAATAAAAACCAGTTATCCATTGGTTGAATTGAAAAAAAAGTGTTTCAAATTCCAAGAAATGCAATAGCTTTTACAAAAACAACTCTTTGCATTTTATTTTTATTTACTTTACATAGTGTTCAGTGGGTAATTACATGTAGAAGCACAGCAGTAGTAAACAGCTTGGATTAAGCTGGCAGCTACATTGCCACTGGTGGGAGGGATGAAGCAAGGGGTCACGCTGGTGGGACTCGGCCAGGTGTTTTGAAAGTCAATCAATCACTGTTTCAAAGAGAAGTGGGAAGTATTAGATAATCTCAGTTTAGTAAATGGGGATCAGGTCAGAGAGTTGCTACATAATTTTAACTTTGGTTTTATTACTTTAAATCTAAGTATATAAGTCAAGTGTTTCTCAACTCCACTTCTTTGTGTTAGAAGTTTCTGCTTGTTTCTGGCTATAAGTCCAGGCATGCATACTGGCTGGTGAAATTCTTTCTACCCTTCTGGAGGGTGGACAAAGAAGTAGAACCTTTTTGATATTTATAAAAAAAATCACTGGGGGTAGCAGATTTATCAACATCTTACTGTTTGAAGCTTGGAAAGAAAACACAACAAAAATCAGAACAACTAATAAAAATGTCCCGTTTTATTCTCAATTATAAGTGTGTATTTTTTTGTATCACTTCTTCCTCTTAACTCTGGTTTATTGAAAACATTTTCTTCCAGATATTACCAAATCACTCCTGGTGACAGAGTTGGGCTCCTCCAGAACACCAGAGACAATAAAAATTGTACTTTCTAATATGGAAAAGCTCCTTTGCATTCCCATTCACGGGTAAGCACTTTCTATTTCTTCTTCCAAAATTCTACCAAACTTTGCATTTAAGGAGTGAATTTTCTTTCAGAAATGAAGTGTTTTTACACAGATGGTATCAATACTTTTTGCAACACAATAGTGATTCCACAATTTAATTTTAAAACATTTTTAGGAGGACAGGGAGTGGGGGCAGGGCTTGGGGCCACACCAGGCGATGCTCAGGAGTTACTGAACTCAGAAATTATTCCTGGCGGTGCAGGAGGGGCCATATCGGATGCCAGGGATTGGCAGGCACTGTACCCACTGTACCAGCTCCCCAGCCTCCTAAAACCATTCTTTGAAAAATAATTTTATTCTTTTGGGTTTTGGGCCAGACCTGGTGTTGCTGGGGGCTGCTTGTGGCTGTGCCTAAGTGTAGGATATCATTGGTTTGTCCTTTCTCCCTTGCCACAAAGAGTTTGGGCATATCTGGTAATAATCTCTAAACATTTTAAGACAACATTGATATGCCCTGTTCTCCTTGCCACAAGGAGCTTAGGTATATCGGGTCACGCCCATCAAGGTGCTCCCAAGTCACTCCCATTCCTTTGTCTATCCATAACCACTTCTATCAGCTTTTCTCCTAATCAGACTCTGTTAATTTGTAAGGTCAGACCTTGCTAGGACAATGAACTTGTATTGTAAGTTAATATTGCCTTGCTCCTCTCCTTATGTCTTTTGAATAGTTTACTTTAAAGCAATGTCCTTTTTGTTTGGACAAAGAAAGACAGTTGTTAATATGCTTTGGTAACCTGGGATTTAATTGGCTTCAAATATTATTCACTCCTGGGCATCTGCTTTCTCGACTTGAGCCTCAGCTGCCCTTACTTTGTAGCACTCCCAAAAGCAGTGTCCCGACGAGGGACAGGACGGACCCAGGGCAAGCTGTGAGTTATGTGCTACCGTGACATCGAGATGGGCCTGGCCAAAGTGCCTAATGCTTAACTATAAGTTAAGAGCTTGGTCATGGACAAATGCTGTCATGATCCAAAAGCAATGATGAGACTAGGACCCTGCTAGGGATAGGAAAGACTAATCTGACCTGAGCACTGTAGTCTGAGATCAAGATGATCCCAGGAGAGCAATTCTATAAGCTTAATGCATCTCTTGCTTTGTCCATACAAAATGATTGATATTATGAATGCTTATATGTTAGTTGGACAAGGAGAGGAGAAACACACCCATGGGATTCCGCTCTTGGGTGGGTGTCCTGCTGAATGAGAATCTGTCCTAGAAGAAGCATTCCTTGAGGGAAAGAACTTTACCCCTATTGATTGTGACTACACCTATGTGTAAGCCCCAACCCCTCATGCTGGGGGATATAACTAGGCTGAAAGAGTGGGCTGGGGGTGAGTTCCAGATCCACTCCAGTGATCTGGAGAAGCCAGATCCAGATCCAGATCCATAGGAGAAGGAGAATGAAGTAGCATGGGGGAGGAAGAAGCAGGAGGAGAATCCTGGTGGGATTGGAATAATGGGAATGGAATAAACTGCAACTGAGACCAACCAGCCTGGCCCTCGTTCCTTCCTTCGCCTCCTCATCATCACCATCAAACTCCCCGGGGTGGGGGAAGTGGCTGGAGACTACCGAACGTGGGCAGCAGGAGAGATAGAGCGCCACTGCCCTGTGCCCGGTTCGGTCCGTCCCCCTCTTCTTTTTTGTGTGTTTACACACCTAAGGGTCACTCTGGCATTGCTCAGGTAATCTGTATGGCACTAGGGGTCAAAGCAGGCTGGGCTACATGCAAGGCAAGTGTTTGATTGCTCATTCAGACCCTCAAATTATTTTAAACTTAAAAAAATTCGCAAAAATGAAATACAAAAATCTTTTTACCCAGATTCACCTGTTGTTAATATTTTGCCCCATTTACTTTATCATTTTCTCTCTTTTTTTCTCTTTACATGCACACCTTTCCCCTGCTCAAATAGTTTAGGGATAAATTTATTTGTATCATTTTTGTTGTTGTTTTTGTTTTGTTGCTATTTGGGTCATACCCAGTGATGCTCAGGGGTTACTCCTGGTTCTCGACTCAGGAATTACTTTTGGCGGTGCTCAGGGAACCATACGGGATGCCGGGGATTGGACCCGGGTAGGCCGCGTGCAAGGCAAATGCCCTACCTGCTGTACTATTGCTCAGGCCCCGTATCATGGTTCTTTACCCTTAAATAATTCAGTTTGTTTTTTTCTGAGACTAGGGATATTTTCTCCTGTAGTTGCATAGAAGTATCCACTTCTTATACTTACTTTCTATCTAATTGCATTCATAGTCAGTTTTGTCAGTTGATCTAACAGTGTCCTTTGGTAGAAGTTTTCTTTTTGCAGAGCAAAATTCAGTCTAAAGTCAGATGTTACATTTAGTCAAGTCTCTTGAACATCTTTAAATCTGGAGCTTTTCAGAAGCCTAAGAAATTGCCCATTTCCTTGAAATTTTCAAATTATTTGCAGAGATATACAGAAATACTTCAAATTATTTGCAGAGAATTTTTTATATTTGGAGGTCAGACTCACAGTTCAGTTTATTTCTAATTTCTTTCCAGTACTCAGCAGCAGTGGTTTGTCTCACATTTTGTTTATTTGTGTTTCTTCTTTTTTAAAATAATCATTACTTTTGAAAAATACCTGCTTTGTTGTTTTTTCCCAGCTATGTGGCAAGTACTTGCCCAGGCTAAAAATGTTATTTATGGTCCTTCTGCATTACTTTGTGTGTATCTTGAATAAACTTTGTGGAGTTTTGCTTTATAATCAATTGAAATAACATATTTTTTAATGAAAGCATTAGGCCTGTTTGGAGGAGGTTGGGGCTACACATTCCTGACTGTGCTCAGGGGTTACTTCTGGCTCTGCTTGGGGACCATATGTGGTGCAGGGAACAAATTCAGCCGTGTTCGAAGCAGACACCTCACCTGCTGTACTCTCTCCTCCCCTCTAGATCTGTTCTTTTTAACATGACTTTTGTCTGATCCCAGTTCTGTCATTTTTTGATATGAGTGTCTTATAGTCATAATGCTGTAGTGTTATAGTTATTACACTTTTTTGATGTTTCTCATATATTTCTTTTATTTGTGAAATATTAAGCCTATTCTAGTGGTAATAATCACGGCCTTACTAGCACATACCTCTTTGCCCTTTTATTGGTGATGTTAACTTTGACTGCATTTGATAATGGTAGACCATTATAAAGATGCTTTCTTCCCATTGTAGTTGGATATCTGAGCAAGATAATCTAATACATATAATGTCATCCTTTCATCATTTCTTTGCTTTTTTGGGGAGGGTGGCGGGTTCCATTTTTAATTCTTTGAGTGCTCTCCATATTGTTTTCCTAAGTGATGGAACCAGACAACATTCCCACCAAGAGTGATGAGTATTTCTCTTTTACTTCACTCATTTCTTTTTTTTTAAATTTTTTAAATTTATTTTTATTATTTTTTAAATTTTTTAATTGAGTCACCATGTGGAAAGTTACAAAGTTTTCAGGTTTAAGTCTCAGTTATACAATGCTCAACACCCATCCCTTCACCAGTGCACGTATTCCACCACCAAAAATCAAAGTATAGCTCCACCCCGTCCCCCCACGCAGTTTGGAGAGTCTCTGCCTGTAATGGTCATAAGTCTGTTCATGCTTGCTGTACCTTAGTATGTTTCTGAGGACAGAGACCAAGCAGACCTGCTGATGGTGATCTTACCAGGCAGGTTTGAGTGTAAGTAGAACCCAGGCCGTATTATAATCATGTCCTGATGGCACAGAGTTGAAAATTCGCAACAGAAACTTTACTCTCCTGGAAGCTATTTGTATTGTTGGCTTTAGTTCCTGGATTTAAATAAATATGAATATAAACCCGTGCCAGTATAGTTAGACTATAACATTGTTTTAATTTTCCTCCTGAAGACTTTTAAAAATACTCTATTAAGTCATTGCTTTGTGAGGATTAATTTAACCATTCATGTATCACTGTATCACTGTCATCCCGTTGCTCATCGATTTGTTTGAGCAGGCACCAGTAACGTCTCTCATTGAGAGACTTATTGTTACTGTTTTTGGCATATCCAATATACACGGGTAGCTTGCCAGGCTCTGCCGTGCGGGCTCCATATTCTCGGTAGCTTACCGGGCTCTCCGAGAGGGGCGGAGGAATCGAACTCGGGTTGGCCGCGTGAAAGGCGAATGCCCAACCGCTGTGCTATCGCTCCAGCCCAACCATTCATGTAGTAATGATAATTAAATTTTAAGAATTGTTATTTTAAAATTAGAAATGACAAGTTTTTACCATCCTCTAGATTGGGCCAAACGATCAGTCATCACTTGAACTGAAGGTAAGGAGGAAGATCTTCTTTGGAGTTCTGATTTTTTCCCCCCCAGTCATCATGTTTTCAATTGTTACCTGTTAGGATCCGAGGCGTGGGAACTGCAGCTGTCAACATGTGCCTGGTGGCGACTGGAGCCGCGGACGCCTACTACGAGATGGGCATTCACTGCTGGGACATGGCAGGAGCCGGCATCATTGTCACCGAGGCTGGCGGGGTGCTGATGGATGTATCAGGTAAAATACGGAAAAGGCTTTTTCTCTTGGTTGCTCTTTTCCATATAATTTTTTTCCCCCTTTTAAGTGTTTTATACATTTTATACTTGAGCTCTTAAAAGACAAATAAGCTACTTAATTTTCTGCAAAATCAAACTAATAAATGTTGGGGAGAGAAACAGGTGAAAAGCTAATAGTTATGTGATGCGAGTAATGATAAATGACTAAGCCTCTTCAAATGTGAATACCACAAACTCTTTCGAGGCTGCAGGAAGTCTCGAAGGTCACTGAGTCTGAGCGTTTTACCAAGAGTGGTGACCTTTGTGGGAATTGATAACAGACTTTCTCTGTCATCATTTTTGCCTGGGTCCTGGAGAGGTTAAATGTGTGTGTGTGTGTGTGTGTGTGTGTGTGTGTGTGTGTGTGCGCGTGTGTGCGCGCATGCGCGTGCCCGGGGTGTTGGGCATGGTGTCCAGGCCAGCTGTGTGTACCCTTACCTCCTGTGCCATCTGTCCAGCCTCTTTATTGTAATTCCTAAAAAACAATTTTCCTTAAAATAAAACACACCCAGCACACACAAAACGGTTGCAGAACAGTTCTCTCCTGTGCCAGGTGCCCGGATACGTTGTGCACCAGGTCCCGGCAGACGTGGGGCCAAGGATGACGGGCACAGGGAGAAACTCCCTCTGGGAGCAGCCAATGGCTGTTCACTTGATTGTCAGATACGTGTTTTATAGAGGGTCTCGGCTTACGGGAAGGCCCAATCACATAAAGTTCAGTACTTTGGGCCTGCCACCTTCCGTACTCTGCTTTGCCCCGTCCAATCCCACTCAAGGCCAGAGGCTGCGGTTAGGGTGACCTGCTAAGCGTACGTGACAGTTTTCTGTGTCAGGGGTGCATGTGACCAGGAGGTCGAGTGAGGCTCAAGGCCGGACACCCGGTGTGGGCACCCTGTTCTTGCCAGCTTTGCCTAGCTACTCCCTTCTGCGGGCCTCGCTTCAGGACCGCCCTGCAAGGCTGGGTCTTACCTGCTCCAGTGCCTGTCGCCATGCTCCGCACGAAGCACAGATTTTGGCCCGAAAGAAACTAGTGCCTTATTTTCTTTTCCTTTTCAGCTTTATATATATACACACACACATATATATATATGTATATGTATATATATGCATGTGTATGCATGTGTATATATATATGAATGAGATATATCATTCAATATATATATATTGAATGAGATATCTCTGATATACAACATTGTATAAGTTTCAAGTATACAACATTTTTGCTATATTTATGTTGTAGTGTTATTGCTATTGCAACAAAGCCAACCCTAATTTAGAATTGAGCATTGTATTAGAGCATGTTTCAGGGGCCCTTAGTTCACTGAGGATCCAATATATCTGCCACCCTACAGATTTATTTGCCCTCCTTCTCCTTTCTGGGAATTGTTCATTGATATTCTGATCTAGTGGTGTATTTTGTTTTATTTAGGTAATTAATCTTTATCTGGTGTATCTCACTAAGCATAATACCATCGAAGGTGCATGTATCTTGTGAATGACAGAATTGTATTTTTAGGCTTGTTTTCATTCTGAGGGACCACCCCCAGCAGAACATACGGCTAACTTTGGCAGTGCTTGGGGACCAGGATGGGTGCCAGGGCCAAGCTTGGGTCTGTCATGGGCAGGGCAAGTGCTGAGCCTGCAGTCTGATCTTTCTAGCCTCCAGAATTATATTTTGTTAACAGCTGAATTGGGCTTTGTTTAGGAACAGATATGCCTGTATCTGTATCTGTCCTAGTTTCTTTATTCATCAACCACTTGGCATAATATGTTTCTCTTTTTTTTTTTTTTTTTTGGCAATGCACAGGGGTTACTCCTGGTTCTGCACTCAGGAATTACTCCTGCCGGTGCTCAGGGGACCATATGGGGTGCTGAAAATAGAACCTGGGTCGGCTGTGTGAAAGGCAAACACCCTACTTGCTGTGTTATTGCTCCAGCCCCTGTTTCCAGTTCTTGACAGTTGTAATACTGGAGTAACCTTGGTGGCGAGTATGTTTCTTAGTGTTTTTTAAAGAAGTTTAGGCCATGCCAGCAACGCTCTGGGACTACTCATGGCTCCGTGTTTGGGGGATCTTGAGTACCGGGGCTCAGACCCAGGGCTCCCGCATGGAGAGCGGATGCTTTCGTGCTCTGAGTGATCTTCCTGGCACCAGAATTAGTGTTTTTGTATTTTCCCAGTGAATTTTCTGAAGTGGGAGAATGGAGTCATTTGGAATTTCTCTTTTTTATTTTCTTTTTTCTTTTGCTATTTGGACCATATGTGACTGTTCGTAGGACTGACTTATGGTTCTGTGCTCAGGGGTCTTGGAAGAGCCACTAATGGTACCGGGGATCACAGTGGCACCAAAGCCTTGATACCTGTGCTGTGTCTCTCTCCCTCTCTGCTCAATTTTAACTGGCCTGTTCCTTTTCCCAATTTTTGAGTTTGTTTTTTAGGGTTTTTTTTTATTTATACTTTGGATATTAAGCCTTGTCAGACGTATGCTGTGCAGCTGTATTCTCTTAGTCAGTAGGATGTCCTTTCATTTTAGCACAAGTTATTTTGATCTTCAGGTAGCCAATACTGCATGGCGTATTTATCCTTTTGTTTATTTTGGTTTCGGGGCCACACCAGGTAAAGATGGGGGCTATTTCTCTTTTCTTTCTTACCTTTTATGAGGGAGTGTGGGGACTGCATTCAACAGTGCACAGGACTTACCCCTGCACCTGTGCTCAGGTCTCATTCCTGGTGGGGCTCAGGGACCCTAGCGGGTGCTGGGGATTGAACGAGGGTTGTCCGCATGCGAGGCGAGTGCCCTGCCTGCTGTACTCTCTCTCTGGCCACAGTTTTTTTTAAGAGTATTAAAGTATACAACTGACAATAGTACATATTTTTATACTAGTTTCGTAGGCATTATTTTTGTTCAAGATATTAACTTTGAAAACTGCATTTATTCATTCCCATTGTTTGAATAGGAACAGTGTTAAAGTATTACATGTTTGTTTATATGTTAGCTAAGTATGTCAGTCAGGATCATGACTGAAAGGATTAATAATTTGATCACTGAGGAACTCTCCCTGAGGCTGGAGCGATAGCACAGCGGTAGGGCTTTCGCCTTTCACGCGGTCGACCCGTGTTAGATTCCTCCACCCCTCTCAGACCGAGAGTATCGAGCCCGCACGGCAGAGCCTGGCAAGCTACCCGTGTATACTGGATATGCCAAAAACAGTAACAGTAAGTCTCTCAGTGAGAGACGTTACTGGTGCCCGCTCGAACAAATCGATGAGCAACGGGATGACAGTGACAGTGATATTAACGTACCCATTTATACTTTGATTTCAGGTGGACCATTTGATTTGATGTCACGAAGAATAATCGCTGCAAACAGTAAAACAATAGCAGAAAGGATAGCTAAAGAAATTCAGATAATCCCTTTGCAAAGAGACGACGAAGATTAATCCGAGCAGCATCGCGTCCTCACAGTTGCTCCCGCCCAGCTGTGCTCTGCACACCGCTGGTCTTCCACAGTGCAGACGTCTGTCTCAGGTGTCTAGTCTGGTTGGTCTAAATTAGTATGACTTTCCAGGGTCAAAATTTGCAGCTTCCATATCCTGTTGAGAGTAGGTATATAAGAATAGATGAAGTATTTTGTTGTTTTAAAAATCTTGTGTATGTAAGAGTTGCATGGAAGAATGATCACTTTGAGAGAAATAATATAGTTTATGAGATAAGGTATCTGTAAAATAGCAATTTTGGTTTTCTGAAAAGAATGAGCTTCTAATATGTTGACTTACTGCTTCTATATATATAAAACCCTTTTTTATTAGAAAGTGAACCATATTTTTGTGTGTGATTTTTGGGCTACAGTGGTGGTTTTCAGTGGCTTCACGTGGTGTAAAATATCAGACTGGGGCCTCGAATCCTTGCCTCATGCATACACGTATGTTTAGCACTTTGAAATATCTCATTGGAGTGCTAAAAGTTAAAGTTGGGTTTTTTTGTTTTTTTTTTTTTGCTTTTTGGGTTACACCTGGCGATGCACAGGGGTACTCCTGGCTTTGCACTCAGGAATCACTCCTAGTGGTGCTCAGGGGACCATATAGGATGCTGGGAATCGAACCCAGGTCAGCCATGTTCAAGGCAAACACCCAACCCGCTGTGCTATCGCTCCAACCCCTAAAAGTTTAAGTTTTAAGAAAAAATTCTCTTTAGTTCTTAAAGCCATATTTAAATTTATAAAAATTTACTTCCTCAAATACTATTTCTTAGTAGAAAAACTTACTTGTTTTATTTCTTCATGTTCAGGTAGCATCTATCAAATATAAGAGGTTAAAAAAAATTCATCGAAAGAATGGAGGTAGCAATTACTGGTAATAGAAGTACATGAAGTAATTAAGTCAGCATTCTGTATTTAACTTCAGGTTTTGAATTTTAGATTATCCACTCACTCATTTTATATTTCACATTCCTATTTCTTAACACATTTCACTTTACCTTATCATTTCAGTGGTCCGACCACCAGCTAGTCTTCCCAGTCGTGACATTTCTGCAGATAGTATATTTTTCAGAAACAGCCACAGTGTTTGTTTGGATTTCTTTAAAATTCAAGCGTTAAAGAGAAGAGACTTTCCCCCAGAACAAACGTCCTTCTCAGTTGTCTGCTATAACTCGATAGAGCGCGGTGTTATGTTAACATGAAGTCTTGTTTCGTGTTTGAGCCATGCCCAGCGGTACCCAGGGGCTCCTCCTGGTTCTGTGTGTGGTGGGGGTGGGAGGTCACTCTTGGCAGTGCTCGGGGTCCGTTTCCTGGGGATCAAGTGCTGGGCCTCCGGCGTGCGCAGTGTGCTTTGCCTGTGCTAGCCCTGCTGAGCTCCCTCTCCCCGGCCCTGAGCTTTAATATTTAGGTTTTCAGGGTGGGCCTGCGGATCTGTGTGTGCACAGGAAGCCTCCACCCTGGCAAATACACTGTTACTATTGAGTTCAACTTTTTATTTATTTTGTTGTCACAAGGTTCTATTTGCTTTTTAGTAGTTTTTGGCCTTGTCAGACTCATAAAGAAAATTGTTTCGGTTTATAGATAATTTAAAAAAAATGAATTTATTGCTAGCCTGTACCCTTGCCATGCAAACTGTTGATTTTTAATTTCAGTTCATGTTAGCACTGTTTTGCTAAAATGAAACATGCTATGAAGTGTTAAAGATAAGGGGTTATGTAATTGTTATTCATAACTAACTCAGTAAATAGATTAATCTTAAGATTTGAGCGTTATAATTACTGTATTTGTACTGTTGTTCATGAACAGTGAAAACATATACTGTATTCCAAGATAGGTTTTTTAATGAATTTATTTTAATTAATAAGAAATAAAATTTTAAATTAAAATGTAATTGATATTTGCATGATTAAAGTTTTAATTTTAACTGCTTAAAATAGTCTTAACATGGTTTTATTTTTTTAATTTAATTTTATTTTTATAAAGTTGTTCACTATATTCCATTACATTTAATATTCAAACACCAATCCCACCACCATTACACCTTCCCACCACTATATTTCAGATGTTTCCATCCTGAACCGCAAACCCTGTCCCCAAAGCAGAACCAAAATAATTTATTTTGTATTGCTTTTAACCTGGTTTTAAAAGGATGTTTGTTAAGTTACAGAAGCATATGCCTGATTTGTGATTAAATGTATGTTGTTTTTGCCTAAACTAGTCTCAATTTTTTGGTCAATTTTTTGTTTTGGGGTCACAAGTGGCCATGCTCAAGCTTGCCCCTGGCTCAGTGCTCAGGATCACTTCTGGTGGTGCTTGAGTGACCATATGCGGTGATGGGAGTCTACCCTGGGTCAGCTGCGTGCAAGGCAAGTGCCCTAACCATTGTGCCTCCCCCCACTTCTTTACATTTAAGTGAAACTAGATACTTGTGGCTGAAATTTCTGTAGACATGGGAAGGAATGATCGGAAAATGAATTATTTTATAATTTAAATTTTTTTAAAGAAAAACATGGATATGTTTGTTTAAAAAATAAAACGATATAGATAAGGCATTGAGGTTGTGTAAATATTATTCAGAGTATTGGATAACACAGTACATCAGAACATAAAAGGGTTGATTGGGAAAAATGAAACAAATTTACAGTCTATATCAGTGCTTTTTATGATGGTTGTTCGGGTTTTTGTTTTGTTTTGTTTTGAGCCACACCTGACCGTGCTCAGGGCATGCTCTCTGCTCTCAGGGACCACTCCTGATGATGCTTAGAGAGACCATATGTGATCCCAGGAATGAGCCTGGTTTGGTTGCATGCAGCGTAAGCACCTTACCCACTGTACTTCCCTCTGGCCCATCAATAACTTTTTAAAAACTATTTGACAATATGTAAGTAAGTAAGTAAGTAAGAAGAGGCTGCTAAAATCTTAGGACTGGGACAAACGGAGATGTTACTGGTTTCTGCTTGAGCAAATTGGTGAACAGTGGGATGACTGATATGGTGATACAGTGATTTGACTATATATGGACTGGAGCGATAGCACCGCAGGTAGGGCGTTTGTCTTGCACACGGCCAAACCGCTTTTGATTCCTCCATCCCTCCCGAGAGCCCGGCAAGCTACCGAGAGTATCCCACCCGCACGACAGAGCCTGGCAAGATATCCGTGGTGTATTCAATATGCCAAAAACAGTAACAAGTCTCATAATGGAGATGTTACTGGTGCCCACTTGAGTAAATTGATGAGCAACGGGAGGACAGTGACAGCGATTTTAATATATTTTTTTAATTGAATCACTGTAAGATAGACCCTTACAAACCCTTACAAAGCTGTTCTGATTAAGTTTCAGTTTATTTGAGAATTGCTATTTAGGGGGCTGGAGCGATAGCACAGCGGGTAGGGCATTTGCCTTGCATGCGGCCGACCCGAGTTGGATACCCAGCATCCCATATGGTCCCCTGAGCACCGCCAGAGGTAATTCCTGAGTTCAGAGCCAGGTGTAACCCCTGTTCATTGCTGGATATGACCCAAAACGCCAAAAAAAACCCCCTGCTATTTAATAATATGTTACTGGTATGAATACACGAGCATAATTTTAAAAACAAAAATGAACACAGGACTGGAGAGATAGTATATGGGTTAAGGTATGTGCCTTACATGGGACTGATCTTGTTCTGTCTCTGCTATCACATATCCTTAGCACAGGGACATGCCCCGTAGCAAAAATTAAAAGTTCAACTACAGCAAAAATTGTACCAAATACACCACCTGTGACATCAAGGATGTGAAGTTTCTGGTTGCGTGTATCTCCTAGTGGTTCTGCTTTGTTTTCATGCATATGATTGTAGAAGTCAAATCTTTTTCTTCTTTATACGTTACTTCTCTGCAGTTTTTCCCCCTTTGCTTATTCTGTTTTAAAAGATAATCCTTTTATAATGTAGCCACTTTTGCTTTTTCTTGCTGAATTTTCCTCCTCTGGTAGGAACTGCTGGGTCAGGGGTAATACTATTTGTCCAGATCTGGGGATCAGGCCCCTTTTTCCTGCACAGGAAAAAATAGAAAAGCATTCGTCTGAGTTTATTACACACTTCAGAATCAGAATGTAGGCAAAAGTTAGAGAGCTGTATTCTTTCTAACTAAGATAGTTTCCTAAAACAAGAGTGATAGTCTCTCGGTATTGGTTTTGCAAACCATAATGCCCCAAAGTATGGAGAGAGTATGGAGGAAATTGTCTGCCAGAGAGGCAGGGGGAGGGTTGGGATGGGTAAGGGGATACTGGGGACATTGGTGGTGGAGAATGTGCACTGGTGGAGGGATGGGTTTTCGATCATTGTATGACTGAAACTCAAACATGAAAGAAAGCGTTGTAAATGTATCTCACAGTGATTCAATTTAAAAAAAAAAAAAGTACATTGAGAGTCACTATATGGTCATACTCCAGAGAGCAGTGCTGTTTCCACACAAATTTCTTGTTTCTAGGGGTCAGAGTGCTGGTACATTGAGTGGGCCTTTGCCTTGTATGCAGCTGCCCCGTGTCTGATCGGTGGCACCTCAGCATCCAATTGGTACCCAAGCCAAAAGTGATACCTAAGCACAGAACCAGGAGTAAGCCCTGAGCACTGCTACCCTAATTTTTTTAATCTACTCTCCAATCTACTTTCCTGTCTGCATCTCCTGCCTAGCCTCAGTAATTTAAGTAGCACTCAGGCAGTAAATTAAGTAGTCTGCTTAGAGAATGAAGATACATCTTAAAATGACTACATTTCATGTTTGGTGAAAAAACTAACATGAAATATAGTCATTTTAACATGATTGATTTCTTAGGTGAACCTAGCTATGACTTTAAAAGAGCTACCACCATGGTAGATGGGCTGAAATGATAGCACAGCGGGTAGGGCGTTTGCCTTCCATAAGGCCGACCCTGGATTCCTCCATCCCTCTCGGAGGGCCCGGCAAGCTACCAAGAGTATCCCGTCCACACGGCAGAGCCTGGCAAGCTCCCCTTGGCGTATTCGATACGCCAAAAACAGTAACAACAAGTCTCACAATGGAGACATTACTAGTACTCGCTTGAGCAACAGGATGACAATGATACAGTGAAATCTTTACTACTGTAGTGAAATTACTAGTATTTCATAATATTGAAATAAATGTTTTATTTCAATAGAATGTTTTAAGCCTTTTTCTGGGGGCTGGGGGTAGGGAGTAAGGGTCTGGGCCACACCTGCCTGCTCAGGGGACCCTGTGGACGCTGAGGGTTGTGCCCAGGGTGGCTGTGTGCTGGCAGGGGCCTTACCTGCTGCCCCCCTGCTCTCTGGCCCCGGGAGGGAGGCTTCTACTCCAGTGTCAGATCTGTCTCCCCGAGGAAGTACGTGAGCGGACATGGCCTGGAAGATTCTGAGACACGTCTCAGAAGGGACGCTTGTTAGTGCTACTACTTTTATTTTCTGTGATGGTCCATAGGTTTTGTTGTCCTTTGTCATTATTGAGTCAGGGCCCAAACCCCCTTTTTTGGGTATTGGGGTGCAGCCATAGAACCTTGGGATCACTTTGGCCAGCTGGAGACCACAGGGTGAGACTCAAACGAAAAGCCTTTTCCACACCCCATTTCTCTCCTCCCCCTTACTTTGGGGGGCTGGGGGCGTCATCCAAATGGAGGCTTTTCCAATTTAATGTTTTCACTACCCTTAGCTTAAATGGACAAGGCGCCAAACAGGCCCACATCACCACTTGCCCTGCCCGGATGCAGAACCGGAAGCGTGGGAATGTTCTCTAAAGCGCACTGCACACACACACACACACACACACACACACACACACACACACACACACACACGCACGCACGCTAAGGCCACAGCAGAGTCCAGGCTTCTATTGCAATGTTCACACACCTGCCCTTGGGCAGCTTAGCTCTGGGGCACAGTTCTTTCATGTCCCAGAGCAGGAACCTACCAGCCTTGGAAATTTTTTTCCATGGCAGTTGTGTGCTCTGGTTAATCCGGGGAGAGACAGCTGACGCAGGCAAGATACGTGAAATTTGCAGGTGAGTGTTTTGGACCCAGTGGTAGAGACTGGAAATGATGGGAGAATTTAGCCTACCACGAAGTACTTTGGGTGAGAACTGACAAGAAGGAACGGGGTTTAGGAGGAGAATGGCTGAGCCCAGGCGAGCTGGGTATCGCAGCCGTTCGGTTCTTATTCCTAAGGTTGTTTATTTAAACGATGAGTAGTGTTTAAGTACTCACCATCTGCAGCCCCGCAAACCCTCCGTGCCCTCCTCCTGGGGCCTGGCGTGCCTGTTGTCTGCAGCCCATTGTACAGACTGTTCTAAGGAGCCTTGGAGGCTTTCCTGTGTAGCAGAAAATCAGGCCTGCTCTCATGCTGCCCCCATCTTCAGTTCCAAAAGGGTTTGTGGCGCCTGGTGACAGGCACTGGAGCAGACAAGACCCGACCTGGCAAAGCAGCCCAGAAGCAAAGCCTCGCAAGAGGGAGTCGCTGTCACTGTCACTGTCGGACAGTGACTCATTGCTCATCGATTTGCTCAAGCAGGCACCAGTACCGTCTCCATTGTGAGACTTGTTGTTACTGTTTTTGGCATATTGAATACGCCACGGGTAGCTTGCCAGGCTCTGCCGTGTGGGTGAGATACTCTAGGCAGCTTGCCGGGCTCTCTGAGGGACGGAGGAATTGAACCCGGGTCGACTACGTGCAAGGCAAACGCCCTACTGCTGTGCTATCGCTCCAGCCCCCACAAGAGGGAGTATCTGGGCAAAGTTGGCAAGAACAGGGTGTCAGCCAGCACCACAGTTTTGGCCTTGAGCTTCACTCAACCTCCTAGTCACGTGAGTCCTAGACACAGAAACTGTCACGTGTGCCTAGCAAGACGTCCTAGCTGCAGCATCTGGCTGTGGTTGGGATTAGACCGGGGCAAAGCGGAGGGGGGATTTGGAGAGGGAAGGTTCATGTGGTTGGACTTGTAAGCCGAGATGCTCTATGAAATAAGTGGGTACTTGGCAATGAGGTGAACAGCCCTCAGCTGCTCCCGGAGGGGGTTTCTCCGCACGCCCACCATCTTCCGCCCCACATCTGCCGGGACCCGGTGCACGATGTGTCCGGGCACGTTGGGGAAAAACTGCTCCCCAACAAAGGTTCATGGGGTGTCTTTGGAAACCCCCAGAGCACGGCGACCCAGGATGGCCTCGGCCAAGTCATTCTGTGCATCTGCCCCTGCCTAGTGCACGGAGCATGTGGTGGAAGCTCCGAACTGGGTCAAATTCAAGTTCTCTGGCCACCAGATGATCCCCATCTCCAAGGTTGGGGGTGAGTTTGAAAAGCAAAGTGGCTGAGAAGTCGCTTGTCCCCGAAGGCTGAGGAATCCAGCAGCTTTCATGGAGTCCTGAGAGCCTCCGAGTTTGCCCCTCGGGGTCTCCCTGCTCCTGGCCCTTCCCCAGCCCCCCCCCCCCCCGCAATATATCCTGCTCCCTATAAACAAGAAACGCTTTCTTTGATTGCAAATATTGTCATGAATATTTAGCATTTGTTGAGTACAATATGTCAAGCATTCTGCTAAACACTTGACATTTGTCATCCTACTCAAGCCTCACAACAATCCCAAGAGAGGTTATTACCGTCGTTTTGCTGAGGCAAATTAGATATTATTGAATCAGCGTAGTTTCCCTACCGACGTGCCACAATTATGCTGTGAAACTCAAGAGACACAGCTGCGCTCCTCAGTATTTTCATCCCCCTTTTCTATATTTTTAATGTGTTGAGCATAAGTCTGAGAGTTTGTATCTCTCAGTTTCTTTCTGAAAATGTAGCACTGTGGTCCAGTTGCTCATCGAGTTGCTTGAGCAGGCACCAGTAACGTCTCCATTGTGAGACTTGTTGTTACTGTTTTTGGCATATCGAATACGCCACAGGGTGCTTGCCAGGCTCTGCCATGCGGGCGGGATACTCTCGGTAGCTTTATATAGACATAAATATTACTGGTATGAACAATACAACTACTAGAAGTAAAATATTGAAGTAGTTCTTCCTAGACCACTTGTGAAGGTAACTTCCTGGTTTTAAACAACATGTGTTTGAAACAATAAATACATGGAAGAATGGAAGAATGATGATAGCTGGCCAGGAAATGTATATTTGAAATTCAATAGCGAGTAAGCAAAGTATCCAAGAGTTTGCATTTAGAAAATGAGAAAACAGGCCAATTTCCCATTGTTTTACTTAATTTTAATTTTTAGTTTACTTATTACAGTTTGGTAGCATGCTTACAACAGTATGGGTGGACATAGTTATCTTACATCTGAACCGCCAGATGCCCAAGACCTTGACCACAACCCTTACTGCTAGTTCCCCACCTTCGCGGTCCTGCCTCCTTGGCGTTCCCATTTCTATAATCCAGTAGCATCCACGCTCTAAACATTGACCTACCAGGGCCCTTATCCCCTCAGCACAGTGGCCTCACCGGGGGTTTTCAGACATGCTGTTGTTTGTTTCATTTCCCTGTGTGTCTGCTGTGCATCCTGGCCATTTGCAGTTTGGCTGTTTCCCACGTGATTCCAGCAGGTTGTCAAAGTTGGGGATCGTTCTGCTACTTCACACTATTTCCCGGAAGTCGTGGATTTTTCAGAAATAGAAAAGTCACTCATCTGCACCTACTTGCCCCTGCTACCTTTTGGGGGGAGTTGGGGCTGGGGAGAATTTCAGCATATAATCCGATGTCTTAAAATGATAGTGTGCTTTGAACCCTCCCTTTTGCTGAACCTGATTTGAAAATTATTATAGAGCTTTCTTTAGTTCCACAAATAAACACTAGATGGCAAGCTACACATAAGGAATCGGGTTCGGTGTTTTCATTTGTGAACGGTTTTATTTATTTATTTTCTCCCAGTAGCCTTCTGAACCAATATCTGAGCTTAATAATGGAGTATTGTGGGGGTCACAGAGTTAATACAGTGTATTAATAATTAATTAATTATTACATTAATAATTAATACAGTTAATAATACTTGCCTTGCATGCAACTGACCCAGGTTTCATCCCTGGCACTAAATTTGGTCCCTTGAGCCCCTCTAAGAATGATCTTTGAGCACAGAGCTAGGAGTAAGTTCTGAGCACTACTGGGTATTGAAGGCTGGATACTTTCTTTCATAAATGAACTTAGTTTGTGCTGTGGACCAGTCCATTCCTGTTCATTGAGAGGAGGCCACACTAGTTGCTCACAGGCAGGGGCTCCGGGAATTCAAATCAAGTGCGGCCACAACGGCACATAAGGCAAGTGTCTTAACCCTATATTATCTCTCTGTCACGTTGCTTTGTCACATGCTTGGTCTTGTGTCCACACATGATCAGTTCATATTCCAAGTAGAAGCACAGGGGCCCTGTGTGTGCTATGGCCTGGATTTTAGGTAGTTTTTTTTTTTTTTTTTTTTGGTGGCAAGGCTGTGGTGATGGTGGAGAGGGGTTGCACCTGGCTCTGTGCTCAGGGATCATTCCTGGTGCTGCTCAGGGGACCCTGTGGGATGCTGGGGATCAAATCCAGGTTGGTCCTGTGCAAGGCACGCACCTTACCAGCTGTGCTACCGCTCCTGCCCTTGATTTTAGTCAACTTCCTTCATTAGCTTCCAAAGGAGCCTTGGTGGGGTGTGTGTGTGTGGGGGGGGGGGTGGTTAGGTGGGGGAGTGTGGAAAGATATACAGCAGGTCGGGCACTCGCCTTGCACACTACCAACCCGGGTTCGATCCCCAGCACTCCATATAGCCCTCCCAGCACAGCCTGGAGTGATCCCTGAGGGAAGAACCAGATGTAAGCCCTGAGCACTGCCGAGGTGGGGACAGGGGGAGCTCCAAAACAAAAAGGGAGGCTCCTTCATATAAATACATATACAATAAAATACTAGTCTGGAAGACAATTTTCATGAATATATTTTAATGTCATTGCCCCCAAACGGTATTTTAATAAGAACATTTGTAAACATGATGCCATTTTAGGGAGTCTGTCACACCTCCAGCCCATACGGCATTGCTGCTTAGATATTATCATTGATTTTCCCTTTTACTGAAAATGGTGTTTGCTTGGAAACTGGTGGTTCAGAGTGGTGATGGGTGAGAAATAATATGAGGAATATATCAATGTGATCACTGATTTAGGGGCTCGGCCATGTACTTTCATTCTTGACCTCAAAATGTTAGCGGTTGTCCCAGTCACTTCTGAGTCGACATACCCCAAGGAACCAAGAGAGGAAACATCTGTGACAGGGCTGGGGAGAAAGTTTAGTGGCAGAGCACTTGCCTTGCACGTTGAGGCCTTAGGTTTGATTCTCCAAAACCACACACACACACACACACACACACACTGCTAGGGCTTTTTCAAGAAGCAATGAATGGGATGCTCTGTTCTTGTTTGTTAAGATAAGACTATCCAAAATGTGGAGGTAACATTGGTTGTTTTTTTGTTCTCAGCATCTGTGCTAGAAAATGCTAGGTCCTCTACAATGAACAAATAAGTGATCTCAGTAACAAATTGCACCCATCTTAAGCCTTTAAATTTTTTTTAAAATTGTTAATGAAACTGGGCTGGAGCGATAGCACAGCGGTTGGGCATTCACCTTTCACGTGGCCGACCCGTGTTCGATTCCTCCGCCTCTCTCGGAGAGCCCGGCAAGCTACCCTCGTGTATTGGATATGCCAAAAACAGTAACAGTAAGTCTCTCAATGAGAGACGTTACTGGTGCCCACTCGAACAAATCAGTGAGCAACGGGATGACAGTGACAATGACAGCTAATGACAGTTAATAAAGCCCATTTATTGAAAAAGTATCACATAGCAAGGCTTACTGGAATTAGTGGTCATACAGACATCTGAGTGACAACTTGAATTGCCCTAATTAAGTTGGCTAAGCTACTTCTGTGGCAACTGTGGCCATCAACAAATGTGGAAGGGAGAAAGCAGAATGGCCGCCAAGTGTTCTCATTCTGTTAGAAATAACATTTGTAAGTTCCCTTCAGTCAAAAACGACTTGGTTAGAACCCCAGCCACACTGTTGTGTCATTGTCCACAACTCACACGTGATTTTTTCCTCTTACTTGATGTGCAATTCAGCACACAGTATGTGGGAATGCTTACAGATTCCTATAAAAATAGCCCAATTCCTTGGAGAGAGAGAGAGAGAGAGATCAAAGGGGAATTCCCTGCCACAGAGGCAGGGTGGGATGGGGGGGAGATGGGTTGGGGGGGAGGGATACTGGGTTTATTGGTGGTGGAGAATGGGCACTGGTGGAGGGATGTGTTGGTGAACATTGTATGAGGGAAAAACAAGTTCTAAAATGTGTGAATCTGTATCTGTACCCTCATGGTGATTCACTAATTAAAGAATAAAATTTTTAAAAAAATAGCCCAATTCTTCTAAAACTCTTCTTTCAAACCTCTGCACTCTTGTAACGCATGACCAAGCTGGTCAGTCTTTCTACATAGGCAACACATGCCATTTTCAATGACAAGGGCTGTCTCCTTGCACCTCACATGTAGTGACCAACATACATTAACTTTTACTTTGTGGGGGGGGTGGCTGAAGGTTGTCTAATAGGAGCACCCCTGAGAATGACTGCGTCAGAGTCCTTCGGGCTAAGTGGAATCAGGGTACCACGATGCCTCCTGGTGCCCTGAGAGACTCCCACACAAGTGCTCAGCCCTCCAGCTCTTCTTATGCACCCACAGGCCTGGTTCCTGAGGTTCAGTTCCCGGCAGTCCTGTTCCGGTACTGTGTACATGGCTGCTTTCGGAAGGGTTTCTGCTCCTGCTCTCATCTTCATGGCTTTTAGTATCTACTGGTTCAAGGCAGCCTTCTGATTCTGCAACATTTGTTTTCTGGAGTCTGGGGGTGGGGACAAACCTGGCATTGCTCAAGGATTACTCCCAGATCTGCACTCAAGAATTACTCCTGGCAATGCTCAGGGCTTACTCCTGGCTCTGCATTCAGGAATTACTCTTGGCGATGTTCAGAGGACCATAAGGGATGTCAGGGATTGGACCTAAGCAGCTTGTGTGCAAGGCAAACACCCAACCCACTGTACTATCCCTCCGGCCCAGAGTCTACAGCTTTTGGATCGCAACCTTCTGAAGGCAGCCAGTGACTTTCTCCAGTGGCCTGGGAACATAAACAGCTCTGTTACCACACTGCGGAGGCGGCTTCTGAATCTGGGCTCTCTAATGCTGTTTTTCTTCTGCAGGCTGAAGAGCAGTGACTTCACGCTCACTTGCAAGTAATGAAGTGTCTAAAACCGTTCAGGATTATTTCCTTTGGAATAAAATAAAACAAAGAACATTTTATCCCGTGCTTGCTTTATTGAAAAAACAAAACAATGGCATCCCTATGAAAGCTTGCAGATTTACTTCAGATTCAAGGTGAGAAGATGTGAAAAGCAAAATAAAATTTAAATTTCTCTTGCTACAGAATGGAAATGAAGTTAAACTTTACATGGCTATGCAAAGTTTTATGTATTTGGGGGCGGGGGACAGTTCAACAGGCTAATGTGAATGCTTTGCAGGGTTTGATTCCCGAACTTTATTCTGCTGGGCCCTCCAGTGTACCCCAAACACAGGCAGGAGACACCCCAAGAAAGAATTTATCAGGGATTACCCCTGGGGCCAGACAAACAAATAAATGAAACCCAAATTAGTTCATGTGTATTGAAAACTGTACCGCACTGAGAAGTTTAGATGATTGGCGTCCACCTAATGAACAGACTTAGGAGCCAAAGAGATAGTGCAAGGGTCAAGGTGCTCGCCCAGCATGCAGCAGACCCTGGTTTGACCCTCAGTACCACATGGTCTTCTAAGCACCACCTGGAGTGGACCCTGAGCACAGTGCTGGGAGTAGCTCCTGTGAACCGCCATAGGTGGCCCAGACTTCCCCTCCTTGGAAACAAGCGAACAAGCAATAACCAGATTTAGGCCAGGAAATAAGACGCAGCGCACTTGCTTCCTCTCTCCCGAACGCTGCTGCTTTGCTTCTACAGTCCCCGCTCCCAGAGGAAGGGCAGAGACTCCCCCACAGAAGTGGCCCCCTGGGTGGCTCGGGAGTAGTATTGTAGTTCTTCCACCCGCTTCTGCTGCTGCTCTTCCTCCTGGTTGACTCGAAATGAATTTCTCTCAATTATGCTGCAAGTCACCTGACTCCTGGCTGTCGCTCCAAGTGATTCAACTGACTTGGGTGAAGCTGGGAGGAAGGAGGCGGTGAGAGCTGCTCTGCCTACCTCAGTCATCAGGGAATGAACGGCATCCCCCAGCACCTCTGCTAGCATCCCCCCAGGCCCACCGTGCAGCGCTCAGGCTGAGCCCGACGCCCACTGCACCCACTCCCCACGAGAACTCTTCCCAACCAGCGGGGTTCTCTATGGACCCAGAGGGGAATCACACATCAGCCCTAACCTCTGCCCAGGCTCTCTGAAGTCTCCTGTTTTGTTTTCTGTTTTGTTTTTCTGGTGGGGGAGTGGAGATTGGGGTGGGGAGCGGGGAGTGGGAAGACACACTCAGCTTTCATGCTTTCATGGCTTACTTCTGGCTCCACACTCAGGGATTACTTCCTGGCGGTCCTCAGGGGACCATATTGTGGTGCCAGGGGTAGAACCCAAGTTGACTGTGAGGCAAGCACCTTACCTGCTGTACTGTCTCTCTAGTCCTGTGCTTTTAAATTCCTTTCTTGTTTGGTTGTGTTTTCATAATTCGCTTGAAAATTTTCATTTTTCTTTTGGCCTATCTTCAGTTTAAATTCTATGATATTATAAATCCACACAGGTAGGTCATCTTAAATACTTTTTGGCATATGACAGGGAGGTGAATAGAAAAATATGCAAAGTTCTTTCCATCCTAAAAAAAATATTCTTGGCAATCAGTGTAGGGGTAGTACTTGGGCTCACTGGGAGAAAGCTGTGTGTGTGTGTGTGTGTGTGTGTGTGTGCGTGCGCACACACGAGCATGCGTGCACGCGCACACGAGCGTGCGTGTGTAAGCATGGACATGCATATATTTAGCAAGGAGGAAAAAGAGAGGAGATCATGCATGGAAATTAAAGAACTATTGCACTTCCATTTATCAGTGAATGATTATTGAACTGTTCTATCAAACATCAAGTGTATTTTCTTGTTGCTCTTCATTGCATGCACCTTACACGTATCCTCTAGAAAACTAACATCTGAACCCCGAGGTGGGTGTTTTGATAGGCTCTTTCTTGCTGGGTCCCCTAGGTTTTCATTTATTTATTTATTTACTTTGAAGAAAATAGATTTTATTTGGAGGGATTTTGAAGGTGTGGAGGGAGGGAGGGAAAGGGGGGGGGAGAGAGAGAGAGAGAGAGAGAGAGAGAGAGAGAGAATGCAGGCTTCTCCAGGCGTCTCCAGGGGCGGAGAGAGCCCCTACACACACCCCAGCATTAGACATGAAGGCATGAAAGTCCACATCTCAAGAGGGGAGATGCGGGCGACACATGTGCTTGGCCATGTGGGAGCAAGCAGCACATAAGCTCAGGCAGCATATGCGCCTTATTTATTTATTTTTAATTTTTTTCCAATAAAAAAGAAACACATCTGAACATTCACTTTATTCTATCATTTCTTCAACTGTCTGGCCCATACCCCATGTTTTTAATTATGAACAAGAAAAGCATTTGCACCGAATAGAGCACTGCTCCTGTGAGCCCAGCCACTCACATTGCTATTTCCTGCATTTTCATTAAACCCGTGTCTTGTCTTCCATGACTTGCCAGCCAATCCCACTGAAGGCGCTCATTTATTGAAGGCTCAGAGAGTGATCCAGAGAATGACGCGGAGTAAAGGAACTCCTTAGATTCTCCCCAATAAGGAGAAAGGGAGTTTACCCTTCTGTCTGTGCTCTAGCCACTCTGCCTTTTAGACTCGCTATAAATAGGCTGTCTGTGATTTATACCACAAAGGTAACTGTCTGCTTTGTTTATCTGGATGACCAGTCACGTGTCTGGGAAAAACTAACTCCCCCCCTTGTTTTATTTTTCCCACTCATCCCCAAAAGGACGTGCAGTGAGAACAGATGGACGAATTTTAGCTAAATGACATCAGGGTTCACTGGGGCTATTGTGGGTGACACAAGTCCTCTATCCTAGAAATAGAGGCTGTTAGTTTTCAGTATTCTTTCTCAGTTTTAATTTTTGAATCACTACTTGCCTTATGGTTCTATCTGTGCTGAAACATAAGTGGCAATTAACCTTCACCATACCAAAATCAGTTATAAGGAAGGAATTGGGTCATTCTGGTTTAGCTAAAAACCATAGAGTCTGGTAAAGCTCATTCCCTAGTGTTCTTCTGAGCTGTGTAGGCTGGTGTTTATCAAATTGTTACTAAATTTTGAGATAGATGTCAAGCAAAGGGATTTACCAAAATCCCTTCTTACATCGTTTACCCAACATTCTGAGCACAGTTTTTGATGTGTAAAGTATGGGACAAGCATGGCTAAGATCTAAAGACAGAAAGAATGATAATATTCAATAACAAAAGCATGGAGTGAGCGCTTCAGTCAGTAAATACAAGTCAGAATAGTTGAACGTTGTTCATATTAACAATACTAAGTCCAGAATGGATAAGGAATTTGCCATAGGTTCTGTGGTTAGGCACTACAACTAGGATCCAAAGCTGCTACATTGCAGCTAATATGTGCAGCAGGTGGACATGGTTGGAGTGATGGGTATGGAATACTGGCAAAGATGTTAAGTCAATCACTGTAATTGCACAAAGAAAAGAAGGACTGGACCAGAGAGATTGAACAGTGGTCAAACACTTTCCTTGCAAATGACCAGGCCATGCTTGACCCTGGCACCTGACCCAACCAGGAGTGATCTCTGAGCACAGAGCCAGGAGGAAGTCCTGCACACAGTTGGGTGTGATCCCCTCCCACATATACATATACACACACACACACACACACACACACAAAAGGAAGGAAGGGAGGAAGGGAATAAGGGAGGGAGGGAGGGAGGGGAGAAGGGAGGGAGGGAGGGAGGGAGAGATGGAGGGAGGGACAGAGGGATGTAGGGAGGGAAGAGAGGGAATAAAGGAAGCAAGGAAGGAAGCAAGGAAGGAAAAAAGGAAGGAAGGAAAGAAGGAAGGAAGGAAGGAAGGAAGGAAGGAAGGAAGGAAGGAAGGAAGGAAGGAAGGAAGGAAGGAAGGAAGGAAGGAAGGAAGGAAGGAAGGAAGGAAGGAAGGAAGGAGAAGGTCAAAGCCAACATCATGACATGAAGATTTGGAAAAACAAAACCTCTGAAGGTCTTGAAAAGTGGTTTTTTTTTTAATTGAGTTTAAGACTTTGAGGAATGGATGTGGTTGGGAAAAAGGAGTTGAAACTGGCATTATCTAAGAAAAATCAATGTAAGGATATACCTGAAGACGGAAAGGACTGGTTTGTTTAGGCATTTGGTGAATGTTTCACATAAATATAAGGCCCTGGACACCCCAGGGCTGATGAGTTTCTCACTAATTTTCTCAAGGTTAATTTTTTTTTTGAGAAAACTGTCCTCCTGTGGATTTATAGGACAACAGAGAGGTCAGTGGCAGGCGTGTTTAAGAAAGTAAAGAGATTGCCCACAGGCATGGTACCTGGGAGGCAAGGAGGGCAGTAAGATTCTAGACAGGCAAAAAAAGAGAGAGCACATTCGGCCTGGCAGGAGGCAACAGGATGGGGTCAGATCCAAAACCTCACGGAGATTATCATCCAGAGTTTGGCAACTAGGAAGATGGTGAGACAAGAACAGATTTGGAGATACATTCAGTTTGGGACATGTTAAACTTTAAGCAAGAGTAGGGAATGCAGGGAGAGACCCCCAGGGGACAATGGAATCACTTTCTAGAATCTGGAGAGGACAGGTTAGAAAAACAGGAGAGATTTCTGCACAGGGGTGAGAATAGACGTGCCAGGGAAAGGGTGACTGCAACAGAAATAAGGTGAAATAACAGATCTCCCTATTGGATCTTTGTACACATGTGGCTCCCTCCCCTTGAAGACAGGTTTCAGCAAGGAAGCAATTCAACGCCATCAGAAAATGCTATCTTGGCCTGTTCCAATAAGATGGGTACTGTCAATGTGATCAATCTGACCTTGTAGGAGAAGTTCTGGGTCAATGGAAGAAGAGCTTCACAGGATCAGTTGGCAAATTTAACCTGACTGGACTGCTCGTAGGTAACAGACTTGGCAAGGAGGGAAGCGTCACCTGTGCTTTTAAGAAAAGTGAGACGGCAGATTAAGCCTCCTGATTTATGACATGGGTTTCTCACATTGGTCTTGCGCTATCTGCTTGTTTTGTAGTTTTTAAAATAACTGTCAACCTCCTCATATTTCTCTTAGCTTTGTCTCACTTTATTTGTGTAGGAGGAGCGGGCACTGGAGGCTTCTCTTTAAAACTATGCGCCTACAGGGTAGGCTGAGGCAGGTCCAACCCTACAAGCTGTTCCTGCACCTGGAATTTTTTTCTGCTTGCCCAGCCCTGGAAGGTGAGCCTGCTTTACTACCCAGTAATTACCTGGATAGTGTTGCAACCTGAACAAACGTTTATTTAAGTCAAAAGCTCTTCAAACGGCAAGATTGCTCTTTCAATATGTGACATTCTAGCATGGGGACCTCAGGCCAGAGTGCTGCTAGTGACTTTCAAACACACAAATCAGTTGATTTGTGTGATAGTTCTCATCCCTGAATACACTTGCCGAGTGGCAAATAACAACTGAGGGTAGATGAGAAATGCAGGAATAACTGTTGTAAAACAAACAGCAAAATGACACGATGGAAAGCGAACCTCCCTCTGCTCCCAGCAGACTGGAGAGCCCTGAAAAGACAGCTCAGTCTAAACCCCACTTTCCCACAGAAAGTATGAATGACTCATGGGAAAATTCATTCTGTTCAGAGAGTTTACTGCTTTGACTTCTCCCTGGCTCTTCTAGTTGTAAAATTTAGGAACGTTTGGAAAGTGATAAACTCCTTTAAAGAGTTCTGATTTTCTAAAAATTCAGTTTTTGTTCATTTGTTTATATTTGACTTGTTTCGGGGCCACACCTGGCAGTGCTCAGACCTTACTCCTGGCACTGTGCTCAGGAATCACTCCTGGCCGGCTCGGGGACTGACCATCTGGGATTGAACTTCAATAGCAGGTTGCAAGGCAAGTGCCCTACCCGCTGTACTGTTTCTCCAGCCCAGCTTTTGTTAACTTTCCATTCATTTTTCTTCAGGCCACTCTTTTAGAAAATGGAAAGGAAATAGAACTCTAGGACAGTTCAGTAGCCAACCATTATAAATGAGGGCTACTTGACAGTGCAAACGCTTAGTGATGATCCCATGGTTAAAGGATTTATCAATAACATTATAACGAAGTTGGTAGGAGAAAGCAATAGAAATAAAATTAAAACACAAAAAGATCCAAACACTGATTGATAAATCTTTAGTGCATTTAATGTTACAGTCAGCGTGGGGTGATAATCTAAACCAAAAGAGCAGAAATACAAAGGCCAGAGATTGAAATCAGAACTAGTCCTCAAATGAAGGAACCAAATACTTTCCTCTCACTCACCACTAGAGGGAGTATATTAACACAAGTCAACCTTTCCCAGCCTGAATTCTTTAATAGGATGTTTGTGGAACAATTGGCAGGGTCAATGACACATGCTGTATGTTTGAATTTAAATAAGGAATCCAAAAATGGTCTCAGTTCGAATCTCAGTTCAAATCTCAGTTCAAATCCAATGGTAACCAGAAGAAATGATTAAAAATGTAATTTGTATGGTCTTGTGAACTCTGTAACACAAGAATAAAAACTAAAGAGAACAAATAGTTTTGTTTCCTAATCATCAAAATGAAAAGAATATCATAAATTGTATGTATGTATGCATGTGCTCACTTATCATCTCTGGGCACTTAAATTATGATGTTATTGAGACTACTATCTTAAACACTAAAACTTGCCACTTCCCCGACCTCCTCTTTATTTAAATACAGTGATTTATAAAGTTGTTCATGATACATTTGTCATAGGCATCCCATATCCCAACACCAAACCCACTTCCAGTGTGACCTTCCTGCCACTATTCGCCCCATTTTCCAAACTACTCTCCCTGCCCGCCTCCTTAGTAGGCACAAGATAATTTACTTTATATTACTTGTTACAACTAAATGGCTAATACTTAAGAAAAAGAACATTTATGAAATTTGGTATATCTTACCCTGGAGTCGTTACCTTGCCCAGGGTTTAGTAGACTGTTTGTCCCTTGCTCATTGGCTTTCTGTGTCATTGCTTTTGTGTATTGGCTTCTGTGTTGCCTTGCCACCTCATCGGGTGTGCTCCTACTGGAATATCAGTATAGTAGAACTTGGAGGTGTTCCAAGATGCACCCACAAGCTCCAGAAACTCCAGCGTATTTAACTGGGCTTCGAGTTTGCATGGTGGTTATGGGGTGTAAGCACAGGCTTCTGGAAGTAGGGGGGTGGTAGGGGAAGGCTGCTTGCCCCCACACCAAGAAGACCCCAGAGTTCGCAGTCTGTGTACTTGGAATTTTCAACAGTTTGGCGTCTCTTCAGAGGTCAGTCATAAGCAGTGGATTTGGGGCATTGGCATGGCAGCAGCTGGGGCTTGGCGGGTGAAGACTCCACCAGGCCCTCCTCTCGAGGGCACTCTGGAGATCTCAGCTGGGGGATTGATGAAGCTGAAAATTTTTGCAACAAGTTGATCTCTTCCATGCTTTAATCGCAAATCTGTGAAGCTGGGTCAGTAGATAAGCTTACATGGTGGCGTTGTGGGATCTAAATTTTGCCAATTTTTTTCAAGAACAGATGACGAGAGAAAGAAACTATGGTGCATATAGGCCATGGAATACTAAGCAGCTGTTAAGAAAAATAAAGTCATGAAATTTTCTTATAAATGGATAGACATGGAGAGTATCATGCTGAGTGCAAAAAGTCAGAAGGAGAGGAAACAGACAGAATTATAGCACTCATCTGTGGGGTATAAAAATATAGTATGACTATTACCCATGGACAATAGAAATGAGGGCCAGAGGACTGGCACATGGCTGGAGCTTGTCACAAGTAGGGAAGAGGGAGACGGCAGTTAGGACAGAAAAGAGACTACTCTGACAATGACAGTTGGAAATGATCACTCTGGACAAGAATTGAGTGTTGAAAGTAGGTAAAGGGCTACACAGGCTAACCTTACAGTGCTTACAGCAAACCACAATGACCTAAAGAAGAGAGAAAGAGAGAGAGAGACAGACAGACAGACAGACAGACAGACAGACAGACAGAGACACAGAGAGACAGAGAGATAGAGAGACAGGGAGACAAAGAAACAGAGGCAGAGACAGAGAGTCAGAGAGAGACAGAGAGAGAAAGAGACAGAGAGACACAGACAGAGATAGAAGAAAAGTGTCTACAGCAGACTGGGGATAGGAGGGTGGAAGGAGGAAAATTGAGGACTTTGGAGGTAGGAAATGTACACTGGAAAATTGTATGACTGAATTCCAATCATGAACAACTTTGTGATTGCTTATCTCATAGTGACTTAATCATACACACATAAATAAAGTTTACCAAAATTTTAGAGGTTTATTTTTCATTGAAGTGTAACTGACATGAAACGTGATATTTATTTCAGGTACACAATATAGTCATTTGATATTTGTGCATGTTGTGAAGTGATCACCAGTGAGTCTAGTTATCATCAGTCGCTACCCATATTTACATTTTTGTGTGTGATAAGAACCTTTAATATCTATCCTCTTAGGAAGTTCAAACATGCAGCACATTTTTATTAACTATTGTCACACCCCCTATATTACATCCCTGTTCCTTATAATTGGAAATTTGTATTTCAATATTGTTTTTGTGCATTTTCTTGTTTCCTTAATGCAGATGGCTTGTCATAATACTTGCTCTGCACTAAAACTTCTTTCTACTTTAGATTCATGGGTCAAGTGTGTAGTGTGGAAATGACCAGTATTAAAGCAGATGCTGACATGACGAGACAAGACGTAAACAGAGCAGTAATCCTCTGACAGCAGGATAATCCCCTGACCTCGGGGGATTCCTCTTCCAGTGCTTCCTACGTGTCGCGCAGGTAAAGTCCCAGGATCCTTCCTCCAGCAACAATTATGTGACTTTCTGGAATTCTCAGGTATGGCACCCTACTGCTTTAATGCAGATTATTTTCTTATAATAGGAACAATTTTAGAAATTTTTTTTGTTTTTTATATATATATGTATAAATTATAAAAATACTGGGTGGAAATTTTGATGTTTAGAAGTTCAGTGGCTCAAACCCATGAACAAAAGTGATGCCTGAGTTCAAATTTCAAAGTGGGGAGGCACCAGTGATAAAACTCTCAAGATACTAGCTAGCAAGACACCAATCGGAGCAGTAGGGAGATGATGATTCTGTGAGAAGAGTCTGTTGGATACTTTGCTTCCAACGGCTCCAAAAGGTGGAGGTATTAAGAAAATCCTCATAAGGTGTGGTGGTGCTTAAAAGAGAAGCGGGCACTTTATCTCTTTGTTTATTATTGGCTTAACTAATAGAGCAGAGACAGAGAAGGGGAGTTGAAGTGGCCTCACACTTACTAACAGCTAAGGAGGTGATTTAAGGCAGTGTGAGGTGAGAATAATAGATTCCAGGTGTCCTTACCTGAAGGTTGCTGGACAGAGAGGAGATGAGATTTATTTAGGGGCACGGAGTTTCTGGGAAACCAGGAAGGAGAAGCCAAAACGTACAGGCGAAGAAGGCCACGCGATTGTGTCCACTAGGGTTCCTTTGTGTAGGCCACTCACCTTAAGAATGCGCCAATAGTGGTCAAGCAAAAGTTTAAGTGTTGGTGTGAATTCTCTCTCCCCCTGCCTCCCCCACCCCTGCCCCAGTCACATTTCCGCCCTCCGACCCAACAGCTCTGCCAGGTGTAGCTCTGTGACTCCCTAGTCTCTCTGGGGTGACTTCATTCCCCTCTCCAGCACAGCTGGCTGTGGCCTCTACCAAAAAAGAAAGAAAGAAAGAAAGAAAGAAAGAAAGAAAGAAAGAAAGAAAGAAAGAAAGAAAGAAAGAAAGAAAGAAAGAAAGAAAGAAAGAAAGAAATTTTTTAAAAAAGTAATAATAATAATAATAAAAGTAAATCATTGGTACCCAGAAAACTTTACAAAGTTTGAACCTAAAAAAAAAAAAAAAAGACAAAGTTTGAACCTAATATGAACAGGGCAGGTCAAAGTAATTGTCCATCACTGAAGAAAATAATTCATATCAGTAGCTACGGCCAGCTCTCCCAGCTAAGTAAGGAGATATTTAGTCTCAACAGAAGCTTGCAAGTATAGGAGGAAAAAAAGAAAAGTTTCACAAAAAATGAATTATGTTTCTACACCCTTAAAAACATATGAACTACACAGTAGTTTTATCTGATCAATGCTGGGGTCACAAGGAAAGGTTTGTGCTAAAATTGTGACTAGATTTTTCTCTGTATTTTTACTTATTTTTGATGAATAAAAACTGTGTTTTCCAAGCCCATGTCATACTTTGCTAAATGTATAGAATGTGAAATTACTAGCACTAACTTGTATTTCATTTAAGACAATACAAATGAGTTTTTAAAAATAAAGCAGGTCTGGGGCTGGGGTGATAGCACCTCGGATAGGGCGTTGGCATTGCACACGGTCAACCTGGGTTCGATTCCCCCCAGCATCCCATATGGTCCCTTGAGCACTGCCAGGAGTAATTCCTGAGTGCAGGGCCAGGAGTGACCCCTGTGCATTGTGGGGTGTGACCCAAAAAAAAAGCAAAAATAAATAAATAAATAAAAATAAAGCAGGACTTCTGTGACAGAAAAATTTATTGGAAATATGACAATTTGTTGGGAATTATAAAATATGATCCTGAAGATCCTGAAGATCTGACAGGTGATCAGTAAGAAGGGGAAGTGACAATATCATGTATGTGGAAGGAGCTGCTTGAAAAAAAAATCCAAATCAGTTCATATTCATGTGTGCACATTTTGTATGTTTTTGTCTGGAGGCCAAATCCAGAGGGTTCTCAGGGATTACTACTGGCCCTGTGCTCAGGGGTCATTCCTGGCAGTGCTCGGGGAACCAAGTGCAGTGTGATGATCGGACCTGGGTCGGCTGTTACAGGCCCACACCTTACCTGATGTACTGTCTTCTCTCTGGTTCCAGCGCATATATTTATGTATTTATTTATTTGGGGGGGGCACACCCAACAGTGCTCCATAATTACTTCTGGCTCTGTGCTCAGGGATATTTTTGGACTCCAGGGACCATGTCGGTGCCAGAAACCGAACCTGGGTCGGCCACATGCAAAGAAACACCTTACATACTGTAGTATCACTCCAGCCTCCAGCACATATAGTTTAAACAAATTTTACAATACAGTAAAAGGAGCTGCCATTCTTTCATAGTTAGTAAGTAAAGAATTGGGCTCGGTTGTGCTAGGGCACACATCTGGCTTCCTGAATACTCACTCACTGTGTCTTATGTTCAGACTCTACCAACTGCATGTTGTAGTTCAAGTTGACTTGGAACTTAAGTGAATCTTTCTCACAATTGTAGCCCATTAGATCACTGTCATGATCACTGTCATCCCGTTGCTCATCGATTTGTTCGAGCGGGCACCAGTAACGTCTCTCATTGAGAGACTTATTGTTACTGTTTTTGGCATATCTAATACGCACGGGTAGCTTGCCAGGCTCTGCCGAGCGGGCTCGATACTCTCGGTAGCTTGCTGGGCTGTCTGAGAGGGGTGGAGGAATCAAACTCCAGTTGGCCGCATGAAAGGCAAACGCCCAACCGCTGTGCTATCACTCCAGCCCATTAGCAATATGATAAATATGCATTCTCAAATATGTCTCTACCAGCCTAGATCAGATGACCTCCCAGGACCCATATCTTTTGTCAGAGGTATTTAGCCTCATGCCATAACACGTTGGGCCAAAGATGTGACCTCTTTCCCGCCGGTGTAGAAAGAGCTTTCTGTAAAGAGCATTGAGAGTAGACTTCAAAACAGACTCAGAGGACGAGCTTGAGTTCAGCGGCCTCCCTCAGACCATCACTACAGACAATCTTGTGTCCAGCAGCTGTAAAATATTTTTAAGAGTTCTTGCTCGAAATAGACAGTGCAAATCTAATTTATCCTATGAGGAGCTGGAGAAATGGAAGACGTGATTGGTTCCTGAGCAAAGTGGATTTGAACATGAACAGAGCCCTTTGGAAACTTATTTATGTATTCAACAAAGTGGACATTTTCTATCATACAAGTAGATGTCAAGCCCTATCCTGAGATGTGTGCCTAATAAAAGGTGTAAGAGTCCAACCAGGCCTCACTAGGATAAATCACAATATGCTGCTAGCTTTAATAGAAGAAGGACTGTATCTTCACTCCGTGCCAAGGTCACTTTTCTTGCTTACTTTAGACCCAACTCCTTCTTGGGTTACATTATGATTAGCTTAAGTTGAGGTATTCTCTCTAGATTTGTATTCCTACCATGTGGCTGTACATCATTTTCCTCCCTAATAGTCTGTCTCTCATTTTTGTCATGCCACTGAGGGCAGAGACTTCATTTGTACTGGCATCTCCATGGAGTACAGGGGTCATATGTATTAGCATTCAAGGCAAGCGCCTTACTCACTGTACTATCCTGGGCCCTGCTGGTGAAGTCTTAGGGATTACAAACTGAAGCATATTTAAAAAAAAAAAAAGAACAAACATTGAGTTATCTTGAGTCTGGGTTTACTGAGGAGGTAGGTGAGGTTGGCTCCCACCTGTAGTTCAGGCGTTCTCAAATGAGTCCACGGTGGAAAAAGAAATGAAAATACTTGGCGAGAAGAATCCCATTATAATAGACATTGTATTTAAACAGTGAGGAACATGTTTTTTTGGTGCTACTCTTAGAGAATGCTCTCAAACGCTTTTGTCAGTGCTCTAAGTTCTATCTCCACTATATCAGTCCAGTTTCTTTCTGAATCCAAGTTTGTGTGTGTAGGTAAACATATTTGTATTCAGTAATAATCTGTGTTCTTATTATTATTATTGAGTGGCTATCTCAGCAAATAATCATAAACTGGGTGATTTGACACAACAGAAATTTGTTTTCTCACAATTCTACAGGCTGGAAATCGGAAGTCAGAGTTCCTGAACTGAAATCAAAGTCCCTGAGAGGTCTAGTTCCTCTGCAAGCCCCAGGAAAGCCCCATTACTCTCTCCCAGCTTCTGGTAGAGCGCTGGTACTTTCTACGGGCATTCCTCGGCTGTGGTGACGTCACTCTGACCTCACCCTCTGGCTCCACATAGTTCTCTCCTTTGTGTGTAGAAAATTCTCCCCTTGCATCTTTCTTACAAGGAAACTTTTACAATTTGTTCTGGAGCCACACCTAGTTTTGCTGGGGGCTGCTCCCCTAGAAGTTGGTGCTCAGGAGACCACCGTTTGCCAAGATGAAATCTGGATTTCTGAGCACAAAGTGTGTTCTCAGCACATTGAGCACTCTCTCCAGTCCCACTGTGAGGATACCCATGATGGCACTGTAGCACCGTTGTTCCCGGTGTTCATTGATTTGCTTGAGCGGGCACCAGTAAGGTCTCCATTGTGAGACTTGTTACTGTTTTAGGCATATGGAATATGCCACGGGTAGCTTGCCAGGCTCTGCTGTGATGGCATTTAGTACCAATCCTGATGTTCCTACTCTCCGATATTACATCCCCGATAACATTTGCAACACCTCCCTGAATTCTCTTTTCCTTTCTCTCTCTCTCTCTCTCTCTCTCTCTCTCTCTCTCTTTATGTGTGTGTGTGTGTGTGTGTGTGTGTGTGTGTTTCAATGAGTCTAACCAATTGAATGAGTCTCCTTACACCAAGCCTCAGACCAGGAATGTGACTCAGAGTGGAACATTGCAAACCTCCTATGCGTCAGGTCCTGAGTTTCTTCCTTGACAGCGCATGCCCCCCCCCCCCCCACCGCACCGCTGGCTGTAATCCTGGTTATCCCCCAGCATCACTAGTGTGGCCCTGGTGGTGACATGAACCTCCCCACCCCGCCGCCAAACACTTCTGGATTCGAGCACTGTAGTGCTGAGCCTGATCAAAACTGTGCTGCAAGCCAGAGGGAGCATCACTGGGAGTGGCCCTCACCCTCCCTGCCCCAGCACTGCTGAATGAGGCCCTATTCAAAAACACCAACTGGAGAGAGCTCAGTGTGCTGGGGTACGAGCTCTGCTGTCTCCCCCCAGAAAAACACAGTGTCCTCCCCTCTCCCCACCCCCCAGATCACTGGGAATGACCACTGAGCACAGAACCACGAGTTGCTTCTGAGCACTGCCAGGTATGACCGCAGGATTTAAAAATAAAAATAAATTTAAAAAATTTTTAAGAGATGGGGCTGGCGTGATATTACGCCAGGTAGCAGGTAGGGCACTTGCCTTGCATGCAGCTGACCCGGGATTGGTCCCTGGCATCTCATATGGCCCCTCAAGCCCTGCTAGAAGTGCTCCCTGAGCACAAAACCAGGAGTCAGCCCTTAACACTCCTGGATGTGTCCCTCACCCCCCAAAAGAGACAAAAGAAGAAGATCTCTTCCCCAAAGCAGAGTGCGGTGATTCAGAGCGGTGACATTCACGCTTCACACCACTGAGTGCCGCTGGGCCTGGATCCTGCCTGAGCCTTGCAGCTCTCTCCCTGGCATTCCTCGCCCTGTGGTGCCACCATTCGTTCCGTGACCTGGCAGTCTCAGCTCTCTGTTCGCCTTCTCACCAGCAAGCAGCCCTTTCCAAGTTTCAGTTGTGCATACCTCCGTGCAACAGTGGCAGACGCCAGTGCCAAACACCCCTTAGGTTGCAAATACCTTTCTCAGGGTGCTGGTTCCCTAGCACAGAGCCAGCAGAAGGATCCCCGGGCACTGCTGGGTCTGGCTTCAAAAATAAGCCCAATAAAGTAAAAGAGACACTCGTCTAGATGCCTCTGGGATGCTCTGGTGCCAGAACGTCTACAGACACAGAATTTCAGGAGCCTCTGCCTCCCTTGCTGCAACCTGATTTCAGACAGCGTGACAACGGCTGGTCAGGCCTGGATTCACTGACTTCAGTCCGGGCACTGCTCATTGGCCGGCGCGCTGGGAAATGACTGAGCTGAATTAAGACTGCAAAATCAATAACCATGATCTCTGCTGCTTCTACAGTGACTATTGTGTGACGAAAGATCCAGGCCTCGTTGGAGACAGTCAGGACGTGAGCTCGATCCTTCACCCTACACCTGCGCTAAGGAAAGAGACGCACGCACGCACGTACGCAGGCACGCACGCACGCAGAGCTTTTTTTTTTTTCTTTTTGGGTCACACCCAGCGATGCTCAGGGGTTACTTCGGGCTCTGCACTCAGGAATTACAACTGGCGCTACTTGGGCGACCATACGGGATGCTGGGGATCGACCTGGGTTGGCCGCGTGCAAGGCAAACGCTCTACCCACTGTGCTATCGCTCCGGCCCCACATGCAGAGCTTTTGTGGGTCAGCCTCATCATGCCCAAGCCTGCGGCTCCAGAGGTGGGGCTGGGGGTGTGTGCGGGGGGGTCGGGGGGTTGTCCCGCTTGCACACACCTGTCTCAGACTTCTGTTAGTGACTCTCTTACTCCTTCACGCCCTTTCAGATTTGCTTGCATTCGAAACAAGCATCTCTTTTATTTTATTAGATGTATTTTTGAATGCATCTAATAAAATGTATTCAAAAATCAGATGGGCCAGTCATGTAATGCGATTCAGAGGCGACCGCTGGACAAGAGCTGTTACCGACTGGACTGGATTCCATGGGACGGCAGAAGACCTCGTGGCCGCCCACCAACTAGATGGTAAGATTTCTTTGTCAAATCTCTGAATGAACGATTTGAGTCTCTTCCTGTTCCTGGAGCGAGCAGATATCATTGGGCTGCACTAGCTCGAGACAGGGACAAATGGAGACGTTACTGGCGCCCGCTCGAGCAAATCGAAGATCAATGGGGCTACAAGTGATACAAGTGAAGTATGTTTGAAGCCAGTCCCAGCGGTGTTCAGGGATTCTCCTGGCTGTGCTCAGGGAACACGTGCAGTGCTGGGGATTGAACATGGATCAGCTGCATGCAAGGCAAGCGCCTTCCCTGCTATATACTGCCTCCAGCCCCAGGCAGCTCATTTATGCATCTCTAGCTATTATGGTATAACAGTTATGGCAAAGAGATGCATACTTTATAATTATAAGACACTATAAAGTGAATATTTTGGGATATCTTCACATGGCAGACTTTCGAGGTAAGATTTAAGGAACAATATACTGGTCTCTTTCTTTTTTTCTTTTTTATGTAGCTCCTCAATTACTCCATTAAATAATACAACTAAATCTCATTTATTTTGCTACTTTGTGTAGGTAGAATTTGGTTGAGCCCTAACTTGGAAGTAAAATTATATGTCTAACTTCAATCTCCTGTTATGAGTAATTTATGATTCCAAAGAGGCAAACACTATTTTTGTTTAGTTCTTCCTATTCAGTATATGTGACAGCAAGTTAATTGCAGGGATTTCCTGAAAGTGGGAAATATCCTGCATGATAGAATAGTTGAGACACAAAAGGCAATATAAATGCAAGATAACACTGTCATTTTATATTTATTATCACGCTAGTTATTGTCATAATACTTAATATTATCCTGAGTAAAATATAGTTAAAACATAATTTCACTTCAAGGGGAAGGAAAACCTATATGGGAAAATATGGAGAATATAGTTTCTACACAGGAAGCCAACTTTAACAACAAGCCTCACAATGGTGCCCGCTCAAGCAAACAAGTCTCGTTACTGGTGCCCACTCGAGCAAATCGACGAACAATGGGATGACTGTGCTACAGTGCTACTCTTAAATATAATCTTTCAGATTATAGAATATAGTTAAGGTAATCATTTGCTTTTGAAAGTAAACTAATAGGGCCTGGAATGATAGCACAGTGGGTTGGGCATTTGCCTTGTACGCAGAGGACCCAGGTTCCATTCCCAGCATCCCATATGGTCCTCCGAGCACGTCCAGGAGTAATTCCTGAGTGCATGAGCCAGGAGTAAACCCTGTGCATTGGCGGGTGTGACCCAAAAAGTAAATTAATAATCTTCTGATAAGTAAAAGAATCCAGAAATATTTATTGGTTCTTAGTCTTCCTCTTTACAAACAAGTCTTTTTGTTTTGGGACACATCCCACAGTGCTTGGGGCTATTCCTGGCTCTGTGCTCAAGAGTTGCTCTGGGTGGCACTAGGAGAACCATGTTCCATGCTAAGTACTGAACTCAGGCTCTCTCACATGTAAGGGAAGTGCTTAGTTGTCCTGTCCCGAGGAACTAGTCAAGGTGGGTAACCAGGAGAGGGTGCACAAGTGGTAGAAAGAGAGAAAGAAGAATGGGAGCAAGGCAAGGCTATGATCAAGCAAGCAAAGGCAAAAGGCTCTTTACTTCTCTCAAGCTAGCTTTTTTTATAATTGATTACATGAGGAAGTAGGCAAAATGGGGAAGTAACAATACATGCACATTTTCAGTGACACAGGGTGCAAGCCCTAACAGCAGGCGCATGACAGTTATCTCAGGCCTTGCTCAGAAACTTTACACAATGTGTTCTAACATTTTCCCAAGAAGAGGTTAATTTCTTAATGTAAGGACATTTTTCCAAAAAAAGGGTTGGGTCTTTATTTGCAGGTCAGGCTATACTGACATTTTGGCTCCCAGCACTTAGTCTGGTGAGGTACCTCTTCACCCCGTCTGTGAGTAATTTATCCTTTCTCTTATTCTACAGTCACATTTTATTTGTATTTTATAGTGGAATTTTTAAAAAATGAGTTCTGGAGTCAATGTCTCCTGGTTCCAATTTCTTTTTAAAATTTTGATGGTGCTGAGATAGAACCTAGATTTTTTTTTTTTTTTTTACCCACAGGTATGTGTTCTTCTACTAAGCCATATCCCTGCCCCAGGTTCAAATTCTTAATTTGCTTCAGTGAGGTGCATAGTATCAGTGTTATAGTACAGATCAGTGCTTGACTCACAGAAAGCTAGTAGTATTACTTTTTTTTGTTTTTGATGGGTTTTTGGTGGGGTTTTGATTGGGCCCCATCCAGGGATGTTCACAACTACTCCTAGTTCATTGTTGCTCAGGGGTAACTCCTGGAGGTGTTAGGAGCATCATGCAATGTTGACCAAATATAAATCCTTTGAGCTAACTCCCCAGGCTAGTAGTACTACCAGTTTTGGGGGAAGGAAGAGGCATACCTGATCTTGCCTAGGGCTTATTGCTAGTTCTGTGCTCAGGGATCTTTCCTGGCAGTGTTTGGGGTATCAAATGTGGTGTCAGGGTTCTAGTCTGGGTCAGTCACAAGCAAGATAAGCACCTTAACCTGTGTATGCCTCTCTTACCCCAGGAGTATGCTTTAAAAAAAAATTTGTGACATGATTATTGTTCTATTAGACAAATTGTATTTATTTCTATTGAACTGTAGCTCCCCTGAAATAGATAGGAGTCTGCTATTATCTATATATCTCCCTAATGTGTACAGTGCTATGCATGGTGCATACTCATTAAGTATGAATCACTGGGGCTGGAGAGATAGCACAGCGGGTAGGGCGTTTGCCTTGCACGCGGCCGACCCAGGTTCAAATCCCAGCATCCCATATGGTCCCCTGAGCACGGCCAGGGGTGATTCCTGAGTGCAGAACCAGGAGTAACCCCTGTGCATCGCCAGGTGTGACCCAAAAAGCAAAAAAAAAAAAAAAGTATGAATCACTGTATCACTGTATCACTGGTTATCCCGTTGATCATCAATTTGCTCAAGCGGGTGCCAGTAATATCTCCATTTGCCCTAGCCCTGAGATTTTAGCTGCCTCTCTTTACTCGTTCTTCCCAGTGTTGCTGCATTGGAGGCTCTTTCAGGGCAAGGGAAATGAGACCCATCATTGTTACTGTATTTGGCATATCAATATGCCACGGAGAGCTTTCCAGGCTCTGCCTTGTGGGCAGGATGCTCTTGATACATTTCCAGGTTCTCTGAGAGGGAGAATTAGGCTATAAGAGGTCATGCAGCCACAAATGTGGCCATGCGCTTCCAGGAGTATTGTTTTATAGTTTCTGGATCTTGGCCATTGATGGGATTACACAGTGCCAGGGACAGCTTGTGGGTGTGGCTGCCAAGCTACGGGAAAATGGCAGGTCTGGGTGAAGGAGGCCCAGTCCCGATCTAAGCAGACTTGGAGATCTCAGCCTGGGGTCCTGCACACCTGGGTTCCTCTGCCGGTTTGTTCCTTCATGCGTGAGGCTTGTCGGAACGTGTGGAGAGGGGCCTTAAGCATGGCTGTGACTGGGTTCTGGAGGTCTTCGGCTTCGGGGGCTCTGCTCAGGGCGGGGAGGGAAACTCAATCCACCCTTCTCTGAGGTATGAATATATTTGAATTATTTCAGGAACTTGGACAACCTATACCCTAATCCTTTGATCTTTGAAATTAATGAGCAGATAAACATATTGTAAAGACCTGTTTCAAAGGAGGCAAATACTACCTTAAAAACTATAGCTGAACTATTCCTCCTTCCTATTAGGTGCAGATTCAGCCTGCAGCCAGATTTCACTTATCTGTTTGTTTGTCTCCAGACATCCTGTATTAGCTCGTCAGCCTTGCCCTGTACTGCTACTGAACTGATTTCCCCCTTGAATCTTGCACCAGATCATGGCTTCCTGTGGAATGCGTGGAATATTCCAAGTCAGTTCTCCATTTTGGCTCTCTTGGAAATAATGATGGTCTTCCAGCTCTCAGAAGCCCTGGTCTCTTTCTGACGTGCAGTGGGACTCGCAGCCTAATGACTGCTTACTACAGGAACGATGACTTTATGATGCTGTTAGATGCTATTAGGCTTAGAGGCCTCCTAGCTACCTGTTGAAGCCTTATCTAAGAGATTGAAAACAATTGTTCTTGGGTCTGAGAGATAGCACAGTGCTTTGTATGCACAAGACTGTTTGAGTTTGATCCTGAGCATAGCAAGGTCCCCCAAGTAGTGTAAGAGAAACTCCCCAGCACTAAGCCAGAAGTAACCCCTGAGCACTACTGGGTGTTGCTCCAGAACAAAATAAAACAAGACAAAGTTCTATGGAGGCAACTGGCTGAATCTGGAGTGGCAGGGAATGAGGGAGGCTGTATGTCGATGTCGTAGCACCAGTTTTACAGCCTAGTATTGGCATATTGGCGTCTTGTAATGACAAATAAGAAATTGCAGATAGGAAACTGTATGTAATGAGAATTATAAAACTGTAACGAGAACTAAGAAAATGTAATGGGGACTGGAAACTGAAAGTGACCCCAAGGTTAAGCAGAGAAAACTTTTCCTTTGTGTGACCCTAATCAGCTGGGATAAGGGCCCGCCAGAGGAACTGGAGAGCATGGAAGGTGACACATTAAAGGACACACCAAATGGGCAAGAGATACTGATACAGACGTTTTGGAAAGTTGCTTTGTTTTTTTAGGGGGGTACCGGAGTGATAGTACAGTGGGTAGGGTGTTTGCCTTGCACGCGGCCGACTGGGGTTTAATCCCTGGCATCCCATATGGTCCTCCAAGCACGGACAAGAGTAATTCCTGAGTGCAGAGATAGGAGTAAACCCTGAGCATCACTGGATGTGACCCAAAAAGAAAAAAAAAACACATCAAAAAGATGCTCTCTTTTTCCTTTTGTAGATTATAGCTCACTCTTAGAGAATAAAAGAAAGATCCTTTCAGCAAACAGAGCTCCAAGTCACTTTCTCTTTTGACCTGGGGTCCTCAGCGCTGAGCTTCTTATAAACTCACTATCCTGTCTTTTTTTTTAAAATTTATTTATTTTTAATTAGTGAACCACCGTGAAGGTACAGTTACATATTTATACACTTTTGTGCTTATGCTTCCCTCATACAAAGTTCGGGAACCCATCCCTTCACCAGTGCCCATTCTCCACCACCAGTAAACCCAGCATCCCTCCCACCCTCCCCAGTCCCATCTCCCCCCACCCCACCCTGCCACTGTGGAAGGGCATTCCCTTCTGTTCTCTCTCTCTAATTAGCTGTTGAGGTTTGCCATAAAGGTGTTGAGTGGCCACTGTGCTCAGTCTCTAGCCCTCATTCAGCCCACAACTCCCTTCCCCCACATGGCCTTCGACTACATTATAGTTGGTGATCCCTTCTCTGAGTTGCCCTTTCCCCAGAGTGTGAGGTCAGCCTCCAAGCCATGGAGTCAACCTCCTGGTACTTATTTCTACAGTTCTTGGGTGTTAGTCTCCCACTCTGTTATTCTATATACCATAGATGAGTGCAATCTTTCTATGTCTGTCTCTCTCTTTCTGACTCATTTCACTCAGCATGAAACTTTTCATGCCGATCCACTTAAGTAAAAAATTCATGACCTCCTTTTTTCTAACAGCTGCATAGTATTCCTCACTATCCTGTCTTGAGCTGTCTCTTTCTCTCTTTCTCTCTGTTCATTCACGGCTCACGCCAGTACAACACTCTAAAAAATGATATGTTCAAAATCATATTAAGGCTGGCTGTGAGTTTTCTCTGCTGGGAGGAACTCCTTTCCTTCCCTGAGGTTCAGGCAGAGGGGCTGTGAGTGCAACAGGGCCTTTAGCACTCTAGAAAATACCCGGCCCTCTCCTCCAGGAGTTAGGGCTTTGCTCCAGGACAGCTTCCAAGGACAAAGTCCAATTCTTTCTCTCCTGAGAACAACAGAAGCTCCTGGATGAAATGCTTGGATAAAATGCAAGGAGAAGAGAGAGAGAGAGAGAGAGAGACAGAGACAGAGACAGAGACAGAGACAGAGAGAAATCTCTCATTCTGTCGAATCTTACACAGTAGGAAAAATGAGATAGAGTTTAATGTCTCTGTAGATTAATCTGCTATGCATTCACAGCTTCTCTTTCCTTTTTTTGTGTAGGGGGTCTCCCAGACCACCCCCACCCCCACCCCTAAGCCTGTGGGGAGAGTTGGGATGGCTGACTTGCCCCTAATTATCTTCCAGATTACCTTTCAGCGGAGCCTGCTCTGGCCTGGTTTTGTCAGGGACGCCAGGGGGTGATCGTGGGCCTCCGGGGGCAGTTGGGGGGAACCATGAGGTGTTGGGGATTGAGCCCTGGCTGGGTCCAGCTAGATAGTAACGGCACTATCTCTTGGCCCTCACAGCGGCTCCTTCGGTGGAGCTGTAACAGAGAGACCTATTGTGAACAGACAAGCAAGCCAAGAGAACGTTAGCTGGTCCTCAGCTGGGCAACTGAGAAGAGACGATAGCAACTTGCTCTTTGCAAACAACGGAAAATTTCACAGAGACTAGATTGGGACAAATCTCTGGACTCTCTCACGGGGGAAGTATGTGCCTTATCCATGAGGCGTGTCCTAAAACCAGCAAGAAAAGTAGATTCTGGTCCTTCTTATCTCTGTGATGATAAGTCTATGTTTTAGCCAACGTGGAAATGATCCTCTATTCTGCGCTGAGAGTAACAAAGTATTTCCTTAGTAGGCCTTTGCCCCTTGACTCGAAGGAGCATTTTATTTCCTGGACTTACTTTATTGATAACATATTCAGAACAAGGACTTTAAGTCTATTAAATTTCAGTGAACACACAGTTTTAAGTTCAGCAATCATAATGATTTTTAAAAATAGGTTGTCTAGAGACACAATTGTATGAGTTTTAATTTCAAACATTTAATTAAGTAGCAACCAAATTCAAATTTAAAATTTGTTTTCTTGAAAAATTTGAGCATATATAAAATTGAAACCTGAAAGCTTGAGAATGTATCAGTTCTGAGAATTGGGACCTAATTTGGGCAGCACTGGGATTTGGTTCTGCCAAGTTATGTTCAGTTGTGTTTGTTTGTTTGTTTATTAATAATTATTTGACCATCCCCTGTGGTAGTCAGAAGCGTTCCCTAGAAGTTCTCAGGGAAGCATATGTGGGGCTGGAGGTTTGAACAAGAGTCAGCAACATGCAAAGCAAATATCTAAACTCTTGTTCTATCTCTCTGGACTTCAGGTATGTTTATTTTAAAACATCTGTTTCCCCAGGGCATGGAAAAAGTTTTTGAATTCTATTATTTATTTTTTATTTTCAGTTACGTAAAATATTTAGTTTTATGTGCACAGCACAGCATAATTTAAAGTTTTTTTTAATTGAGATACAATTGCTCCATATGTTGTCTAAGTTAGCATTAGCTAATATTTCCATCACATTATGTAGTGGCACTGTAGCACTGTAGCACTCTAACACTGTCGTTTAGTCCCATTGTTCATCAATTTGCTGGAGTGGGCACCAGTAACGTCTCCATTGTGAGAATTCTTGTTACTGGTTTTGGCATATTGAATACGCCACAGATAGCTTGTCAGGCTCTGCCATGCAGGCAAGATAGCTTGCCCGTCTCTCTGAGAGGGACTGAAGAATCGAAACCGGGTTGGCTGAGTGCAAGGCAAACCCCTACCTGCTGTGTGATTTTTTTTTTTTTTAATGATGAGAACATTTAAGATCTAGTGTCTTGGTCACTTAAATTAACAGAATACATACAGTTGTGCTGATTAATCACCAAATTGCGCATTGTGTCTTCAGAACTTATCATTTAACTGTAAGTGTGTACCCTTTGACAATTTTCCCAATTCCTCCACTCCCGTTTCAGCTTTCTAAAAATTCCACTTGGAAGTGAGCCCACAGTATTTGTCTCTCTGATTTACCGCACTTGAATACCTTCAAGGTCAATTCCTATTGTTGCAAGTGTCAGTTTTCCTTCTTCCTCCAGTCTGTTCCGTCAGCTCCTACAGCAAAGAATGATCCCATTCATTAGACATGTCAGTGTTTCCACCTCTGAGAACTCCTGCTAATAACCAAAGCTAAGGGTTAACCCAAACAAAAGTTATTTCCTTGATTTCCTGACCCCTCCTCCCTTTGTCCCCCTCAGCATGTTTATTTGCATTTACTAAGACTTGAAACATCCAAGATCACCTTACATAGACGAATAAACAAAATTATGGACACCTTGCCAGTGGAACACTACCAAGATCCATTGAGTTACTGACCACAAAAAGACAGAAAGGAAACTTAAATGCATATTGCTGTACCGTTCAAGAAGCCAAACCCAAAATGTTACATGCTTCATAATTCCACTTATATGACAGTTGGAAAAGTGGACAAGCAAACCCATGGTGTCCATAAGATCAATTAGCAGTCGAGGTTAAGGGGAAAGAATTGAAATGAGGGAGCACAGGGAATTTTTAGAACTGCAAAACTCCCTGATGTGCTACTCAATGTTTGATATATGCAACTGGACATTGTGGAAACCTACGGAATGTACAACACAAAGAGTGCATCTCAATGTAAACTATTGCATTTCGGGGAGAGTGAGGCATCATAGATTCAACAAGTGTATCGCTGTGGTGCAAAAGGCAGACATAGGAGGCTTTAGCTATTTTCCTCACCATCTGGATTTATATTAAGTTGTTGGCACTAGTTTGGCAAAGTGTCTTGATGCACTTTAGCAGCTGGAAGCAAATTGTTCAGCAAGGGGAGAATTGAGTGGGCCTTCTCGTTTTTCCTAGAATTTTCTCCCGAAGTTGAAAAAACACTGTTCCACTTGATGTCCTTCATTAAGTTTCATTTCAACTGGAACCAAGTGAGAATTACAACGTCCTCATGTAATTATTTCTTGAAAAAGTTCTTCTTACTCCTTTCATAATTTGAAGATGTCATCTTTAGGAATAACCAGAGGAAAAGGACTGGAGCATTTGCCTTCCATGCCACCAGTCCTGCATCCAGTCCTGGGCACCGCTGGGACTAGCCCCTCAAAAGACCACAGGTGGTGCCAAGGTTTGAACTCTGAGTCCCTTTCACATGTGACTCAAAATACTCAAAGCAAAACACAAAGATGCAGACGAGGCAGAAGCAGTGGCCGCAGCTCTCTGTTTGTTTGTGATGCCCAGGTCCTTCAATGTTTTCAAGAATGAAAATGTTGAACAATAATGATGCTCAGACTCAGAGTTGGAAAGCAAAAAATTTATTGGAAAGTAGAATCATGAATCACGAAATCCCGTTGATCGTTGGGATTACTTCTTGTGGTGCTCAAAAGACCACATGTGGTGCCAAGGTTTGAACCAGGATTTGTTACATGCAAGACAAACCCTTAAGCCCTGTATTCTCTCTCTGATCCTTTAAAAACTTATTTTATTTATTTATTTTGCTTTTTGGGTCACACCCAGCGATGCTCAAGGGTTACTCCTGGCTCTTCACCCAGGAATTATCCTGGCGGTGCTTGGAGTACCATATGGAATGCTGGGGATAGAATCTGGGTAGACTGCGTGCAAGGCAAACACCCTACCAGCTGTACTATCACTTAGGGCCCTGAAAACTTTTTCTTTTATAAATTTATTTATTGAATCACCATGAGAGCAGTTACAAAGTTTTTGGGTTTAAGGCTTGGTCACACAGTGATGAAACACCTGTTCCTTCACTAGTGCACATTTTCCACCACCAAAACCCCTAGTATAACCCGCCTCCTACACCCTCCCCCTACCTGTGTGGCAGATGATTCCCACATTACTCTCTCTCTACTTTGATGACATTCAATATTTTGACACCAGACCCACCATTATTATTTGAGATTTTACCCCAACACTCAGGTCCACTGTAAAGGCAACATTAGATAATTTGTTTTCTATTGCCGATTATGAATAGAATATGATGTCGAGTGGCTGCTTTGGAATTCTGAAATTTTAATAATTATATCTGGAGGGATTTCTGCCAAAAGCTGCTGGGTTCCGAGATTTGTTTCTGGGTTCCAAGATTTGTTTCTGAGTCTCTGGGATCATGGCCGTTAAGCAGCCTGATCAGAAGCCAGAGAGGCCACCGATAAGAACTTTAAAAAGATAAATCATCAAACTGTTTTCCAAGTGACTGCTCTATTTTCCATTGCAAATAAGAGACAGAGACAGACACAGAGGGAGACAGAGGGAGACACAGAGAGATAGAGAGAGAAGAGTTTCTCTTGCTCTACATTTTTGCTAGTCTTAAATAATTCTAATGGTTGTTTAGTAACATCTCATGGTGGCTTTAATTTGTATTTTCCTTAATTTTGGAACAGCTTTTCATGTGCTTACTTCATAATTTGGGTTGTTATTTTCTAATTCTGGACATGTGATTTGCTTTATTCAATTAAACAATGTCCTTCTTTGTACTTACCTTTTTTATTCTCCTGTTCACACTCTAGGAGAGCGTGGAAATGGGAATTGGGATATTATTCAAAATTGAAGTTAATTGGGATTCACCCAATTAAAAACACTTAGTAATTATATTTTCCCAAATACAAGTTCTGTTGAACTGAAAATGATCATGCATTAAAAAAAAAAAGTTTTCATGACTGGAGCATTCCAACACCCCCTACCCCAGAGTGTCTGTTTTCCTCCACCCTTGGCTCAGGCTCCCCTGTTCATAGCCTGCTCTTTCCTCCCCTCACCACCTTGGTAAGCTTATAATTACTATGCTCAGTTATTAGATTTTGCTGTTCTTGGTCTCTTCTTATTCCCCTATTGTGCTTGTTCATATCTCACATCTGAGAGAGATCATTTTGTACCTGTCCCTCCCCTTTCTGACTTATTTCACTCAGCATGACTCTCTCCAGATTCATTCAAGTAGTAGCAAATTGCATGGTTTTCTCTTTTTGTATTGTCAAGTAGTATTCCATTGGTATATGTACCATAGTTTCTTTATCCAGTCATCTGCTCTTCGACACCTGGGTTCTTTGCAGATTTGGGCTGTAGTGAATAGTTTTGCAACGAACGTTGATGTATAGATGGTGTTTCTGCTGCGTGTCTTTGGATCCCCAGGGTATATTCCTGGAAGTGGTATTGCTGGGTAAAATGGGAGCTCAATTTCTAGTCTTTTGAGCAATATCCATATTGTTTTCCAAAACGTTTGGACCAGTTGGCATTCCCACCAACAACGAATGAGAGTCCCTCTCTCCCCGCATCTGTGACAGCACTGGTTGTTCTTGTTCATTTGTATGTGTGCCAGTCTCTGCGACATGAGATGATATCTCATTGTTGTTTCGATTTGCATCTCCCTGATGGTTAATGATAAAGAGCATTTTTTGTGTGCCTTTTGGCCACTTAAATTTCTTCTTTGAGAAAGTTTCTGTTTATTTCCTCTCCTCATTTTTGGGTGTTTTTTTCTTGTAAAGTTTTACTGGTGCCTTGTATATTAACCCCTTATCAGATGGATATTATGTATAGTTTTTCTCAATTCCAGGGGCTGTCTTTGTATCTTGGTCACTATTCCTTTTTTTTTTTTTTCTTTTTGGGTCACACCTGGCAATGCACAGGGGTTACTCCTGGCTCTGCACTCAGGAATTACTCCTGGTGGTGCTCAGGGGACCATATGAGATGCTGGGAATTGAACCTGGGTTGGCTGCGTGCAAGGCAAACGCCCTACCTGCTGTGCTATAGCTCCAGTCCCAGTCACTATTTCTTTTGAGGTGCAGAAGCTTCTTAGTTTAATGTAGTCCCATTTGTTAATCTTTACTTCCACTTGCTTGGTCAGCAGTTTCTCAGTTCTGAAGATGCCTTGAGCTTCACTGTCATGGAGGGTGCTGCCTATATATTCTTCCATGTATCTTACATAAGAGAGGTTATTCGGAAGCAGGGAAAATGTGGATTTTTCTTGCAACTGGCAAAAGGCCTCTTTTTTGGGGGGGTTGTTGTTGGTTTATTTTTGCTTTAGATCAGAAGTTAAAGGAACACATTTCTTTTCAAAACTCTTTGGAATAAGTGGAGTTCTCTCAGAGAATTGTCACGGCTTGTAATTAATTTGCTCAAACTTGTAGTTCGGTATTTGCAGTTGCAATTTGTGCCATAACCTTTTGGAGACAGATTAAAGGAGGTACAACTGCAGCTTTTGCTCTTTTACAGTTACAGGTGATAGAGAGAATCAAGCTCTTTCTTCTCTTAGATTTCAGATCTTGGTGCCCCAGGGTTTAACGCTATGCTTCTGTTTGACCTCATCATTGATTTATCTGGCTACATTACAAAACCACATAATAGCCACAGTGATAGCAACCTATTTGACAAACATCTTTTGGTTACTACTGAAATCCTCAATTTTGAAAATCACATTTTAAACAATCAATAAGTTTTAGAATTTTAGTTTTTATATTAGTAGAAAAAAAGATAATTTATGCAATTTCATTTTCCTTTTTTGCCCATGGGTATATGGTAATTAATATGCTGAACCAATTTTGGGAACTGGTATATTATAGAATATTTCCCCATGTATAAATAATTTTCACACAAAGAATCAGTACTTGATTCTTTTAGGAACAGTGGGTGAATATTATTTTATTTTGAAGATTCAGAAGTGAAATAGTTCTGACTTGCTCAAGGTCTCACAGTCACCAAGATAGAATGGGGTTGAAAGAGAAACATTGTGCCAAATTTCCATCAAATATTATTGCTTAGGTATACTTAAGTACTAAGTACAGCAGAGAGGGTGCTTGCCTCACAGGTGGTTGACCAGGGTTTGATTCCTGGCACCACATAAGGTCCTCCAAACCACCATGTTTGATCCCTGAGCACAGAGTCAGGAGTATGCCCCTGACAACAGTTGGGTGTGTGCCCCACACCAAAAATAATAAAAAGACAAAACCTAAATATGATTGCTTCTGTGTGCTAGGAAGGATAATAAAATACTCTCCCCAAAGATATTTGATCCTATTGAGACGTGTGCTGGGAAAACTGATCCCAACAGCCTGGACCAACGTGGCTTCTCCAGGCTCCAAATAATATGTGAGGTGCAGCTGACCCTTCAGGAAACTTAGCCCCGCTTTCTTTACTTACTGCAGAGATGCAGCACCATGGGAGATCCTGAGTATGGGCATTCATGCCAGGCGGTGCTACTCATGTGTGCGAAGTCACCTTCTCCACGTCTGTATCTCCTGCATCTGGTGAGATCATGCTCACACACAGAAACTAATCCAGTCTTCCATGTTCCTCCTCTTCTAAGAGAAACAAGAGAAGAAGAGATAGAATGGATGGAATCTGTCACCTCCTGCAGGAGAAGCCGATGGGGTTCACAGCTGCTTGTCACGCTGTGCTTTATCTGGCTGGCTGTACATTTTTGCTTTTGTATTTTATTTGACTAAGGATCAGCCTACTAGTACCTAACATGTCAAACGTTTTTTTTTTTTTCCTGAGACAAGTAAAGTAAGGTCAAGATTGCCTTTACTATGATGGAAAGGTGATGGGCATTAATATTTTCCTTTGGGTTTGTTTGTGGTTTTACTTCAGCATCTTCTCATTTTAGTGGAGTGGTGGGTGTCTGCAAATGCTATCACCTCACCTCAACATGAATTGGCCATGATGAGGATAGAGAATAGGAGCTTCCCTGCCAAAAGGGCAGAGGTAGGCTTATTAAGCCCAGTTTGCTATTTCTTCATATTTAAAAATATTGTACTTCCTTATTATAAGTCTCTGCATTAATAAGGCACTAAGAGATTATGATTGCAGATATATATATATACATACATATACATATATACATATAAAATCACTGTAGCATTGTCGTTCTGTTGTTCATTGATTTGCTTGAGCAGGCACCGGTAACATCTCCATTGTGAAACTTATTGTTACTGTTTTTGGCATATGGAATATGCCATGGATACCTTGCCAGGCTCTGCCGTGTGGGCGGGATACTCTAGGTAGCTTGCCGGGCTCTCTGAGAGGCTTAGAGGAATTGAACCAAGTTGATTTGGAGCAATAGCACAGTGGGTAGGGCCGTGTGCAAGGCAAATGCTCTACACACTGTGCTATCATTCCAAATCTCACACCACAGAGACTGGCCCACATTCCAAAAAACAAAAGCAACCGCTGTTGGCATGGATGTGGGGAGAAAGGGACTCTCCTTCACTGCTGGTGGGAATGCTGACTGGTTCAGCCCTTTTAGAAAACAAATGGACGATCCTCAAAAAATTAGAAATTGAGCTTCCATTTGACCCAGCAATACCACTCCTGGGAATATATCCTGGAGAGGCAAAAAGGTATAGTAAAAATGACATCTGCATTTCTATGTTCATTGCAGCACTGTTTACAATAGCCACAATCTGGAAAAAAACAGAGTGCTCAAAAACAGATGACTGGTTAAAGAAACTCTGGTACATCTACACAATGGAATACTATGTAGCTGTCAGAAAAGATGAAGTCATGAAATTTGCATATAAGTGTATCAACATGGAAAGTATCATGTTGAGTGAAATGAGTCAGAAAGAAAGAGACAGACATAGAAAGATTGCACTCATATGTGGAATATAAAGTAACTGAGAGGTACAAGCTTGCAATGATGCAATTTCTGGCAGATATTTCTTTGGACTTAGTTACTAAAATACAGAAATACAAAACCGTGCGACCACTAGTGCGGCTGCTCGACCTCATGTCTCTTCATTCTCAGCAACAGAAAACAAATTATCAAATGCTTCCTTTTCAGCAGGTCCGACTTTAGGGGGGGAGAAACTCCAAACAATAATAGTGAGTTTTTTGTTGAAATATTGAATGTAATCAAAGTAAAGTGAAATTTATCAGTTACACAGGCAGGGTGGGGGGCTGGGGAGGTGTGGGTGTGGTGGAGGTATACTGTGATTCTTGGTGGTGGAATATGTGCACTGGTGAAGGGATGGGTGTTCGAGCATTGTATAACTGAGACTTAAACCTGAAAGCTTTGTAACTTTCCACATGGCGATTCAATAAAAGAATAATTTAAAATAAATAAATAAATAAATGGGTGATCACGAAAAAAATATATTCATTTATATATATAAATACTGTTAGGGAGTGGTGAGAAAGCATCTCATTAGAAAAAATTCTTCTTGATTATTTTTCCCCCCAAATGAATTCAAGAAAAAACATTATGCCTTTTTCGGAAATGAGGATAGAATTGAGGGAGGGAAAAAAACAAACATAAAGGCGGAACATATCATTTTCCTATGCATAGATGTCTGAACCTTACATTCCTATGAAGAATTGCTTGTCCTACATAAGAGTTGCTTCTGCTTATGAATTATAGGCCATTTCTTCCTAAATTAAATGGTTTCTTCCTGGCCCATACTTTAGAGAATGACAACCTCACGCCACAGACAAATTTCAACATATTAGAGTACCCTGTGGCTTGAATATCTCCCCAGGGTAGGTAGCAGGGGTGTTGCAATACAAAATCAGGACGCTTAAACTCTTAGGCACAGAGCTGCAAAGGCGGTAGCCTGTATCACTAGGCAAGCTCCTTTTGGGGAGTCTCAGGAAGAGTCAAGTCAAGGGTTTCCCACCACACTTTCATCTTAGTCTAGAAAGCAAGGATATGGCAAGGGAAAGAAGGTAAATGACAAGGCAGATAGGCAAAAGCTCCTTTCACTATTTTGAATGGCACTCTTTGAACCAGACCTCTCGTCATCTTGGCAGAGGAAAAAGAAGTAGGAGAAAAGAGCCATCGTTAATAAAAAGAATGGAAAACAAGGTCTACTCTTTGCTGATCCTGTGTTTGGATCAAGAGGCTCTCAGGGGTCTTTGCAGGATACCTTTGGGAGGGGGACAAAAGCATCACTGGAAAGTAAGAAGCAAGGGATCATTTCAGCCCTGCAATTTCTTCAATTGCTGTGTTGAAAGAAACATTTCATCGATTTCTTAGAATAAGGAATGGGTTGGGTTAGGACTTGAAAGAGCGATGGCCAAGAAATAAGAAATGCTTATTAACCTGCCATCTAGGGAGAGTGCTCTAGTCAATTGGTGTTTAGCCGAACCAAGTGTGTAAGCGTGGAGCTGGAGTTGGTGCTCAGGATAGCAGAGAAGCTCCCCATTCCACTAGTGCTTCTTCCCTGTTTTCCTCCCATGAAATTTCTCACCCAGATTTCACTGACTTAAGCACCAAGAAGACTTGGCCTTGTGACCCTTTGGTATGCATGGTTGTTCTTCATTGAGAGCAGCTCATGACCACATCTGTCTTGGAAGGAAGGGTGGGAAAGTAGGCCCAGGCTTACTGTGGTACAGAAAAATTAAAGGAGAGGAGATTTGGGAAATGTGGATCAGGTACTTCCAACATCCACCATGGTTCCTTCCCTTTTTCAAAATCTAACTTACTGAAGGATGGGCTGGCAGGATTCTTTTACTGATCACCATATGTCCTTGTAGATACAACTCCCTTTCCCATCGACGTCATTCATTCAGCATTGGGGGGGATGGGGGGATGCGTGTCCTTCTCTGCCCTATGGCCATTCTTCTCTGTGCCATTCTGGGGAGGAATTCTAGCATTCTCCCCGCTTTCAGAGCAGAGGGTAGGGTTGCAAGGGCGTGTGTTAATAGGAACTGGCTGTCTATTTGCCTAGTAGAGATGCTCATGCAATCCTCATGTTCATTTGGCCTACAGGGAAACTTGGGCAATCATGTTCTGCTGTGTTCCAGTGGCTTCTTCCCTAACTGGCATCTCACACCCTCCTCACTCGGTGTCTTGCGCTGACCGAGGGCCTCCGTAGGCTCCGTGCCCAGGGAGAGCCGAGGCCACGGGTGCCGCTCTCAGTCCTCAGGACCGAGTGCAGAGAGCAGTGGGTGTTTCTCTGATTAGAACATGTGGAAAGAGAGATTTGAACCTCTTTGAGATTTAAAAATCAAATTTAAATGATGTAAAAACAAGTGATTTTTTTTTTTTGCTTTTTTGGGTCACACTCGGCAATGCACCAGGGTTACTCCTAGCTCTGAACTTAGGAATTATTCCTGGCAGTGCTCAGGATGGGATGCTGGGATTTGAACCCGGGTTGGCCGCTTGCAAGGCAAATGCCCTACCCGCTGTGCTATCTCTCCAGCCCCACAAGTGCTTTATTTTTATAATAAATGTCATTTAAAAAATCTGTGGCTAATAAGACCATAGCAAACAAAATGGAAACTTTTTCCATTTTTAAAAAAAAATTACAAAAAAAATGTTTAACCCAGATAACAGCTTGGACCTTCCTCTAGTTTGAGAAAAGATGTAAAGTTTCTAATTCTTTCAGACAAAACAAACAAAAATGTTCTATCTACATAGTTCCCTTTCAGGCAGCTAACCTAATATAGGTTTTATGGCAAGATATTTGTATCTACTTTCTTCTGAAGATCTGTTTAGTCCAAGGCATCACATTTTAAGAAAATCATAGAAAATTTAAAGCCCATCCAGAGGAGTGTTTTAAGGATGATTAAAGAGAAGAAAACGACATTAAAGAATGTTTAGAAATCAGTTAACTTCTTCCTGGTATAGGGTCAGGGATATGGAGATACTTAATGGGGAAGTGTTAGCTGTTTTATCTGGAAGGTAACTAATTTATTTGGCTATTTTATTTTATTTATTTGTTTGCTTTTTGGGTCACACTGACGATGCACAGGGGTTACTCATGGCTTTGCACTCAGGAATTACTCCTGGCGGTGCTCAGGGAACCATATGGGATGCTGGAAATCGAATCCAGTTTGGCCGAGTGCAAGGCAAACATCCTACCCGCTGTGCTATTGCTCTAGCCCCTTGGTTAATTTTTAAAATAAGTATAATTATATCTAAGTTATAGGGGTCACAGAAAGCAAATTTGACTCAGTATTAAAAAGATCATCCCTGCAGCTGGTGTCTTATAGAAATGGAAGGTAATGTCAAAGAAAGGAGTGAGGGCTCCTTCCCTAAACAACACATATTTTTTAAATGACGAAGTTCCAGGCATTGTTTTAAATAAGAGATAAAGCTGCAAGTAAACTCAAGAAAAGGCTTGATAGCTAGGACCTGAAGTGTTAGAGGCGTATCTTGATTCTGAAGAGGAAAGTTGTTCTTTTGATAAAATATTTTCACTGGCTTGATGAAAACAATACAACAAATTGTATGATTATTGATATTTTGAACCTTAGGGCCACACCCAGCAGTGCTCTGATCCAGTTCTGTGCTTGAAGAAACTTGTGAAACCAAAGTGGGAATAATCTAGAATGGACAACATGATTATCATAGTGTTAACACACTATTACCTCACTAATGCACTACTGTCATATATAACACATATGACATATATAACACACTATTATCATATATATAACATATATAACACACTATTATCATATATAACACACTATTATCATAGTGTTAACACAGTTACCTCACCTCACTTCCTCCAAAATACCCAAGACTCTTGACAAACATTCTTAGTTACTCATCACCCCCCAAGCTACTCTTCTCTCTTATTTGGTATTCTCAGTTCTGTAACCCAGAGCAAAAGACTTGCACCGTTTAAGACTGTCCATTTCCTTGTTATTCTTTATACTACAGGTGAGTGAAATTATTTGGCATTTGTCCTCCTTCTGACATGTATCACTTAACATAATAACCCCCCATCCCAGTCAAGTCGCAGCAAACTGCATGCTTTCATCTTTTCTTACAGATGTACGTAATTCTGTTGTGTCTATATACCATATCATTTCTATCCATTGACCAGCCATTGACATTTAGGTTGTTCCTGGCTATTGTACTAACTGCTTCAATGAGCATAGATATACATATATAGTTTCAAATTGATGTTTCTGTGTTTGGCAGGAGTAAATAATAAGCATGGAATTGCTCCTATGGAATCTCTATTCTTAGTCTTTTGAGAAATCATCCTATTTTCTACAGAGGCTGAACCATATGATTCCCACCAACTCTGAATGAGGTTTACCTTTTTTTTTTTTAAACATCACATTCCCATCAACACTGATAGTTAACAGGTTATTTTTAAATAAGCCATTCTCACTGGTAGGAGATATCTCATTGTCATTTTAATTTGCATTTCCCTAAGTGATAGACCCCAGATGTTTTAAAAACATTAGAGCATCTATGGTTTGGGGATATAGGAGCCATTTATTTTACCTCTCTTCATTTTTTTAAATTTAATTTAATTTTTATAAAGTAGTTCATAATATTTGATCACATTTAATATTTAAACACCAATCCCACCACCATTACACCTTCCCACCACCATATTTCGAATGTTTCCATCCTGAACCCCAACCCCTGACTCAAAGCAGAACCAAAATAATTTATTTTGTATTGTTTGTCATGAATAAACCACTGAAAATACTCCAAAAAAAGTTTCCTCAGAGGAAAGTGTATTGTATTTAATCCAGGGGGTCATTAAGCCCTTCTATATGAGATCACTAACATGCTATAAAAGGTTGAGAATTGTGTGCATATGTGTACAAATATATATATATATATATAAAATAATCATCATCATCATCCCATTGATCGTCAAATTTTTCGAGCGGTCTCAATAACGTCTCCATTCATGCAAGCCCTGAGATTTTAGAGGCCTCTCTCTACTCGTCCTTCCAACGATGCCGTACTGGAGGCTCTTTCAGGGTCAGAGGAATGAGACCCAGCTTGTTACTGGTTTTGGCATATGAATACACCATGGGGACCTTGCGAGACTCTCCCATGTGGGCAGGAAACTCCCAGTATTTTGCCAGGTTCTCCCAGAGGGAGAAGTAGGCTATAAGATATCTTTTGGGAGTTTGCTTTTAAGTCTCTGGATGCTGGCCATTGACAGGATTACACAGTGTCGGGGGCAGTCCCTGGATGTGACCACCTAGCTACTGGGAGATGGGAAATCTGGGCGGAGGAGGCCTAGTCCCTATCCAAGCAACCTTGGAGGTCTCAGCCCCGGGTCCCACACACCTAGGTTCCTCTACCGATTCCTTCAGGCGTGAGTCTCGTCCGAACGTGTGGAGAGGGACCTTGAGCATGGCTGTGGCTAGGCTCTAGAGGTCTTCAGCCGCCGGGAGCTCTGCGTGGGGTGGGGAGGGAAGGTGGAGCCCATCCCCTCCGAGAAGGCCCTGGAAAGACAGCCAGGTGTGCAGGCAAGAGACTCTGTGTTGCTCTGTGTACAGATATATATATCTGTAAAAATATATTTCCCTCTAAGATTGGTTGCCTTCTACTTTGTGGTGCACTACTCTTGGAATAAGAACGGTGTGAGTAAGGTATGAGATTTGCAACCGTGTGGACAAGGAATTTTTTCCTCTCTTCTAAAACTCTCTTTGCTTGTATGAAATTAATTTACTAGTACTTTTTATTTTGTTCCATACCCTGTTATTAAAAATTTCTTTCAAGAATATACCTTAGGCTCATTCTAGTTGGAATTTAAGAGCATACCTATATTTCAGCTATTGTATAGAATGTTGCTCTAATTAATTTGATACTAATACAGAATACTTAGTGAAAATAAAACATAAAATTGGGGGCTGGAGCGATAGCGCAGCAGGTAGGGTGTTTGCCTTGCACACGGCCGATCCAGGTTCTATTCCCAGCATCCTACATGGTCCCCTGAGCAACACCAGGGGTAATTACTGAGTGCAGAGCCAGGAGTGAACCCTGTACATCACTGGGTGTGACCCAAAAAGAAAAAAAACACCAAAATAAACAAACAAAAGAACCCCATAAACTTGCGGTAAATTCTCTAAGCATATCAAAGACTTCTAAAATTATTAAAATATCACCATATGACTATAGACTTCCCATTATTCTAATGAGGTTTTAAGTCTCCATTTTCCAGTTTTTGTTCATTTGTTTTGGGGATACACCCAGCTGTGTTCGGGGCTTACTCCTGGCTCAGTGCTCAGGGGTCCATATGAGGTGATGGGGACCAAATGAGGCGTTCCATTGAGCTGGGTTGGCTGCATGCAAGGTAGGTGTCCTGCACATGGCACTATCACTCTGACACACTTACGCTACAGATTATTTCACAAACAAATATTCATTTCATCAATTCTGATTTGGTAGGAGGTTATATCTCAGTATGGAACACTCGAGAGAGAACTGGAAGATTTCAGAAATGAAGAATATACAGGACCTAGAACAACCGCATTGCAAGAATATGGTCTTGAGTCTCCTGTGATCCAAACGCATTGAGTGTGATTTTGGCCATTCTGCTGTTTCCTTCTGGCGGCTGCTCTCTGAGATCACCATCACCAACACCAATGATTGCCAGGTGTGTGTAAGTACCACAAAAGTGGGGTTAGCCCCTAGTGAGCAACACAGCTGAGTATAACAGCTGTTGTGTGAATATTCATTTCGTCAGGGAGGTGCTGAGACAAGGAATGCAAGAGAAATTATTTTCACAAAGGGCTCTGAATCGTTCAGTTCCTGTGACAAAGTAGAGTGTCCTGAGATCTCCTTTTATTACCCTCCTACTGTACACACCTCTAAAGAACTCAAGACAGTGAGGTCATCAATAAAGATGTTACAGAAAGAACATGCAAAGCTGAAAACTTTTCTGCATGCAAAAACAAACAGGCTAAGTACCTGGGATCTGCATACTAAAGACAAACAGGCTCAGTAAGCACCTGGGATCCGTGAGAAGAAGAAGACTGGCTCTTTCGTTGTAGTGAAATTTATATTATTTACTGGAGGCAGCTTAAGGAAGAGATGTTCCACCTCATTCAAACCAGTCTGGACACACGAATAATCACGCCCATGTTCATGGGTCCGTGTTCCTGCCTGTTTGCGGGATAGTCTCCACGGGCTCATCCTGATGGACTAGTCTGGCCCCGACAAACAGCCAAAAGGAGCAACCTCTTTTTAAACTTGTGTGTCTAAACTAACACAACTACATAAGCACAGACACGAGGACCACAACTAAAGAAGTACAAATCTCTGCGAATGTCAAGGCTCAGTGTGCGAGTACTGTAGCCTGATACGGGATCCGCAGCGAGCTCCATGGCTAAAAATGTGTGAGCACCACAGCCAGCGTGTATGCAGTAGGCAACAACATCAAGACTAGCGACGGCCACAAAGGGAAGAAGGGAGGGAAAAAGGAATAACTTGAAAAAAGAAAAAAAACCAACAAACTGTGGACTGATCTAAAAGGGAGAAATTCAGGGGCCGGAGTGATAGCACAGCGGGTAGGGCGTTTGCCTTGCACGCGGCCGACACGGGTTCGATCCCCGGCATCCCATATGGTCCCCCAAGCACTGCCAGGAGCAATTCCTGAGTGCAAAGCCAGGAGTAACCCCTGAGCATTGCTCGGTGTGACCCAAAAAAAGCAAAAAAAAAAAAAAAAAAAAGAAAAGAAAAAAAGATAAAATGGAGAAATTCAGCTCCAGAGCTAGATCCAAAGACATAAGTGGATGATTTCAACAGTATTTTAAAAACGAATTCCATAAATGCAGTATCTTTTTACATCCTTTGATCCATACCAGGGGCATAAGATGAATGTGAACAGAAGTCTCTGAAAATCAAGTTAGAACTACAGACTGTAAAATTCTGAGCATTCCTCAGCGGTCAAATACAGACATGTATGGATCCTGAGATGTCTAAGATAGTTTGTAGAATCCTTAGAACTGAGCTATGTTTCATGGTGGCTGTATGAAAAGCGTGGTACAGATTAAATGTCTCGGAAATGATAGCAGAATATGGGTTTGGTTATCTGCATCAAGGAATTGAAGCTTATGCTGTGATTTTTCGTTACTCTATTTGACTCTTCCTTCTATTTCATCTCTCTAATGTATGGGTGATTCTTTGAGCATAACATCAAGAAAAATGCATCTTAGCAAACTTTTTAATGATGCTTGAAACATGTTGCATGTTTCACAGTGCTTGTTTCTCCTTCTGTGGTGTCAGTTTAAAGAGAAAAGTACAATAAGGGGTCAGCTCACACGTGTCACTTTTGTTTGCTTTTTTGGACAGTGTCAAAGGCAAAATCCGCACTCAGAAAAACACAGCTGGATTGTCTAAAATCTCTCTCCTCTCCTGTCCCCTCCTGTGCCCCCCTGGCCCTCCTCTTCCCCCTGCTCTCCTCTTCTCCTCCCCCCTCTTTTCCCCTCTTCTTCCCTCCTTCTCTCTCCTTTCTTTCCTTTTTCGTCTCTCGTTTTTGGGTCACACCTGACTGTGCTTAGGGCTACTCCTGTCTCTATGTTCTTCTCTTTTTTCTTTTTCTGTTTGACAGCCATACCCAGAAATTCTCAGGGCTTACTCCTGGCTCTGCTCTGAGGAATCATTCCCAGTGGAGCTCGAGGGGCCATGTGAGGTGCCAGGGATCAAACCCTGTCCACCTCGTGCAAGGCAAACACCCTCCCCACTGAACTATGGCTCCAGACCTGTTCTCTGTTTTTTTTTTTTTATAAACTTTTTTGTGAATTTTTATGTGAAAATTTTTTCATTTTTCTAAACTTGATTTTGATATTTACAAATGTGGGAAATAAGTTTTCTGTATTTATAAAATTTTCTGTATTTATGAAATACATAGATTAAGAGTGGGTGATTTTTCAGGATAAGTGAAATGACAAAATTAAGTAATTGCTAAATGTTCATCAAATGTTAACTCCTCTTTCTTCAAATGTTTGGATTTATGCCCTATTTCTGCTGCTTTTAGAAATACCATTACTGAAACCAAGTGCAACATAAATTTTGTATTGAATGTATGAGTAAAATATAGAAAACTTGTGGTGAATGCATTAATTGAGTGATTTAAACTATGCCTAAAAAGAGGCTATGTCTCATTTTAATTGTCTGTGTGAATTTTATTGCCCTTCTCTGGGCAAAGATAAGACAGGAACTACAGGATATTTTTGTTATAATATGTCTGCCAGTACCTGCTGAATAAAAAGGAAGAGCAGTTATAATTTATATAATTTTTCTCTCATTAAAACGAATGCATTGTAATTAAGAAACTGGAATGTGATAAAATAAACTCATCTGGTCCAAGGCCTTACTTGCAATGACATGTTTGATTTTTATTGCATCCTGGAGACCTTACAGGGCATTGTGTAGTGCTGTGGGGGACACGGGGGGGGGGGGCGGGGGGAGAGAAACACACTTTTAATTGCCCCTTGAATTGTCTTTGTTGCATGCATGTGAGTGAGTGTGTAAGTGTGTGTGCATGCGAGTGTGTGTGTGAGTGTGTGCTTAAAGTGAGTGTGTATGTGAGAGTCAGCGTGTGTGTGTGTGTGTGTGTGAATGTGTGCACACATACCAGCATGCTTTCTTACTTGCTCCTCCACATTTACGATGCAAAAATAAACCTGGTGCCTGTGTCAACCTTTATGACCTGGCAAGCACTGCTTCTATTTAATTGTTCACTTTTTCTCATTCTAGCTATGGGAGTTTTGATTTTTTTCCCCTCCTCCCTTCTTCACATTACAGAGAAAATAAAGATAAAGGGAGCAAGTGCGTTTTTGTAAATAACTCCTGTAAATCTGTTTGAACAAGTCAAAATTGCCGGAGGAAAATCCTGTACTCCAAAAGCCTGGCTTCAAAAGAAACGTGCATCTCTGTGACTCAAGGCAGGCAGGCAAGGACAAGCCACTGTCCATGCTCCAGGGATGGCACTCAATGGCGGCTCTGAAGTGGAACAGGAAGGACAGTTAGCAAAGCACACAGGTTTATAGATGATCATTTCTCACAAAATCTCACTTTGACTAAAAATGTTAGAGAGGGGCAGGAGAGACAGCTCAATGGCTGAGAAGCATATTTTGCTCATGAGAGACTTTGATTCAACCCCCAGCACTTGATTGCCTAACCGCTGCTGTGAGTGGCCCCTGAGCACTGAGTCATGAGCATCCCACGAGAACTGTTGGATGTGGCTCCCCAAAACACAAGCAAACAAGAAAAAACAGAAAAATCTATATGCAGTGCTACTCTATCCAGTCATGCACCACTGAACGATGGGGCCCGCTCTGAGAAACGCAAACTTAGGCAACTTCTGTGGTGTGTGGGTGACGTGGAGTATAATGACAGCAGTCGGGGTGCTTAATGTGTACCTGGGCTATGTGGTATAGCCAAGTTGAGCCCTCATCATATCTCTGATCTGTCATTGACAAATACAGCATCTCATTAAAGGCCTTATACAAATTTTTTCCCATTGAATAAAATTGCAGGCACCACAATTTAAAATATTGTTCACACACACACAAGAATAAATAAAATATTGTTCACAGGAGGATTTTCGGTACACCAAACTCCAACACCACAAGCTCCCTGGAGTGTCCTCTTCCCTCTGCCCTGTCTCAGCGGCCCACCCCTTACTCCATTCTCCTTTCCCCAGCTCAATTCTATACACTGAGCTCTCTTTCATGGTGATTAAGAAAAGAGAGGGTTCATAATTAAAAACAAAAATTCTGCCCCCAGTTCCAGTTGTTACCACAACCTCTTGCTCCCTTTCATCTTAAACCTCACACTCTAAGGTCACCCGAATCCTCACTCGGCCCCAGATACTCGATAAGCGCGCTCTTGGGCTCTGAACTGCTGGCCATAGGACTTCTACGGCCCTGTCCTTGAGGAAAATAAGAATTTCACTCCCAAGTTTCCACTCAGGCAACTCTTCTCTGATCCTGTAGAAAGTCACTTTCTTCTCGCTGAGTTTCCAGTGTACTTTGAACATTTGCTCATTGCAGTCCTTAATTGGTGCATTGCAGTTATCTTGATTATACGCTTCCCTCGCCCACAGGGTTTCGTGAAGATGGTTCTTCGTCTCAGTATGCACAGGGCGGGGAGGGGGGTAAAGAGTGCCAACTGTTTGGAAGGAGAAGTATGGTACACAAAATAATTAACTGTTTTTTTTTTTTTTTCAGTTTTCAGGGCTTTTTCCCAAAGGCAGTATTTCTCATTGCCAGACTCTTGCTGAGGACTTTTGCTCCGCAGTTCTTGCTCTTTTTTGCTCAATCATTGTGATGATTGAGCAGTGGTTCCCAAAAGATACAGCCTCTGCATACATCTCTGGAATCTGCAAATCTGAATTTGGAAGAAGGGTTTTTGTAGAAGTAGTTGAGGACTTGGAAATGAGATCTTCCTAGATTATTTTTAAAAAATTACTTACTTTATTAATTCACCGTGAGGTATAGTAACAAAAATTTCATGTTTGAACTTGGATTATACGGTCATCAAACACCCATCCCTTCAGCAGTGCACATTTTCCATCACCGAAGTCCCCAGTATCCCCTCCACCCTTGCCCCATTCCACACCTCCTCGTGTGTGTGTGGCAGACAATTTGCAAACTACACTTTCTCTACTTTAGTTACCTTCGATATTTCGAGATCAATCCTACCACCTCTCATATCTGCCGAAAATGCAGTGCTAGACAATGTGTTTTGTGTTATGGATATAATATAATGTTACGTGGCCGTGAGAGCAGTGTGCACTCTAAGAATTCTAAGATTTTAATAATTAGGGTCTGAAGAAATCACTGCAGCAAGTTGCTTGGGTCCAAGATTCGTTTGTGTGTCTCTGGATTGTGGCCATGTGGGAGCTTAAGTAGATGGTGGGCGGGTGTGGCATCATCTCAGAGTCCCATCAGGGCAGGGGGAAGAACTTCCTAGATTATTGAGGCTGGATGTAGACTTAACGACAAACCAGTTTTGATGAGGCCACATACAACTGTGTTCCGGGATCACTTCTGGCATTCAGAGGGCCATGTGATGTCCTGGGATTGAATCAGGGTCAACTATGTGCAAATCAAGTGCTTTAACCCTCACACTGTGTCTCCAGCCTCTGGACGACAAACTGTATTTTTCTTTTGCTGCTACACTGCAGGCTTATTCCTGGTTCAGTGCTCAGGGATCATATCTGGCAGTACTCAGGAAAACATAAATGGTGCCAGGGATCTAATGAGTTTGGCGCATGCAAGGCAAGTGCCTTAGCTACTGTACTATCTGTCCTGTCGCTGGATGAGAAGCTTTCTACAAGGAGGATTCGCAGCAATTGGAAAAGACCATGTAATGTGAAACAGAGACTAAAGTGATGCAGCTCGGAAGCAAGGAATGCTTAGAACTACAGAAGCATGAGAAATGTGGGAAGATTATTTGCTGCAACATTGAGGGAGCATATTCCTGCAGAGACATTGATTTTAGATGTCTAGTCTTTAGAATTATGCCAAAATAAATTCCTCATACTATATATTTCCCAGTTTGTAATAACATGGTATAGCAACCCTAGGAAACAGCCATATCATCCACTTCCCCACTCGTGTTTTTGTACGTTAGTTTTTTTGTTTTTTTTTTTCTTTTTTTTTGCTTTTTGGGTCACACCTGGCGATGCACAGGGGTTACTTCTGGCTCTGCACTCAGGAATTACCCCTGGCGGTGCTCAGGGGACCATATGGGATGCTGGGAATCGAACCCAGGTTGGCCGCGTGGAAGGCAAACGCCCTACCCTCTGTGCTATCATTCCAACCCCTGTACATTAGTTTTTACATAGTTTTTCACTGCCTGTCCTATTTTACTCTCCAGTTTCAAGTCATCTCAAGCACTCCAAACAGTGATCTTTTTCCTCTTCTTCTTTTTTTTTTTTTTGCTTTTTGGGTCTCACCTGGCGATGCACAGGGGTTACTCCTGGCTTTGCACTCAGGAGTTACTCCTGGCGGTGCTCAGGGGACCATATGGGATACTGGGGATCGAACGCGGGTCGGTCGCGTGCAAGGCAAAGGCCCTACCCGCTGTGCTATCGCTCCAGCCCCTGATCTTTTTCTTCTTTCTCACTCAGAGCTTTACTTCCTGTGCCTCAGAACTGAATCTTCTACTTCTCCTTCCTATTGTACATGTTTATCACTGACTCTCTTACAGGTGCTGACTCTCTAAATTGAACCCACATCCCTTTTCCCAAGAAGCCCCTTCTTTTCTTATATGCCTTATTTCTTCATGGTACCAGTACCAGGAGAATATTTGGGACTAATTTCTCAGCTGAACTCCTATATAATATCAGCTTAATTAAGTCCTTGTGGAATAGAACATTTTTTATTTTATCCCTTACTGTGGTTTAAAGCCAAATAATAATAAATTGACCATTTCAGCAAATTTGGGGAAATACGGGTGTTGTATGGTTGTGCTCATGGTTGATTATGGGCTGTGGGCTCAGGAATCATTCCTGGCAGTACTCAAGGAACCATATGAGGTGCCAGGAACTGAACCCAGGTCAGCTGCATGCAGAACAAGTGCCTACCTGATGTACTATATCTCTAGCCCTGGGCCATTTTAAAATCTACAGGATGCTTTGCTGGGCAAAGACTTCCTAGAACTTTCTCATCTTGCATCACTGAAACTCATGTACACCTCCTCCCATAATTAAAAGGTTTCCTTTCCCTCCTCCTGTCCTTTAGCAATCACTTTTTTATTTCTACTTCCAACATTTTCCCCTACTTTAGACATTTCTTTCACAAGTGTGAGTCATACATTATTTTGAATTTTTATTTTGCTTTTAAATTTGAATTATTAGATAATAATATAATCATTATCCTAATTAGAACAATTTCTGACAAATTGAAGCTATTGAAAAGCAGGAAGGAAAAAAATAACTCACCCAAAGTCCCATCATCGAAGAAATTCATGAACTTAGTACATTTAATTATAATTGTGGTATCATGTATGTTTTTATTCTTTAATCAATGTATATAATGTTATAGACTTATAGTAGGATGAATGAGTAAATCTTGTTGCTTTTCAAAACTATTCTTTTTTTTTTTTTTTTTGCTTTTTGGCTATGCACAAGGGTTACTCCTGGCTTTGAATTCAGGAATTATCTAGCGATGGTCAGGGGACCATATGGGATGCTGGGAAACAAACCTGGGTTGGCCACGTGCAAGGCAAATGCCCTACCCACTGTACTATCACTCCAGCCCTCAAACTATTCTTATTTGATTTTAGGGGTCTGTGAGGCATAATTCCTCATGTGTCATCAACAATCCCCTATAATGGTTTCTGCCACTGTCTCAGATTTGAGTGTTGCTATTTGGTATGAGGTTGGGTACGTGAACTTGGGTGGCCTGGGAGAAAACTGTTATCATTGATTTATATAAATTTTTCAGCTGTTCCTAGACCCCAAAGTCTCATTCTGGCAGTGGGAGAATCTGTCAGTTTCCAAAGAATACTTGCTTTTCATCCCTGTTTGCCTTGAACCAGAGCCCATACACTCGTGTTCTTAGGTTCTCTCCCAGTGGAGCCATTATCATTAAAATAGCATGAGATGATGTATTCCTTTCAGACAGCTCGTTCACATTGTCCAAACCTGCTAAAAAATGGTTATGTGCAACTGTTCCTGGAATGTCATCATTCACTTTAGATTTCTCAATTGATTCTAATACGAGAAGTATAAATTGCTCATGTGCTGCTTAGCCTAAAGCCAATTAGTTTCATAATGTGCCTTTATAATCACAAAACCAAAGATGGACATGCTCTGCCATCTATGACTGACAGTGGCTTTTACTATTGGATCTTTCTTTGTGCTGTTTAGTCTTTAAATTGTCAAGATCTTAAGATGAAATATAGGGGGTGGGGGAGTGTTTGGGTCAGTCCCAGCAGCACTCAGGGTTTATTCCTGGCTCTGTGCTCAGGGATCACTCCTGGTGGTGCTTGAGGGACTATATAGGATGCCCAGGACCAAACCTGGGTCAGCCATATGCCAGGCAAGAGCCCTCTTCACGGTACCATCTTGTCAGCCTCCTGAGCGGAAATATTTTCATTGGAGATGATAATAGATTTTCCGTAAGCCTTTTGCTAGAATAGTGCATGTGCTTCTCAGGGCTGATACCGAAATGAACCCTACTCAGCCCTGCGGGCGCTGGGCCTTCTGCAGGCAGCAGGCACAGGTGGCGCCTTCAGTGGGTCGTGGCTCTTCCTCTCTTGCGTCCTGCTTCCTGGCAGCACAGCGTGCAAGGGCTTTTGTTACCGACACTGTGGAAGAGCATCCCCGTCTCTCCTGATCGAATATGGAATATGTCTGTCTCCCTTTTTTTTTTCTTTTTGGGTCACACCCGGCGATGCACAGGGGTTACTCCTGGCTCTGCACTCAGGAATTACTCCTGGCGGTGCTCAGGGGACCATATGGGATGCTGGGACTAGAACTCGGGTTGGCCGCATGCAAGGCAAATGCCCTACCCTCTGTGCTATCGCTCCAGCCCCAATGTCTGTCCCCTTAGTTCGGCAGGAACAAGATCATAGTTTCTCAAACAGAGAGATGGAAAGGAATAGCATACCATGGTGTGGGGGGGTGTGGGGGGTGGAGGGTACTTAAGATAGAGGAGGGTCTGTTATTCCAATAATATTAGTTGGAAATGATCACTCTGGACTAGAACTGAGTGTTCAAAGCAGGTAAAAGGATATACATGATAATATTTTATCATTTTTGTCATCTGTATTGCAAACCATAATGTCTAAAATAGGGAGAGAGAAAGAGAGTGAGAGAGAGAGCAAGAGAAAATAAAAAGCAAGAAAGAGAGAGAAAGTGAGAGAGAGAGAGAGAGAGAGAGAGAGAGAAAGAGAAGTGCCTACCATAGAGACAGGCTGGGGTGGGGGGTGGCTCGAAGGGGCTGGAGGGAGTCTGGGGACACTGGTGCTGCTGGGAGATTACACTGGCGAAGGGATGGGTGCTGGGACATAGTATGACTGAAACACAGTCGTGAACAATTTTGTAATGCTCTATCTCATGGTGATTCAATAAATAAATAAATGAAGGAAAAGGAACGACAATAAAGTTTTGATTGGGTGCGGTAGGGGAGTAGCATGGTGTGGCTCAAACACATGTTTCCAGACTGAAATGACTACGGCAAGCAGCACACAGAGAGCTACATGTTACCCTGCACGGCCTGCCTCCCATCTGTAGATCACTGTGACCATCCAGTCCCCACTCACGGCGCTATCTTCTTTTAAACGGTGGCAGCATGGTTTACAGTAGCACTAATATTGACATTTTAGTCATCCAATATTACTGCCCTGTCCCCAATAGAACCACTCTCCCTAGATTCCTTCCTAACTGCCCCCCCCAACCCGCCACCTTTATCTCTTTGCATGGTAGACTCAATTCTGTTGATAGAATCAAAGTGTTTTCATTTGCCACTTTCTAGTCCTTCGCTTTGATTGTTTATATTCTGCAGATGAGAGAGGTTCTCTCTCTCTCTCTCTCTCTCTCTCTCTCTCTCTCTCTCTCTCTCTCTCTCTCTCTCCTCCCTCCCCTTTTGGCACTATGGTTTGCAATACAGATACTGAATACTGAAAAGTTGTCAGGTTTATCTCTTTACCTTCTTTCAGCACCCACCCAGTTCCTGTCCAAAGTGATCATTTTTTATAGCTGAGTAGTGCTCCAGAAATCACCACAGATAAGAGTGAATTACCCTTGGTCATCTGCAACAACAACAACCACACCAATGAATGGAAGCAGGGAGGGAAATGAATAAAAAAGACAAAGAAAATCAACATCACAATCATTCACATAATATTGAACACCTTAGCCACAGTAGTAAGATTAGAAAAAGAACGAAAGGAATCCAAATCAGAAAAAAATAGTTCAAATGATCTCTATTTACATATTACTGGAGCGATAGCACAACAGGTAGGGCATTTGCCTTGCATGCAGCGGACCCGGGGTTCGATTCCTCTGTCCCTCTCCGAGAGCCTGGCAAGCTACCAGTATCCCACTCACATGGCAGAGCCTGGCAAGCTTCCCATGGCGTATTACCAAAAACATATACCAAAAACAGTAACAAAAAGTCTCACAATGGAGACGTTACTGCTGCCTGTTCAAGCAAATCGATAAACAGTGCTACATATGACATGAAATGCTACATAGAAATTCCTAAAGATTCTATCAAAAATTTTCTAGAAACAATAGACTTTTAAAGTGGTAAGCGATAAAGGGGCAAAGACATCTTAGACCCTGTATTATCTCTCTGGCATCTGTTGTTAAAGATTTTGTGTCCAAGTCCGCCTGAGATATAGGTCTGTAGTTTTTTCCTTTTGGGGCCACATCTGGTGGTGCTCAGGAGCTACAACAGGCTCAGTGTCTGAGGATCGCTGCCAGCAGTGCCTACAGGAGCATGTGGAATCGAACCTGAGTTGTCCACATATGAAGTATATCTCTCTGATCCTACATTTTTTTTTTTTTTGGTGATTTATCTGTCAGCTCTTGGTATCAGGGTAATGTTGGTGTGGTCTCATGGAAACTATTCAGAATTCCTGTTTCTTTGACTTTCTGGAAGAGTTTAGGAAGAGTAGGAAATAGGTCCTCTTGGAAGGTTTGGAAGAAATGATGGCAGAGAGGGGTGTGAAGACTCAAGGATTCCTCTCCAGGTTGGTTACCATAGCAGCTCCCGAAAGGTCCACATGCTATGGTTCAAATCGGACCATGTTGCCTGCAGGTTATACATGTCCAAAAGGGAATGAACACTTTTGCACTATTCTTGTAGTGTTTTTTGTTTGTTTGTTTGTTTAATTTTTGTTTTTACTAAAGCAAAAACTTTAACTCGGACTTGTTTATGACAGGCAGCAAGATATATTTTCAAGAACTAGTTTCTCCTGATTTTGAATCATTAGCAACTCACTTCATTTCCCCCCCCCCTGCTTTTTTTTTTCAGGAAAAGAAAGTCAGTGCAAACAGGTCCAGGGGATGTGTCCACTTTCACCGTCCTAGTGGGATTTTATAACACCCTGTAAGCAAAATGCCACCACAGACTCAGGCAGCTCTTGTTTCTGAGAGTGGAACGGACTAAAGTAGAGAAGTTTGGGCACACAGGAAATTGCTTAGCTTTCAAATTTGATATCTACGACTCCAATGATTGTTTTCCACTTACGACGTCTGGGGTATTTGAAAAGAAGAAGGTGACTTTGCTGTACTATATTCAGAAGACATTTGGCACGGAAGATGTTACGTTTAAGCGCTTGGTGAAGGTGATCGTTGCTAGGTCCTCTTTTTTCTTTTTCACACCCATCTTTGAAAGTGAGTGGAGCTGTGGACAAAGATTCTCAAGTTTGAACACAGCTAAAAATTACTACAGGGGCCTGTTCAGCACAGATGACTAGACCCTTTCTGGAAGTTCCTCTTTCAGCAAGACTGAGGTAATGTCCAAGAAACTTTCTAACAAGTTTCCTGATGATAGTGAAGTTGCGGGGGCCCAGGGATTGTCCTTTGGAAACTGCTGGTCTAGAGCCTTTGTCCTTTATTACTCACACTGAACTAAACTCAGCTGGCAGAAATTAAAAAAAAAAAAAAAAGATGTATTGCTGCATCTGGCCACAGCAATTCTGTTTGAGAAAATCTAGGATGACTCACAATATCAGCAATCAGCATTTTCCCAAATGCAGGTCTGAGCTTGGGAACCACGGCGGGAGGGTTGATGGCACCTTGCAGTAATCTGGTGCATGAACTGAGGCCTCGGGACAAGGCGAAGGCAGCAGCAGGCGGGGTTCAAAGAGCTTCAGCTGTGGGAAGCAAAGGGCAGGTGAGCCTGGGAACCCAGCAGGGTCTGAATCACAGGCCTGCAGGCTGCCAGACTCCAATCTGGAAATCTTTATTCCTCCCTCCAGGAAGTCTGTCCTTTGTTTCAGGAAGGTCTGAATCACAGGACTTCTCAGGGGTAGGTAGGGCAGCCCTTAACCCTCAGACCAGCTGACCTTCAGAAACAGCACTCTACTTCCCAGCCGTACTCAAATGACTAAACTAATAGGAAACGAAGGTGGGTTGGAGCTTCCCCACACTGCTGTTGCTGCTTCCGTGGCCTGGCGCCTTACTCCAGCCACTCACTTCTATGTTCCTGCCCACTGCTCACCGCCAGTCACATCTGAGTAACTAGAAGCTCTGCACAATCTCCTAAGCAGCACTCTCAGGGTTCTCTCCCTGTTCTTCGTCTGAATACACTGTGTCTCTGTCACAACTCCCCATTAATAGATATTAACTATGGAACTTTGACTATTATTGAATGTTTATTCAAATAAATAAAATGTTTAGGATCTTATCATTTTTGGTGTATTTCAACAATTTCTTCAGTGTTCAAATAGGCTGTTGACTATAGACACTAATGATTCAAAAAATGCAATATAGGATTCTTTATCCCAATATATATATATTTTTTTGCTTTTTGGGTCACACCGGGCGATGCACAGGGGTCACTCCTGGCTCTGCACTCAGGAGTTGCCCCTGGCGGTGCTTAGGGGACCATATGGGATGTTGGGAATTGAATCCGGGTCAGCCACATGCAAGGCAAACACCTTACCTGATGTGCTATCACTCCAGCCCCATACATACATTTTAAACAAAACAAAACAAAACTCTATTCCTTTCTTAGCTGATTAATTTTTAATTGTACATCCTTACACTCAGACTGGAGTGATAGCATTTGCCTTGAACGCTGCTGATCCAGGTTTTATACCTCCATCTCTCTAGGAGAGCCTGGCAAGCTACTGAGAGTATCACACTGCACAGCAGAGCCCTGCAAGCTCCCCGTGGCGCATTCAATATGCCAAAAACAGTAACAACAAGTCTCATAATGGAGACGTTACTGGCGTCCGCTTGAGCAAATCAGGGGACGAAAGTGCTACAGTGCTATATCCTTATAGCATTCAGACAAACATTTTTTTTTCTTTTTAGGTCACACCTGGCGATGCACAGGGGTCACTCATGGCTCTGCACTCAGGAGTTGCCCCTGACGGTGCTCAGGGGACCATATGGGATGCTGGGAATATAACCTGGGTCCACTGCATTCAAGGCAAATGCCCTACCCGATCTGCTATAGCTCCAGCCCCCAGACAAACTTTAAAAATCATTTCTGTATTTGTTTGACAGCCATTTTCCCCTCACATGACTTTTATAAAATACTAGTTTGCCTCCTGATACCAAACTTTGTGTTGGTATTGTCCTGACATAATTATAAATATATAATTTCTTGAAGAAAAATCCCTGGAGTAAAGTAAAGTTATCCAACTTCTTCTATCCCATATAAAAAAGCCTTCAAACTCGGTAGCTGAAATGACTCCTAGTTTTAAATTATCAGACTTGACATTCTAAAACAGATACTGAAAAACTTTCAGTAAAAGCTTAGATAGTAAATATTTTAAGAGTTGAGGGTCATTCAGTGCATCTTCCAACAACTCGACTTTCCTATTACACCATAAAGTTAACCTAGATAATATATAAAGAAATAAATATAGCTGCATTCCAATTAAGCTTTCCAGAGATGGTGACTGGATTTAGTCTACAGATCACAGATTTCCAAGCCTTGCTCTAAAATATTAACCTGTTCTTGCTTGTAATATATTAATTTATGTGTATTATGTATGTGTTAGAAACATGTGTGTATGTGTGTGTGAGTGTGTGTGTGCTCATATGGAGACATTAGGGAATTTAGTATAATTTCAGAGTCTCATAACATTGGAAAGATTTGGGAACTCTCATTTCTTACCATATCCCCACTACCTATAGATATTTCATTAAGTAGCTACTCAAAAGTTTATTAATGAATAGCAGAGTCAGGTCTGATTTTTCCTAGCATACTAGCCTCTGTTAGACTGCCATTATGCCCTGTCTAGCACCAATATGCTTCAAAGAGCATAGTTAAAATAACTCAAATAAAATACGCTGAGAGACTGAAAGGGCTTGTTTGGTGGGGCTCTTTTCTCTGTAAGAATGTCACAGATAGTCTGTGAAGATCAATACAGCCACTACTCAGAGGGGCTGTACAGTCCAAAGAAAATAAGACTGAGTAAGCAGCTGTCTGAGAGGGCTCACTCAGACAGAAAGAAATGATGCTTTGCATAAATCCTAGATGTGAGCCAATTTTTTTTTTTTTTTGCTTTTTGGGTCATACCTGGTGATGCACAGGGGTTACTCCTGGCTCTGCACTCAGGAATTACTCCTGGTGGTGCTTAGGGGACCATATGGGATGCTGGGACTTGAACCCAGGTACACTACGTGCAAGGCAAACGCCCTACCCGCTCTGCTATCTCTCCAGCCCCCAATGTGAGCCAATTTTAAAACTCAGAAATCACTGGCTGCAGTGGTAACCAAACCCACAGAAGAAAAAATCCAAGAATCCCACAGCAAAATGTCCTGCATTGATTTCCTCCATTTCTCTTAAAAAGAGATTGTGGTACTTGAGAAACTGTACTCTAGGAAAAAGTAAATGTGAGGATCTGGCCCAGGACAGACCACAGGAATCTATTTAGCTTTCTTAAGACTCTTTTTACAGGAGCCCGCATTCTAGAATAACTTGATTTTCTGCCCCTGAGCAAGGAATTCAGATACAGGCACCCCGGTTCGCAAGAAGGGTGGTGGTCAGACCAGATAACCAGACCCATATCACATGACCCGTATCACAAGACCCAGAACTGCCCCCAGAACCGGGACATTCCTGAATATTGGCGCGAATACTGATCTCTAAAACCATAGGCTAAGGAGTGATGTCCTTTTAAATGGATTGGTTAAGAAAGTTTGCAATATTACAAATCTATTGGCTATGAAATGCGCGGGCTCTGCTGTAACGGCCGGGGAAGGCCTATATAAGATCTCCTTTGAAGAAGCTCGGGGTCTTTGGCCCAACCTGCTGGACCTGCGTGTCCGTGTAGGCGGCTGGACCCTGGCTAGCCAGTCTTACAATAAACCCTGCTTGCTGTTTGCAGTCTCTGGAGTCTCTTTGTCATTATAGGGAGATCTCGATCCGCGCCCCAACAGTAAATACATAGATATTTTTGACAGTTTTAGGTTTGAGTAAATAAATATTGATACAAGTAGTCTTGAACCATCATGTTAGAGATGAGACATACAGAAGCCAGGAAATAGAGCACAATCTTGGCCACAGTTTGGCTCTTGGTAGGTCTGTAAATCTCTGAACCCATCCCGTGGTTATGTTCCTGATTTCTTTTGTATAATTAGAATCGATATACTGGCTGGTGGTGGTGACTCCTTCCTTAACTCCTATTCCACCAAATAAGAACTGTCAGAGTGAGGAAGGTAAAATGGAAAATTCTGAAACTGCAACACACTCCCATTTCTCAACCTCTATCCTCTCACTACGCTGGCTAAAATCATAAATAACACACACACACAGACACAGAAACATACACATGATACGATGGTGATGGGGAAGAATGGCAGAAATTAAAAGTACTCTAAAGTAAATTAAGAACGCAGGGATGGTGATCCATATTATAGCTCCATTTAATTCATTACTATATAGCTCCGTTAAATACTCCAGTTGGGGGTACTAAGCTATATGTGTAACTTTTGCTAAAGCAAAATTTCCTATTAGCATCGTATGTGGACATTTGAACTGACAGGTTTTTTTTTCTCTGAATCAGAAATAATCAGTAAAAGAAAATATGTGGAAATTGTGTATATCACCACGGGGACATTAAGTCCTTGTCTGAGGGTTTACTGATCTGTTGTTGCTAGTTGAGAGCTTCTCTGTTAATGTTTTTGTGAATGGAGCTTAGTTGACTCCTACATTACTTTCCTATCCTATCTGGTCGGATGTTAGAATTTCTATGTTTATCTTTAAATTAATTTATCTTAAATAAACTATAATTAATATACTAAGTTATCTGTGATATGTCACATTTATTAATAATAATAATTTATATGGCACTTTGTAGTTTTCAGAACACGATGTATTTGATTTTCTCAAAAATAAAGTGAAGATATTTTCTTTAGTTCTGTATTTTTATTATGGTGACCTTTAGAAGTAAATTCAAAGTTGTATTTCCTATTCTTAACCCAACGGTATAAAAAAATAATGGCAATCATAACAATAATGACTACCACTTACATAGTACCCGCAGACTATCTTAATAGAAAATTTCATAAATATTTCCACTGAAAGTCAAAACAGGACAATTTCATTAACATAAAACCTATTACAGTTAAGATGCAGGAGGGTTTTAAAAACTATGAGGGGCCATACAGGGGATACAGCGTTTGCCTTGCACGCAGCCAACCTGGGTTCGATCCCTGGCATCCCATATGGTCCCTTGACCACCACAAGGAATAATTGCTAAGTGCAGAGCTAGGAGTACCCTTGAACATCGCTAGTTGTGACTCAAAAAGAAAAAATTAATAAACAACTATGAGAGGAAACCACACCATGAGAAGACACCAGTTAGATACCACCTTCTCTGTACATTGGGAAAGAGACCCGCGTTGGAAAACTATCTGTATGTCCGCTAAATTTGCTTCAACATCACCAGGAAGAACTGGAATAGAATTACAGTTATTCAAAGCATAGGCCCTCACAGCCTACCAAATGGATTTATGTCGGGGTCCTGGCCAGTTGACCAGGCAAACTGGAGTGTGATCCCCCCCGAAGTCTCCAGACATACTCCCTAAAGGGGAGGGAGTGGGCAGGGGAGAAGCCTCTGCCCTCCTGCCACCACTGCCTGGGAGAAAGAAACCGAGAAAGAATAAGAACGCTGCAGAGGGGGGGAGTCTGGTGGTCAAGCAGTCTCCGCTTATTGTCGCTTACACAGAGGTATTTAGACACATTTTCAGGGTGGGATTCTCACTCAAGGCAGTAGGGCACGTTCATCCCGTTCATCCCGGTGGGCTCGCCTAATGATTTCCATATCTTGCTTAGGGCCGCTCGCGTTATTCAGTTTGGGTAGGTGGTCACAGTCACGCCCCTCACCCCCAATGTGTCTACCTGGGAGAGTGCTGGAGCGAACCCCTGGGTCTGTATAAGCAGGGCCGGCTCTTGCTTCAGGGGCCGGGGGGTTGGTCAAATTCTCAGGCTAGCTGCTGGGACCCCAACAGATTCAGGTAAAAGGAGGCTCCTAGAGTATAACTAGAGCTCAAATGTGACATGTCAAACTAATGAAAAAGTAAACTTCCCATGGTCTTAAAAGTGTGTGGCAGACAGCCACGGGCTAGACCAAGGAGATGACACAGAGATGACACAGAATGAGATGGTTTGAACTTGCGGCCTGTCACGTCTTATTTGCCTTACTTGAGGCACAGACCAGTGTTTCTCACCCTTCTCCTGAGTGTGGTCTCCTTCAGACCTTGCATCCTTCTTTGAGGCCCCTCTGTCCCACCAGTCTCATACTGTGCCCCTTCCACTTATAGGGGTTTTAGCTGTGGCTCCCGTGGAGTTTACTGGGAGCCTTGAGGGGACTATGTGTCCTCAGGTTTAAAAATTCTAATTTGGGGAATCTTTTTTTTTCTTTTTTAAAATTTTGAGTCACACCCAGCAATGCACAGGGGTTACTCCTGGCTCATGCACTCAGGAATTACTCCTGGCGGTGCTCAGGAGTAATATGGGGTGCTGGGAATCGAACCTGGGTCAGCCATGTGCAAGGCAAATGCCCTACTTGCTGTGCTATTGCTCCAGCCCCTTAAAAAATTATTTATTATGATTATTTTGCTTTTGGGGGTCAGTCTGGTGATGCTCAGGAGTTACTCCTGGCTCTGCACTCAATAATTGGCCCTGGCATTGCTCAGGGGACCATATGGGATACTGGGGATCGAACCCAGGTCGGCTGCGTGCAAGGCAAATGCCCTACCTGCTGTACTACCGCTCCGGCCCAGTGCTGAGTCTTGAGGTGAAGGAATAGTGTCAATACTGACAGGATGAAGGACACCCCTGCCAAGTGTACACCTGCCTCCACAAAAAAAAAAAAGAGAGAGAGAGAGAGGATTACTGAATTTGAAGACATAATGAAACACATAATGGAAAATGAGAAACTGCTTTGTTCTCCAAAGAGAGTTCCTTAAACCAAGTTTAAATCTTTTCTAGGAAGGAGGGGCAGACACTATCTGAAGACTTTTTGATTTATTGATAAAATAATTCAAGGATGAACTCACAGCTAAGAACTTTCAAAAGTCGAGGCACTCTTACAACTGGGTCTTTGTATGTGTGTGTGTGTGTGTGTGTGTGTGTGTGTGTGTGTGTGTGTTATGCCACAGTTATAAAAAGAGGACAAAGGAGTTCACACAACACCTGATACTCTGTTCTTGTTTGGTTTACACAAATATATCCTGGAAAACTCATAAATGAAATGTTCAATGGCCCTTTTATATTTATTTTAATACAAAGCTCTCCTCTAGTTTTTAATCATATTTTTTAGAAGTTAGAGTAAATTTACATGTAACCAGACATTACCTTTTTAAAAATTATTTTCTTACTGATGAATACGCTCTAAAAGGGAGATATTTTGTAGTGTCACAACTATCTAGTCTCTGGAAAGGTTTGCTCTGTCTACAAGTGCTAAGCTAATTGAACGCTTCGCCGAGAAGTGACTTGGATGTCATTACCTGTGAAATGGCATTTCTTATTGTTTCCCTCAAGGTGGTGCTGTGCACAGGAGTACAAAGGATCACTTGAGCAATATGAATTTTTCCCAGTACAACCTGGATATCTAGTTAGATTCCTTTTCTTATACTTCTTTTTAAAAACATTCCCATCTTTCAGGTGTTAGGGGCGGCAGATCTCTGCCCGGGGGAGGCTCGGAGAGATAAAAGAACAAAACCAAGACAACTCTTTCTGCAAATGCATGGGGTTTATTTAAGCCAATATAGCTATATTGGGACCTTCAATTGTGCCTCAATAGCGTGGCATAACTGAAGGCCCCGAACTCAAAAAGCTAGCTGTTTTTATACCCTTTTGGGGGAGAAATGAAAATCTCACATATCAAAGGGAATCACATAGGTCACTTAATTTGCATATCTAAACATTTGTTGACAAATGAAAATCTCACATATCAAAGGGGATATATTGGGGGGAAATTACATGTATTGAATCAAAGGAGAATCATACATATCAAAGAAAATCACAGGTATTGGATCAATAGGAAAACCATAGGAAACCATAGGAAAACCAACCAAAAGGGAAAACCACACCTATTTCACTTAATATGCTAATTTCAACATTTGTTGACCATTCAGAGCAGATGTTTGTTTACAGTTCCTCGGGGCAGTTTGTTGGCCCATTTGGTGACAGAGTCCTGCCCAGCGAAGGTCCTGAAGACATCTTTCAAAGCAGTCAAGTAGTTACAAAGGGCAACTTCAGCGGTTAACCCTTAACCTGCCCTTCAGTTCTTGACTCTTAACTTGCCCTCCTCTTCACAGGTTTCTTCTGTCCAGGTTCTTCATGGGAAGAAGCTTGTCAGGCTGTTGGAGTGTTGGCTTCCTAATCTTTCCCCATCCTGTATCCCTGCCATATTGTACTAGTAAAACTTCTTTTGAACACTTTTCTTGGTTTTGGGGCCACATCCAAGGGCTCCCAGGGCCCACTCCTGGCTCTGCAGTCAGGGATCCTTCCTGGTGGAGCTGGGGGATCATGTGGGGTGCCAGGGATTGAACCTGAGTTGGCTCTGTGCAAGGCAAGCATCCTACGTCCTCTACTCTTGCTCCAAAATTGTTTTTCTTTTTACTTTTTTTTTTGGGGGGGGGGTGCTTTACGGACCACACTCTGCACTCAAGGATCATTCCTGGTGGAGCTCAGGGGACCCTCAGCAGTACCATGGGTTGAATCACAGTCCATTGGGTGCAAGACAAGTTCCCTACCTTCTCTACTCTCTTCCAGGCGCCGTTTTTTCTAGTTTTCAACATTTCCTTCACAGTTAGAAATAGGAGACCGGTTATGATTTCCCAGGAACTTGAAAGGAATACACAAACCTGTTGATAGGTTTATGTATCAACATAAAGAACAACTCCTCAGATGCAGTTCTTAGTGTAAGGGTCCTGTGGATGCCTTGGGAATGTTGGAGAGGGCAGAAATTCTGGGTTTGTTCCCTGACTGTCCACTTAAATATCTTTGCTTAAATATCATAGCTCACATATCTTGATGATCATTTATATTATGAGGTCAGTCTGACCCCACTGATTGCCATATTATAGAAAGAATATAAAGAAGGCAGCATGGAAATTCTCTGAAACTATGAAGCTTAACACAAATTAAAAAAAATTAAAACAAGGACTTAATTCAACATACTTTACTTAATAGCTATTAATTACAGATTGTAAATCATTGCAGTGTATAAGGAAGTAGAATTGCATTCTGGAGAAGGCAAGTTTTACCTGTTATTATTATAAAATTATGCTTTTTCTTTCCTTGAAATTAATCAAAGAGTAGGGCCACTAAAAATAAACCAAAACAATGTCCTAACTACCCCCTCTTTCAGGGACAAGATTTCAACAATTAATAGGAAAGTTGAAGAAATGTGAGTATTTTGTTTCTTTGCATCTTCTTTTTTCCCTCTTTTTCTACTGACTGGAGAGCTTTGGGGAATTGTGTGTTGAATTATTGGTTGAATTATTGTTGAATTATTTGGAAACAGGTTGTTTTGGGAGAAAAGCCAAATCAAATATCTACCCTCTCCCCCACTCTTCCTTTTTAGTTCTTAAACCATATGAGGCTGTGGTCAGGGTTTACTCCTCCTCTGAACTCAGTGATCAGTACTCCTAGAGGGGCTCAGTGAGCCACACAGTATCAGGGGTTGAACTCAGGCTGACTATACTTGCCCTGTCTGCTTTACACACTATCTGGCCCAACAAAAGATCTTTTTGCAAGTTTTGCGTGTTTTTTTTTAGTTTATCTTCTTAGGGCTAAAGTCATGGTAATGGTAGTGGATGGGCAGGATGTAGGTTTGATGGACTTTTCTTGCACCTAAGCGGGGCCTAGGCAGCGACAGTCAAAGCCAGCTTAAGAGTAAGGAAGGAATTCTATTCAAAACAAACTTAGAAGAGATGTGAGTCCAGATGTTATCAATGCAATGTTATTTCAGAGAAGAGACTGCTCAGCTCAGTGGGAACAGGAGATAAAGGAACAGGCATTTTTGAAAAACAAAACAAAACAGAAGACTGGGAAAAAGTGGAGTTGAAAAACAGCAGGAGAACAGGTTAAGAAAAGCCCTTTTTAAAATCCTCCTCCAATTCCTAATTCTGACTCCTCTATTCCCACCCAAATTCCCTGGTTCCTCCCTTTCTCTTTTAGGTGATGATTTTTGCCTTTCAATTGGTCTCCTTGTCACAAGAGTGACTCCCTAGCTGGTCACTCTTTAAACAAAGCCACCCCTGCCAGGAGAAGGACCTGTTAAAATTTGCATCTGATTTCACAACTAGCACCTCCTCTACTGGGAAGCCGGAATGACTTTCTTCCTGTTGACAAATGCCCTTCATGAACTGATCCACCTCTGTAAGCTGCTTGGACGCAAACATTTTATGCATTCACGTCCATCTTCCCTCAATATGTGCTTTCAAAAAACATCACCATTCATATGCTTATTTACAGCGAGGGGGGGCACTGTATGCTTTCTCAAATTGTACCTTCTTTCCTGGTTTTCCAGATGGATTTGTCCTTCCCGATAATTATAGACTAAATACTTTAGATGGCAGTGAATTTTTTCTTTTGAAGTCTTCTGGAATTTCCATGCAAATGGTTGAGTGTTTTGATTATTGAAAGGTTTATGTTGAATTCTCTTTTATGTCTCTCAGGAGAGTTCACGTGGGTACTTGGAGTATTCTCTTTACATCAATGTTCAAACAATAGGAGTCATGAGAACGCTCCTATTTCACCTTAGGCAAAAAGCTCACCCTCTTTTGTATTTGGAAGTTTATAGAAGCTCTCTTCTGAAAGCCTGCCTTACTTGCTCAACCACAGAGTTGCAAACAATTTGAGATGCTATAATTACTCCTGGAACGTTTTTTTTTTTTCTATGACATTCCCTCTTCCTTTGAAAAACCAGCAAAATCTCTTTCTAAGGTAGTAACTGCGAATAGCTTTAATATGATACATCTATATACATATTACATATACGTATTTTAGTGAAGAGAGGCCGTTTTAATGGAATGAAACTTGATTAGAAAGATGTGAGAGGAGGAAAAGAAGGAAAAATACTGTGTTTAAGGGAGGACAGGGCTGCTAGAAGCAGAGACATAGCGACAAGTCAGTAAGATACGTGTTCAATGGGGAAGCTGGCATGAAGAAAGAGCCTAGTAAGCAGTCTTATGGGAGATCCAGTAAGCCAGGGGCACACAGTGGAGTTCGATTCACCTTGAATGATATCTCATGGCTGTTCTAACAGCTGTAAGATTTCCTCTTTCCTTTAACTCCTCAGCTTCGTCTCAATGTCAGCTGTGAGATGTGGGTTTTGATGTGGTGGATAAACCCCAGAAATAATTTTTCCCATTTTTTTCTTAAACTTCTTAATTATTATTTAGTTCACTCAAAAATTGTACCCTACTCCAATTCTGCTCCCACAACCAGTAGGTCGACAATTAGATAAAATCCGTTTTCAGATCCAATAAATGTCTCATATCCGGGTGGCGAGCAAGTGAAAAATGCTGATTGTTGCTTTCTAAACCAGAAGCACAGGCCTTACGTGGCTGAAGGGAGTTCCCCCAGATCTCTGAAGCAAATGAGAGAGGAGCTGGCAAGTGTCTCTGATGTGGTGATTAGATCCAAGGTAATTCTTTGGCCCACGTCAGGCAGTTTTCTCCCTAATGCCTACCTCGTAGCACAGCATTCAGCCCGATGGGGGTTCTGAAGCTGCTCCTTCTCCAGGCCATCTCCCAAGTCATGAGAAGACCCTCTGTGTTCAGCTCAGCCTCTTCCTTTTACAAAATCTTTCTGCAGTCATTCAGTTCAACAAAATGGCAACTCAGCCAAACCTTTATAATTATGCCAAGAAGGTGTGTCAAGCATAATTTACTCGAGCAGCAGAAAAAGGCTCATTTGCCAGGGAGGAGATTTTGAACCTTATTCCCAAAACTGACCGGCCAAGCCTACAGTGTCCGGAGGACTCTGGCCCTGTCAGGACACCTGCTCCATCTCAGGCCTTCACCTCCCTGGCGGAATAGAGCCTCAAAGCTTCCCAGGCCAGTGAGACGGCTCGTTCCATGTAAGAATCACACGTGCAGTAGTCTCTGGTTGGGTTTCTTACACTTGGCCTCTGCGAGGGAGATTGTTAAAAGTACAGACACGACATCCAAATTCAAAGGATGATGATTATTGGCTTGGAGACAACAAAGAGTAATTTTTTTTTAATATTCTTATTCTTTTGTTATTGTTGTTTTGTTTGGGGGCTGGGCCAGGAGATGCTCTGGGCTTGTACCTAACTCTGCACTCGGGGACCATTTCTGCCAGTACTCAGGGATTATTACTGGCAGTTACTCAAGAGACTGTATGTGGTGCTGGGCATAGCACTGGCTACGTGCGAGGCAAGTGCTTAACCACTGTCCTATTTCTTTGGCCTGATCTTCATTTTTTGAAACACAGTATGTGTTTATTCATGGATTCTTCCCGGCCCCCAAGTTGTTGTTTTGGATATTGTTGTGGCAATGGTGTGGAGGTTGCACACATGCCAGAATGGGGTGCTTACCAGAGGCTCCCCTGAGGAACTTCACAGCTTCATAAGATTGTGAAGGTCACTGGGGGTGTCACTGGGACGTTCTGTTAAGTGTTCCCCGGTGACACAGTTCTTGACCGCGGTGCTCATACTTATTTAAGCTGTGTGCTTGCTAGGGGTTATGCCCCATTTTGAGCTGCTAACCTGTCCCCAACTGCCGTGTGACCAGAAATCTCTTCTCATGCAGGAGATAGCAGATGGTATAGCTGCCATGCTCACCCTGAGCGCATGTGGCAACAAATAATCATTTATATTTATTTTTATTTTATTAAGTGATTTTATTTTGGGGGTAATACCTGGCAAGTGTTCAGGGCTTACTCCTGGCTCTGTGCTAAAGAATCACTCTTAGTGGTGCTCAGGGGACTGTATGGGTGCGAGGGATGGAACTTGAGTTGAGGGCCTTAACCTGCTGTACTGTCTTTCCAGCTCCAAAGAGTCATCTTTAAAGAATCTTCCATGGGGCTGGAGCAAAAGCACAGCGGGGAGGGCGCTTGTCTTGCATGCAGCTGACCCAGGTTCGATTCCCAGCATCCCATATGGTCCCCCAAGCACCGCCAGGAGTAATTCATGCATGAGTCAGAAGTAACCCCTGTGCATCACTGGGTGTGACCCAAAAGGAAAAAAATATCTTACAAGCTGCTTCTGAGACAAATGGTCAGTGATCCAGAGCTTAAGAAAAACTGTTTCCATGAATAGCTTTGTAAAGATCTATCTCACAGTGATTCAATAAAAAATTATAATGAAAGTGTTGGCTTCGGCAGCAAACATTTACTAAAGTGGGAAGGACACAGAGAAGATTAGCCTGGCTCCATGCAAGGATGCCACACACAGGGCGGGAGTGATAGCACAGTGGGTAGGGCGTTTGCCTTGCATGCAGCCGACCCAGTTTGATTCCCAGCATCCCATATGGTCCCCCAAGCAGGGCCAGGAGTAACCCCTGTGCGTAGTGGGGTGTGACTGAAAAATAAAGAGAAAAAAAAAGGATGACATGCATATTTGGGCTGCATTCTGTATTTTTAAAAAATTACAATAAAATTGAAAATAAAACTGCCAAAAAGAAAGAAAAACTGTTCCACTTAGAATTTAGCCAAAAGAATGGACAAATCAAAGTGCATGGCGCCGCTGAGAGGTGCCTGGAGCCTGTCTCAGTGAAGCCCACCAGGTCTTCCCTTTGCATCAACACCAGTGCCAGGGAGAGGGAAAGTGGAGGGGGTGATGGACAGAGCTGGGATTCCTGGTGTCTCTGCCCTGAGACCAGCTAGAGAGAATCCAGTTTCAAAACGAGAGTCAGGTAGACATTATATTTTCTCTCCTGCTCAATGAAACAGCTTCCACCAGTCTTCTCTTTTACACCTGGCTGGGCTGCCCCCCTTCTCCTAAGTTAAATTTAGCTCCAGCTTCAATAGAGCTGCTAGATTCATTTATGCTTGCTTGTTTTGGGGCCATCGCTGGAGGAGTTCTGGGCTTACTCTTGGCTCTGTGCTCAGTCCTGGAGGGTCTTGGGAAACCTTACACTGTGCCTAGCCATTGAAAGGGGGTTGGCCACATGCAAGGAAAAGGCTTACCCCTGTACTGTCCCTTTGGCTAGAATCATTTTTACAAAAGGGGTGTTGTATTTACACAGGGCTAAAATATTTTTAAATCTCTGTAGCTAAAAATCTCTATCATTTACTTATAACCAAAGCCTGACTCCTCTGCAAAAACCTAACTTATTGAGTAGATCCTCTACATGTTTCTTCATTTTATCCTGATTCGAACCTTTCTGCCTGCCTCAGCCACAAACATGACTGCTTGATGCTTCAACTTTCTCCGTAAATGAAACCATGATTCATCCAGTCCAGGCTTCCATGATTAGATGAAATTATTATCCTCTTTGAACATGTGCATGCCTATGTCATAGTGTCACTATATTACAGTAGTTTAATCTTCTGCACTCAGGAATTACCCTGGCGGTGCTCAGGGGACCATATGGGATGCTGGGAATCGAACCCAGGTTGGCCACATGCAAGGCAAATGTCCTACCCACTGTGCTATCGCTCCAGCCCCAGTTATCTATTTTAAAGCTCCATCTCCCTCAATAGATTGCAACCATGTTTTCGTGTTTTACTATTAACCAAAAAAAATTAAAAGGAAGTATTAGATATGTCTTTGAATTTTATCCACAGAAAATTTCCTCTGTGGCAGTGAACCTTAAAAAGAGAGTTAGAAGAAAGAAAAGAGAGAGAGAGAGCTAGAAGACACAGATTAAAATAAAACCTATGTCTGAAGAACTAACTGGATGACCAGGTCAAAAGCCAAGTGGGAGATGGATGGTGGGAGCTTCCCTGGCTATTGTTATTGTTGGTTGCTCCTGCCATCCCTCGTGGTGATGGGATGGGAATCACTTTGGTCTTTCCTGGACTCTCAGTCTTGTCTCCACCTCTTGGAATGGTTTTTGTTCCAAGAAAACACAAACTTCCTGTTGGTCCTCTTAGGGAGCACAGCATCATCTGTGATCTGGTAGTTAATCTGCCTCCTGGTTTCTGAGCCCCAGTGCTTATTTTGCAGACATTTCAGTAATGACACTGAAACTTGTCTGCACGTCCCAGGCCAACATTGCCCCACTGTCTGGGTCTTTTTATTGTGAATCAGGTTCCTCATTGTGACTCAAGTAGTACCTTGTCATTAGGATCCTGCCATCTGCCTAGAAGCTCTCCCTTACCTGGCCTGCTCTCCCGGACCTCTGAATGAGCTGGTTTGCACCAGTTAAACACCTCACCTGCCATTTGAACTTAGTTTGGAGATTCATCTGGTTAAATTGATGTCAGTGCACCCTGGTCCACCTAGCATTGGCAGGTAAACTGAACCCAGAGCTGCCAGGGACCCAACTTCCATATTCCTAACTTCTTGAATAGTACACTACTATCCACAATCCTTCCAAGAGTGCAGTATTATTTGGAATTCACTGCCTCGGTTGCTGTGGAGGCTGGGGAAGCTGATCCAAGGTAAAGCACAATCCCCCCAATATAAGATGTTGGAATGCATTTAATACAGACAGTGAAAGGATGGTTGCAAATGTGAAATACTCTGTACTATAATTTAGAGTAACACTGGGAAAATAAAATTTCAATATGGAAGAGAGAAGCACAACATGAACTTTGTTTTCTGGTGGTGAAGTTGGAATCTGTGTCTACTTTGGACAAGCTGTAAAACAAATTTGAGATCTATAAACTGAAGAGAAGTTTTTACATCTGAAGGGGTTGGAAAAATAGTAGGGAGATTATGGTTCCTGCCTTGCATGCAGCTGACACCAATTCGATTTTAGACACCAGGATTAGTCTCTGAGCACAGAACCAGGAATATGTCCTGAGTACTGACACCTATCCCTATCCCTGAAAAGTCAGAGACATCACTATCATTCTGTGATTTTTCTAATAATTTTCTTGATGTCATTTTAAGATTGCCATCATTGAAGGAAATCAGAAGGACAATTAAGGATAGTAAATTGCTTAAGCGCAATCTATTTAATACTTCACAAAGGATAGAAAACATTTTTGGAAAAATGTAATTTAAAAACATCAGAAAATTATACCACAGTAAAATTATTACAGACTTTCTTCTAGATACTTAGTATTTTTTACTTGAATTGCTAAATCATTTTATTAGCTATGCATCCCACAATTAAAAATCAGTGCACTCTTCAGCAGATTCAGTTATTAGAATTTTATCTTTTTCAAATATTTTTTCAATGATGAAATTTTTGAGTTACACTCTGAACTACTAGTCTGTGATTTTTGAATAGAATGCTATTTTTAAATAATTACAATGCACGTATCTGAAAAAAACACCTGGCAACTGAGAATGTGTCATGGGCTTGATTTAAAATAGTTGACGTTCCGTAGTCCCGAGGAACTCAGAAGTATGGCAAAGGACATAGTGGGGAAAAGCCATCTACAAAATGAGTACAATGTCCCAGGGTGTGACTCGGGAGGAAGCAAGAATGACATTTGCAGAATTTGGCAAGACAACTAGGGGAAAGAGCAGGAGTTGGAATCGAAGCTTCCAAGTTTTAGGGCAATCAGGGAACAAAACTCTGAAGACAGTGGAATGAAGGAAAATTCCACTTGGGCCTCACTAAGAATGCATAAACTCGTGTTTTTGTCCTTAATGTATGGAAAAGAATTCAGATTCCTGAGTTGGGGTAATCCTGGGAAGGGAAAGGCACTATTTATAAAACTCAGGTTTCGTAGTTTTGTGACAAAACAGAATGTATTTTAAAGTAGATTCTAGTCTCCCTCTTTCTTTTCTTTGAAGAGTTAAGAAATCAGTAGTTAGGAACATCCTAAATGCATTTTAAGAGACTGTTGCAGCACTAACAATATTAAAAATGAAGTGAGGAGGCTGAGGTCATGGCACAGGGTGGCAAGCTCACTTTGCATGCAGGAGTCCGGGTATTATCCCTGGCATCACCTGGTCCCGCGAGCTCTGCTGGGAGCAACCCCCAGACCAACAAAACAAAATACATGTAAGCTTCAATAGGATTCAAAAATTCACAGGTCTTACTCTATGAATGCATTTACAACGTTCACAAAATTTATACTTTAATGTTAAGTGATATCTTCAGAATGGGAAGAAGAAGATAAAAAAATCCTTGAACAAAACCAACTCAAGTCAAAAAAATTATACTTGGTCCGCACAATACTAATAAGCAGCTGTTTCGTGGTGTATGATACCATGGGGAGGTTGTGAAACAGGAACCTGTCTCAGTGGCACTCTCTCAGGCATGGGAATCGCAATGCTTAGAGACAAAATTTAGTTTACTGAATTTTAAGTAGAAATTTATGCTAGATGTTTTCTCTATGTCTGTTTCTATATTAATTGATTTTTGCACCAATTAATGCACCATTAAAATTTAATTATATATATTTTCATATTTCTACTTAGTTTTATTTGGTTCCTAAATTATCTGGATGTGAGACAAACCCAATCTACAAGGTCTTACATATGTGTAAGACACTATATAGTATCTGTAAGCATTAGAATAAGCATTCTACGATAACTAAATTTAGAATAATTATTTTTGCCACAAGAAAATACAATATCTTAAACCTGTTTTCTACACTTACTGATAAAGAGAACTCCCACGGTGGGGACTATAAGTCCACATTTTCCACCACCCAGCAAGCAGTACTTTTTAAGGTTCTGATTGGCTCTTGAGATAATTGTAATGACCAAGGTATAATCACAGTAAATTTCTTGCCTCATTATTTGCAAAACAACTAAAAATACATAATCACAGGACATATGCTCACTTCTTCTGAATGAACCTGAAACGTTGAACCATTTCTCTGAAGACTTTTCAAAGAGAAGTTGCTTCAAGCTAACAATGGTTTTTTATAGAAGACTGTAACACATTATAACACTAATATATCATGTTTAGTTGCCTTTTAATCCATTTACCTATATCAAGTTGATTTTTCTTGGTAATTTTGAGTAGTCAAACAGTTGCTCAGTCTGTCACATGTTGAGTGACCAGGAAAACTGTATATCAGTAGATTTATCTGTATATTTATCACTTTCTTTCATTATTCAGGTTTATGTCCTATTACCTCTTTACCTTTTGCCCAAGTTGTCTATTTAAAATAAGTCCCATTAAAAGCAACCTTGTTTTAAGTTAATTTGACTGAGAAAATCATTTTCACTCTAACTATGTGAAGAACATAATCTTTTTGGAGGAAAGCTCACTAACCTGTATTGACATTAAAGTTTTGTGTATTCGTTGATCCTTCATTATTATTACTTCCTGGCATTTATTATTTAAAAAATATTAATACAGACAATAAAGCACTTGCCTTACATTTACAAGATCCCGAGTCACACACATAGACACACAGACACACACACATACACTTTACATTTCATAGACCAGGGAGCTGTCTCGAAGGGCTGGCACATGCATGAACCCTGAAATTAGTCCCTTGCTCTGGTTGGCTCCCTGACTACCACTGAGAGTTCACCCTAATACTGTAATATAAATAGTCATAGAGACATTTATATAATGTATTTCCTAAAATAAATTTAATAATAAAAATTGAATGTTTTTATTGAAGCATAACACATATATGACACAATACTAGGCAATAATCAGGAAAAGGGAGATGTAGTTATGCATATGACATGAGAAGATGATGATGGTATATTAAGTGAAGACAAAGTGTAATGAATTTATATGTAGTCTTAATATAAATAATACCCGATGACTTTTTTAATTATTTTTTTATTGAATCCCTGAGAGATACAGTTACAACGCTTTCATATTTGAGTTTTAGTCATACAATGATCGAACACCCATCCCTCCACCAGTGTACATTCTCCACCACCAATGTACCCAGTATCCTCCCCCCATTCCACTCCTCCCCCTGCCTCTGTGGTAGACACTTTCCCCCAGGGTGTCTCTCTACTTTTGAACACCCGATGTCTTTAATAAAACTTAGTCTTCATATTCTACATCTGTTTGCAAATATATTGACAATGATAATTTTTGAAACATTAAAAATAATGATCTGCATAATAAAATATCAGTAGGGTTTATATTTTTTTGTACTGGGCACATATTTTTAAAAAAACATTAAAAGTATTCTCATTTTGGAGGAAAATTTTTCACAATAAGAAGTATAAAATGGCTTTTTGAGAAAAACTCTTTTTTTTCAAGTCACGACTATCAACTAAACTCATTTTGTGTTTTATGAATTTCCTTGGTCTCAAGCCTAAAGTTTCACTTCAGAATCATGGCTCAGGAAAGCTCAATCTTTTGAGAATTCTAAGACACCGGGTAGGGCTGTAGAGGTTGTGTAGCACATTAGGCACTTGTATGTGATTGACCCAGGTTCTATCGCCAGCACCACCCTCTCGGATCCCTCAAGTCTTCCAGAAGTGATCCCTGGACACAGATCCAGGGATAAGATCCAAGCATGCTGAGTATGGCCCCCCACACACAAAAAAATAGGCTAAAGGTGACTAGAGAATAGTGAGTGAAGCTAATTTGCATCAGGGACATTTTTCTAATTATTTTTTTCGCTCTTTGGGTCATACCCAGCGATGATCAGGGGTTACTCCTAACTCTGCACTCAGGAATTATTCCTAATGGTGCTCAGGAGACCATATGGGATGCTGGAAGTGGAACCCAGTTCTGTCGCATACAAGGCAAATTCCCTACCCGCTGTGCTATCATTCCAGCCCCTATTTTTCAAAATTTTTGCAGGCCACATCACATGCTTAAGTCGACATGACTTATCTTCTAGGTCTGTACTATTACAACTACTATCGCTGCTAGCTACAACACATATAGTAAAGGGTCTGCCCAGCACAACAAGCATATGCTAGGCAATAAATAAAACACTCAGCATTGAAGATTGATCATTTAAACAATAAACATAAAATAGAACTTCAATTTTACAGACAAGAAAGCTGAATGGGATAGAAAACAGTCTGGCAAAGGACACGGACTATATAACACATAGAAGGCAACCATGAAATTCTCACAAGTGTGTTGATTGCCATTGCACAAAAATCTACAACTAATGGTCATAAGGAATAACATATTTTAATAGCATAAAATAAGTATTCAGGATCATAGTACAGGGGCAGTAATGTCTAGGTTTGAAGACTCTTGGCAGCCCCCTGAATAAACGCAGGAATTGCACATTTAACCCAGTGCGAGAGGATTTTTTGAGAGGATTTTCGTCAAAAGGGGGAAGTTAACACCCAGACGGCAAATGCAGTTCACAGCTGCCTGATATCTGTGCCTTCTTACTGGATCAGAGTTCACTGGTGGGGAAAGTCCCACAGCAAAACTGAGTCTCTGAAAGAGACTTGGTATTTCCTTTCATGAAAATCACTTCTGACTGAGAGGCAGCAGCCCTGTGCCCGTCAGCATGGACGCACAGCGGCTCTGGGCTCTGTGGTGCATATTCCAGCACATGCATCCATGTTCCTTGCAGCTGCAGGGTTCCGTGCATGCGTCCTAAGCATACTTGCTCTCTTTCCCTTTCCCGCCTCCTTCCTTCCCGTTCTTCTATTCCTTCTTTTCTCTGGCCATTGCTATCTCCATCTTAGACTATACTGTGTACATGCCTACTATGAACCAGAGCCCGTGCCTACTACAAACCACATATGTTCTTGCTGCCCAGTACCCACCCCTCCCATCCCCTTTCAGGACACGCACAATTCACCCATGTGATTGGTGAACAAACTCCGGGTTTTTTTTTCTTCATTCATTCTCATGTCAGAGTATGAAGCATAGCCCCTGTCACCTATTAGACGTTCAGGGACACATGGCTGGCTGTATTCTTTGTATTCCTCTCGATTTAGATAAATAAAAATGCACAACATGTGAGAGATTGAAGAAAACACAGAACAGGTAAGTGGTCTGAGATTGGTCAAAGCAAGGGCAAGGCTATGATTGGAAGTCTGTGGGGGCTGAGGGGGATATGCATTCTTTACGGACTGAGACAAGTTCTTACAATTATGAGTAGCAGTTTAGAGAGGACTCCAATTCCAGAGGGCCAGAAGATGAATCTTGTGTTCTCTGGAATGTCCCCTCAAACATAAAAATTTTCCTTCACTCTGTCACAATTTCAAGGGAGCTAATCAGAATTTTATGGAAAAACTCAATGAAGCAGTATGATATTATAGGTCATTTATGGTTTAATATGGTAAGCTTCAATCTTATCGGTGTCCTCCTAACTCAACATAAAGTATACAGAGCTCCCCCGTCAAACAGAATGAAAAGCCTTTAGTATACACGAAGGAAGATTCCTGTATACCTCTGCCCTCCAAGGGCTCAGAAGTAGTGAAAGAGCAAACTTAGTGTGTGTACGTGCCTCAGTGTCTCTTGGCAATATTCTTGGCAATGTCTTCCGATGTCACAAAGGTTCACTTGTACATTTCTCTCTGGATTTCCTTGTTAAATTGCTTCCCTAAATTATGGCAAAGTTGGGCACACTTGACATTCAGAAAGTGCTTGGGCAAGCTCTTCAGTCAGCTCCGGCCTGCACCCACCATGCTATGGATGAAGAATCCCTTTCATGAGGCAGCGCGCTACTGAAGGAGCTCTGAAAAATGACTGAAGCTCGGCATGGCCTGTAATTAGGCATGGCAGCATTCACTGCTGCATAGCTCACTGGTTTTCTCACCCTTGCCAGAACCATCACCACCGTAAAGTCAAGGAGTTGGTGCAGACCGATGAAATGCATGATGTATGAACTAATGCAGGTTACCTTGATTCTGCCTCTTAAACCTAGTCTAGGAAATGCTAAATAATTTTCATCTTATGCTCACAATAATATGTGAGGGGAGTTCACGTAAAATGTGGCTAAACAGTCCCCACGATTTTCATCTTAAAACTGTAACAACTGTCCTGAGATTGGTAAAAAAAATTAGCATCAATCAATGGACAGTTTCGGCACGGACCCTTAACCTACCACGCACAGGCTGAGGAAACGAACCCTCTCATTGGGGCTTTGTCTCTGCTCCTTATTATCCAGGACTGGGGTATGTTTCCTCTTTAACTTAAAAATTGTCAGAAAAAAAATACCCTCATTTCCTCCCAAAGAAATAAACACAGGCAAAGTTCAGCGGGACGCATTCCATGGAAGCTGGCCACAGTAGAGCAAAGTGCAGAGCTGTCAGCCTGAGCCCCGTCCAGTACACGCCCAGTCCCCGTGGACATTGGGGTCTGGGGGTATCTCCCCCAATGTCTACATTTCCAAAGCAAAGCACAGATCTGCTGAAGACCCCTTTCCTTCACTTCTGGGCAAAGAGTCTGGCCGGGTACGTGCATTTTAGTGATGTATCTGAATATTTGTGAACAAAAACATGGGCATCCCTATGGAAATTCCTTTCATAATAAAGTGCAGATTTTTGGTCACATATCTTATTTATAGGATCCGGTTTCTCCAGAAGGAAAGCATTTCCTATACTGTTGTTATATCAATTCTCAACTTCTTCCATTTTTCTCCTTGGATCTCATAGCTCATCGCCTTTTATCTTGTGATCAAATTTACTTTGCCTTACTCTCCTCATAATTTGTTTTTTTCTGGTGGTACTTTATAAGAAACGTGACTTAAATCTCATTCATAAGCAGCAGGCATGATTATGTAGACTAAAAACATACTTCATTGCTTTTGTTAATGAATAATCTAATCTAGCAAATATTTCGTGAAAAAATAAAAGTCTTGGGTGGAATAATTTGCAGGAGAGAGAAGGAAGATCAAGAAGGAGGGGAGATTAGAAATAGAATTAAGGTTTTACTTACTTTGTAGGAGTTAAAAAATATGCTAAATATTGGGAAGCAGCAAGAGTCTATAGTGTGCAAAAGAAAAAACTATAGGTGCACTAAGATGATTGTAAAAATAAAACTCTAAAAGGGCTTTTACCCTAGATTAGTAACTAAAATGATCGTTTTGAGCATTAATAAGAGACAGAAATCACATATTATTTATTATTTTTTCTTACGATGCTTAGAATAGTGCCTTCTGCTTACTTTCTAGAAAGAATGATCACTGAATTTTTTTGTTAAGCTTAATTCTCCAAATTAATACATACGAGTTCATACAAAGTATTGAATTCAAGGTCAAACAACATTGATTTATTTGTAGTGTAATGTTGCTTATTATATACTATCTGATTCATATAGCAGCCCATCAGTACTTTTGGAAAATATTGTGGTTATTTATTAAGGGATTTTTGCTCTTATCCACACAGGAAGGTGATGTCTTAGGAACTGAAATAAAACATTTTTATGAAGAAACTAGGCAGTCACTTGTATTCTAGTTTTACTATGGAATAGATGTGAACAATATAAGATATGAGTTGTTGCGTCAAATTTCTGGACAGCTTATTGTCTTAAAAGGATTTTCTGCCTCATACATGAAATAACTTAGAGCTATTGTGCGTAGAAAGATAAATAGGATTCCAGGTGTTTGGAACATATATTCAGATGCTTTAAAAGCATCTGGAAAACCTATTTTTTTCTATGTAATTTCATGATAACATGAACTTTTTTTTATATTTATCCAACCATCCTCTCACACTTTGTTCCATTGCTGCTAAAAGTTATTAATGGTCTTTATATATTTCCTTTTGGGGGGAGGTCACAACTGGTGATGCACAGGGGTTACTCCTGGCTCTGTACTCAGGAATTACCCCTGGCTGTGCTCAGGGGACCATATGGGATGCTGGGGATTGAACTGGGTCGGCTGCGTGCAAGCCAAACGCCCTACATCTTGTGCTATAGCTCCAGCCCCTGTTCTTTATATATTTATCACTATATTTACTTATGGAAAATCATTGCCAGAGCCAATAGTTTTTCTAGAAAATCTCAACTTATGTCATTTCTCCAAGAAGATCAGGCACTAAATAACTTGATATAGGAATATGAAGACAGGCCTAATGAAATGTTAGTGTACTATTTTTCATGTATTGTTGCTAGATTCTCACTAATCTAATTAGATTTTGTTCCTTTTATTTAATACTTAATTACTCTATATCAATTAGTGAAAACCCTAGATGAGAGTCAGTGCTTTAATCATGGGACTCTGCTCAGGAGGTGCATATTTTTGTCATAGTTTGTAGGAGCACATGTGATAGTTTATTGTTCACCAACAATAAATAATCTTGTTTGGGTGACATTGGTATATATGGAAATCAAGCCACTCCTGAGCTGAAAGAATCCTTTGTCTTTTCTATATCTGTTTTATTATATCTTTAGGTAGTTGTCCAGTAATTCATGTCCTTCGATTGACCTCTTGATGCTCATATAGTGTCAACCATCATTACAATCTTTACATTGGATTATCTGTTCTTTCTCTGAGACACAGCACTCACTCTACTTGCTTAGTTTATCTCCTGATAGTGGATTGATATTACTAATGAGCCATTCACACATGCAACAATTAGGCATTTCTAGCCTTTCTGGCTATTAGAGAAACTTGCTTTTCTGCTGAAAACCCTCTCTTTTATGCTATTCTTATTTAGTTATTAATGTGTGTGTGTGTATGTGTGAGCAACCTGGTAGTGTTTAGGGTTTATTCCTGTCTCTCAGTTCAGGGATTACTCCTGGCTGTGTTCAGGGAGCTGTACATGGTGACAGGTATTAACTATCCCTCCAGCTTGTCTTTTAACTCTTCTTTGCCTTGGTTATGTAAGGCCCTTGCAATCATGTGCCCAAAGATACTGTCAGGGTGATCCAGTGTAGTAGTTCTTAACTCAGCAAACTTTTAACCACCGCCCTCCCCCTGCTAAAATATGGGTACGTTATTTGTTGCACATATAAACATTATGGTAAAGGGCAAGGGGTTATTTAAATGCTGGCTATTTTGTGAAAGTTTTCTCATGAATTCTTCACTAAATGGAAGAAGGAAACATGCTGTTAGCTTGTGAGCACTTCTAATTGCTCTCTAATAAAAGCATTTGGGTTGGATAAATCAGATAATTCATGAACAGAATAACTTTCTAGGTATACGCTATATATTTGGATTGCAGCCTATTTTTTAAAGGGGTGTAGAAATCAATTTTATGCTCTCACCTCTGGGATATGAGTAAGGTTAAATGATTATTTTTTTTCAAGTTTTTGAATGGTATTATGCCACACCCTATAGTGCTCGCTTACTTTTATTCTGGTTCTGTGCTCAGGAATCACTCTTGGCAGTGCTCAGGGAACCAGAGGCAGTGCTGAGGACAAATAAAGGTTGGCCTTGTGCTAGGTAAGCGCCTTAAGTTCCTATATTATTCCTCTAGTCCTAAATGAAAATTATTAGTTGAATTCAGATCCATAGTGGTTTTAATCCAGATTTATAATGGAATAATTAAATTTGTTTTACACTCATGCAAAACATTTGACATGAGAAACCCAGTACAATTTAAATGTTATTACTTATTTAATTTCAATTTCCAAGTAACTCCTGAGATAGTACAGTCCCAAAGAGCTTTTGCAATTATTTAATCACTGTGTCACTGTGTTTCTGTCATCCCATTGCTCATCAATTTGCTCAAGCAGGCACCAGTAACGTCTCCATTGTGAGACTTGTTACTGTTGTTGGCATATCAAATACACCACGGGTAGCTTGCCAGGCTCTGCCATGCAGGCGAGATTCTCTCGGTAGCTTGTCGGGCTCTCCGAGAGGGGCGGAGGAATCGAACCCGGGTCGGCTGTGTGCCAGGCAAACGTCCTATCTACTGTGCTATCACTCCAGCCAAGATAATTTTAATTTTCCACAATTCAAAAGAACCAAATACTTGCAATCTTGATAGAATCTCCAGAAAGTGGAGTCAAAGTTTAACCTAAGATAATTATTCTTATCTTTGCTGGGATAAGTATATGTGAAAATAATAGGGGGAAATTCAGGGTGATGAGCATTAAACTATCAAAACAGGGACATTTAAAATATTCTGGTAATGGTTCAAAATAATTTGTACCCTAAGCCCAGTGACTATTTGCCAGGGAGAGCCAAAGTTGAGAAATTTCTATTAAAAACATGACTCAGAGGGAAAAATGCAAAGACTGGTAGCAAGGAAAATGATCTGACATCCTTTCCAATTGGTTATTCCTGAGATCACATGTTCTGAGCATCTTTAAAAGGAAGGTATCTGGACTCAAGTGGGCCATACCAGCTTCCTGAGAGCTGCAACTTCTTTCGCATCTGGAAGAATAATCCTAGAAAGCTCACAAAATGTGTGACGCATTTGTAGGTACCTGGAAACTTGTCTCCAGTGAAAACTTTGATGATTACATGAAGGAAGTGGGTAAGGAAATTTGCTGTGCAATAACATTTGTAACTTTTTCTCTGGGGCAAAAGGGCTTATTGCTGTTTGTTTTTTGAATTCTGGAAACACTGAAGAGAATGCTTATATAGACACTATAAAAATTGGCAAGTGAGAGTCAGTTTAAGAGGTCTCTGAATCCCTTTTAGAACTCATTTGTGTCAGAAATGCTCTGAAAATATTGTTTTTAAACATGATTTGTTTCTTGAAACAGTATACACCAAAGTTACAATTAATGCTTCTTAAAGGAGAAAAAAATGCAAAAAAGTTCTAAATGAAATTTCATGGTGACAGAAATGATCAGATTTTATTTGCTTGCTAAACTTATGAATCTTTGATTTACTTGGCTCCTTGACTGTTTTTATTTTTTTCCCTCTTGCCTATAAAATACACAATTATCTGGGAAAAAGCCAGTATTTCTTATCATTCAATATTTCCCACTTGAAACTGAAGGCATTATATTTCTCATCTCAGTTTAAGTTATAAGATTCATGTATGTTAGCAATTTTTTTAGTCTCTATACCAATACATTAAAATGTATGGCTATTTTATGGGTCAGAGAAATCATAATTTCAGAAGATATTATTTTACAGACTTAAATATTTTTAACCAAAGATGACATGGGATGCCATCGAAATACTGAGTAATTAGAAAAGGAGAACTTAAATATCCTTTCTTTAATAATAAAAAGGCTTTGGGAATTTTAGTCTGCTGGCACTGCTAGTGGATCATGCGGCTGTTACACAGAAAGTTACGGAGGTAAAGGAAGTTGTTAGGACAAAGCAGAGATGTGTTCCTCTCTCTCAGGCAGCTTCGACCTTTAATGCCCTTTTCCACCATAACCCATGCATGATAAATCTGACCCCAGGGTATTATTGGAATGGGGTTTTATATAATCTTTTTTAGAGGTTATGATTTAATTCCCAAATACTCAACATTTCCCTGTCACTGTCACTGTCATCCCGTTGCTAATCGATTTGCTCGAGCGGGCACCAGTAACATCTCTATTTTGAGACTTGTTACTGTTGTTGGCATATCGAATACTCCACAGGTAGCTTGCCAGGCTCTGCGTATGGGTGAGACACTCTCGGTAGCTTGCCGGGCTCTCCGAGAGGGGTGGAGGAATTGAACCCAGGTTGGCCTCCTGCAAGGCAAACGCCCTACCTACTGTGCTATCGCTCCAGCCCAACATTTCCCTAAATAATTTATTATTTTTTGTTTGAGTATAACTCCTATTTTTTTTGTTTGTAGAGAAGAGGGAAACCAGGAATTTTTGCAAGAATGAGACTAAGTTTTCTAGAATATCAGTGATTCAGCAAACTATATGCTGACATACAGATGCCAGAGGAAGGCTCTAATATTTGGCTCAGCGGTTACTCCTGTGATGACTGAGACCATATGTGGTGGTGGGGTTTGAACTGGGGTCACTGCATGCAAGACAAGTACCTTACTTCCTGCACTATTTCTCTAGCCCCGATATATCTAAATTCTTAAGTGAAAATATTTAAAGTCACAAAGTTCTGATGATAATGAGAGGCAATGACTTCTGAAATCTGCTGCTCTAACTCATGACCCAGAAGCAAGGAGTGCTTTCACTGGTGAAAACAGGCTCAGACAGGTGAAGAATTAAATTTTTCCCGTATTAGACTCATGCGGGTTTACTGTACATGCCGCACCCTTTTACCGTGTTCTCTCATTGCATGTATGATTTTGTAATAGAGTCACAATTTGTTGCAATAGCATATTGCCATCCCACCTGGGGTCATTTTTTCCTTCAAATAAGGAGCTAAATATAAATGTCAGCAACACAACATTCTGTGCAATATGTATTTTCTTGTTTACCCTAAGCTTTGGCATCTATAAGTAGTTTTTTTTTGTCAAGGAAATATCTTAGATTCATATACATCTTTAAAAATTCAACCTATTTATCACTGTCAAAAATTGACAATTAGACATGCAATGGTAGCAAATTATCACTATCTATGTTAGGTCGCAAATCATTTATTGACTGGAGCGATAGTACAGCAGAAAGGGCACTTGTCTTGTATGTAGCTGACCCAGATTTGATCCCGGCATCCCATTTGACCTCCTGAGCACTGCCAAAAGTAATACATGACTGCAGAGCTAGGAATAACCACTGAACATTGCTGGGTGTGGCTCAAACAGCAAAATTGAGATAAATTATAAAGTAAAATATATTTATTTTAAAAATAGATTTGTTAATTGGGAATCAGGAGTAGTAATTTCTAAATATACACACACTTTGATTTCTTAAAATTTGAAGTGTTTACAATTAAGAACTAAGCATTCCTTAACATTTCTTATGATGTATTAGGGACAATATCACCATTCTAAAATGATATGAATGTGGGAAATATTTTGCCTTTGGGAGAAATTAATTAAAACCTTGATTTCATGGTAGAATAATTAGGAACAGAAGCCAAGAAAAATAGACTTGGCAGAAAAAGCTCTGAACTGTGAATTTTTAGTGTCCAAATAGATGTTTTTTTTTTTTAAAAAAAAAAAACTGAGCAACTCTAGATTGGCCCAAATTCCTATTAAGAGTTTTGTTTTTATAAATTAGATAACTGTTTTTTTAATCTATGAAGAAAAGGCCAAAATACCATCAGAAATTTAGTAAAACTCTGGTAGTCTTAGTAGTTGAGATGATCAATTAACAGTTACTTTTAAAATGTAAGTGTGTGTGTGTGTGTGTTAGAGAGTTTGTGTGTTTGTGTGGGTGGTGGGTGTGTGAGTGTGTGGGTGTGGGTGTGTATCTCAGAAAACAGTATTTGTACAATTCTTTCTTCCTCTCTCTTTCTCTCTTCCTCTCTTTCTCTCTCTCTCTCTCTTTCTTTCTTTCTTTCTTTCTTTCTTTCTTTCTTTCTTTCTTTCTTTCTTTCTTTCTTTCTTTCTTTCTTTCTTTCTTTCTTTCTTTCTTTCTTTCTCTCTCTCTTTCTCTCTCTCTCTTTCTCTCTTCTTCTTTATGGGTCACAACCAATAATGCTTAGGGGTTACTCCTGACTGTGCACTCAAAAATTAGTCCTGGTGGTGCTCAAGTGAACATATGGGATACAGGGGACCATATGGGATACTGGGGACCAAACCCAGGTTGGCTGCATGCAAGGCAAATGCCCTACCCACTGTACTATTACTCTGTCCCCTGTACAAATTCTTGTTGAAAACTGAAAATGTATCTTTTGTGGAGTTGTATTTGAATCCAGAAGGGGACATTTAAGTAGATCTACTGCTAACTAATTAACTATCTCAGTTTCTTTAAACACTGGTCTGCTCTACTCACTTCCATGAGCTATTTTCAAGGAGGCTTTTAACAAATTCAAGGATATCTTTTTCCTATTATGTATATAATATGCACAGATGTCCCCATATATAAAATTACACATATGCATAAATACACTCCCCTGTACATGCATTTCACAGCTCTGATTTAAATGTGTAGGGGGGAAAAATGTAAGCTTGACGTTTTGTTTCTCTCCCAACTGCAGGAGTGGGTTTTGCAACCAGGAAAGTGGCTGGTATGGCAAAACCGAATATGATTATTAGTGTGAATGGAGATGTTATCACCATTAAATCAGAGAGTACCTTCAAAAATACTGAGGTTTCCTTCAAACTTGGCCAAGAATTTGATGAGGTCACTGCAGATGACAGGAAAGTCAAGGTGAGCAATAAGTAATTAGAGTTCAGTCTAAGCCTGCCTTCTAAATGATGGCCTCCGACAAGAATTCACTTTGTTACGGGTGAAAGATTCTCTTTTAGGCCACAGGCACCCTCATAGGTCTAAACTCAGTTGCCTTTTTTCAATACTTAGTGAATCTTTTCGTGTCTCACATAGTCACCCTTATTTAAAGATATAACAACTATAATTTATTTGTCATACCATGTATGGAGTACCCGTGGTGTATTTGATACGCCAAAAACAGTAACAACAAGTCTCACAATGGAGACGTTACTGGTGCCTGCTCGAGCAAATCGATGAACAATGGGACGACAGTTCTACAGTGCTACCATGTATGAAGTAACAGAAGTACTGTGGTGGTTGAAAAGGGTGATTAAAATATGAAATAAAAAAAGCGGAAATCATCTAAAATGCCATATTTTCAACATAAATTTAGACCATATATTCATTGAAAGTTTTCCAATATTCTGCATTAATTTCTGATAATTCTATACTTATGCTTTTGCTTTTACACTCATTATTTTTCTAATATATTCCTGTTACTTAGAATTACAAATAATTTTAAAACATTTCTTCCAAGGAGCTGTATTTTTAATTTTGTCTCCTGCCACCACGTGTTAGAATCATTTTGATTTATTCCCACAGAGCTGCTTCACCTTAGACGGAGGCGCTCTGGTGCAGGTGCAGAAGTGGGATGGGAAATCAACCACCATAAAGAGAAAGAGAGTGGATGACAAGCTGGTGGTGGTGAGTATGTTCCAGCAACTTCATTCTGAATTCTGTTACAAAATCGTCATCATTATTATGAGAAATAGACAATCACTCCTGTTTGTGCAGGGCAAAAAAAGTGACTCTACTGGGACATGGGATTATGGAATCATTCTGAGAATTGCAGTTCATGGTTTTGAGCTCAGATCAGTCTTACAGTCCCCTAAAGCGTTCCCAGATACGTCTCAGCACGCACCATCTGTATTAGGTTTTGGCTTCTACTTATCACTTGTCATATTGACTGCAAAGCTCCTAGGAGGGAGGCGGTTGCCATTTTCCTAATTCATTACAGCATCGGGTATACGTTGGAATCCTAAAAAAGTGTCTTTCAAATCCATTCGTTTCCTTCCTACAACTGACAATAAACAAACACATGGTTTTCCAGGGATTGACTAAGGATTTTTTTCTGTGTCTAGGAATGTGTCATGAAAGGCGTCACTTCTACTAGAGTTTACGAGAGAGCTTAAATCAAGAGACTCGGAGCTGGATTGATGTCTGCACCGAACTCCACAATGTTTCACGGGATGCATTGTCCAAATATATTGTTTTTTTTCACTAATTAGCAAGTAATCAATTTCCCCCCAAATGATTTCACTAGATGTAACTGTGTTGGTTAAATAAATTTTTTTTTAGATTTTAAAGGTGATATGATGATTTATTCATTGTGCTGAAAAAGTTCTTTCTCATAATTCAGTGACAAAAATAGAAACTATTGTTTTGTGGTTTTTTTGTAAGAGTAATATGAGTTTTCATAATACAACATGAGACATTATTAATTCTCTGCTATCTTAAATAGAGGATAAATTCGTGCTATGAATGGGTATGGTCTTTTTCTTTCTTAGTATATTTACAGTCAAATAATTACCTTTCAGAGACATTGACAATTTTAAATGTAGTGAATTGTTCATAGCCTACTGGCCTTAAGGTCTGTCATTTCATACCTACATGTCATAGAACATAAAAAAAGAGAAGTAGAGTAGCAATGCATGTGATAGAAAAAGAGATTTTTAGGCTTGCTAAAATTTGTAATCTAAAAATTATTTGTGAAGCAAAATAAAATTTGTAAAGCAAAAAGTTATTTATAAAGCAAATCTCTTAAATTGCTCAAAAATTATGTACAAATAATTCTATAACATTTATTTTAAAAAATACATGACAGTCCTATAATAAGTAATGATTTAAAAACTCTTGCAGTGGTTTCCAATTTTTCTTTTATTAAAAAAATTTGTATTTCTTACCCATGAAACTTTCTATTCAAATAAAATGTTGAAAGTCTAGGGATGTAGCTTAGCTATACAGCACTTGCATTTTCAACCCTCAGTGCTGTAAAAAAATAATAATAATAATAATTAATAATTCTGGAACTTGGGGTTTTGTTTTTGTTTTTTTTGCTTTTTGGGTCACACCCAGCAATGTACAGGGGTTACTCCTGGCTCTGCACTCAGGAATTACTCCTGGTGGTGCTCAGGGGACCATATGGGATGCCGGGAATCGAACCCAGGTCGACCGCATGCAAGGCAAACGCCCTACCCACTGTGCTATCGCTCCAGCCCTGGAACTTGTTTTTCAAATAAAACCTTCATGGAATCACAGTATGTAAAAGATATCAAAAAAGCTAAGATTTCTCTGGTAGGTTTGTATGTGAGAATGTGTGTGTGTGTGTGTGTGTTTGTGTGTATGTGTGTGTGTGTTGGGGGGGGCTGAGAGGGGATAAAAGGGATGAGGGTTGTGAATTTTTTATTCTGTCCTTGCTGGAAACTTTGAATCTGCTCTATTTAACTTGGAATCCCAAGTAGATAGACTTGCTTACATTTTATTTTAAGTCAAAAATCTGTTAAATTATGGGCTTCAGCTGTTATAATTTGTGCTTGTGATACTTCCTTTTTATGCTTTTATTTTGCTTTATTTCTGTTTTGGGGGTCCCACCCGGTTGAGCTCAGGATTTACTCTGAGCTTTGAGCTTATAGATCACTTCTGGTGGGACTTGGGGGCCAAGGATTGAACCCCAGTTGGCTGCAAGCAAGCTGGAAGATCATTTTTGTTTCTATAAGTTTTTGTTTTTAAATTTTAGGCATGGTGATTTACAATGCTGTCAACAATAGGGTTCCAACACCACACCCTCTGCGAGAGCGTGTTTCTCACCCCTCCCCCCAGCCTCCCAAGCTTTGGGGTCCTATTTTCAGGCTCTGTTGCTTTTAGCCATTTTTTATTTCCTTAATAAATTTCTTTACTTCCCACACAGGAGAGAGATCATCTGTAACTGTCCTTTTCCTTCTGACTAACTTCACTCAGCATAGTATTCTTTAGACTTATTCATGTAGCAGCAAATTGCATGATTTTAGTTTCTTTCTGTTTTCAGACAACTGAGTAGTATTCTATTGTGTGTATGTACCAGTTTCTTTATCTAGTCATTTATTCTTGGACACTTAAATTTCCTTATTTTAGCTACTGTGAATTTAGCTTTAATGAACATGGAAGCACAAATATCTTTTCTCATTAGATTTTTTGGGCCCTCGGAGTAGAAGCGAAGACACGGAATTGCTGAATCACATGAAAACTCAATTTTTAACTCATCAAGATGTCTCCAAAAAGGCTTATTTTTTAGAAAGGCTGGACCAGTTGACATTTGCACCAGCAGCAGCTGAAATTTTATTTTCCCCACATCCATACCAACACTGGTTGCTTTTGTTCATTGTAATGTGTGCTGGTCCCACTGGTATGAAGTGATATCTCATTGTTTTGATTTGCATTTCCCTGATAATAAGGAATGCAGAGCATTTTTTTGACATATATATATTAGCCATCAGTATGTCTTCGTTAAGGAATCTTCTGTTTATCTCTTCTCCCCATTTTTTGATGGGTATGATATTCTTTCTTATGAAGTCTTACTATGATACTTCCTTTAAAAGTAAGCCCATAGTTATTTTTTCAGTGTCTGTGCGTAACACCAAGAGGTAAGGATATTGGAAAGGTATCATAAGTTACTGATAATGAAAATTCAATTTCTCTGCAAAAAGAGAGATGTAGACTCATGGTAGGAGTGAAGAACTCAAAAGAGGACATTTCTAAGGGATTGAACGCGATCATTTCTGTGGCAAACCAAACGCTTTGCACTGTGGCGGGTCACTTGGTAAGGTGTGGAGTGAGGGAATCGTCTTCAGGAACCACCTGTCTGCTGGCTGAGAGCAGAGAGGGGAAGTGCCTTGCTCACCCACGGTGAGGCCTGGCGTGGGTCAGTCCAGTCAAGTTGGCTCTGCCCACCTATGCAACTTGGACACTTGCATCCTGCCAGCCCTGTGAAGTGCCTGTCATATTGTTCCTGAAGTCCGTTTGTCCCGCACTGCATGGGAAACTGGTCCCCATCACGCAAGCGCTCAGGGAGCTGTGGACTCAGGCTAGAGCAAGGAATTACCCTTTGCAGAAGACATAAATTAGTCCTAAAAATGGTACCAGAGTTCTAAGTCTGTCATCTTCCTCCAAAATAGACTTTCAGGAGGAGGCAAAATGGTGAAACAAAATCGTTTTTGTGGAAAGAAATTTAGGGATGTAAGGGGTGTGTATGTGTGTGTGTGTGTGTGTGTGTGTGAGAGAGAGAGAGAGAGAGAGAGAGAGAGAGAGAGAGAGAGAAAGAGAGAGAGGGAGAGAGATTTGCAATCCAATCAGAGAAGAGAGAACAAAGGAGACTTCTCATGGAAAATGCCTGGATGGATTTGGGAGAAGGTTATATATAATTTTGCAAATTGTCTTGGCCTGGAGTTCTCTGTATACGTAAAAATGAATCTGGATGTTACCACTTAGAAGTTTTTGCACTCTTAATGGTCCTTTCATATTCTTAGCAGGACCTTAAAACCTTCGTGTCTTTCTTTTCTGAAGGTTCCACCCTTCTCTGGGCGGGGCTCAGTTTCTTCATATCCAGAGAGTTCAGAATTAGAATCCCAACTGGGACGTGTTCTGCATACCTTCAGGACTGGACAATTTATTTGAAAGTTTTATTATTTCCTTATTTCCTCAAAGCTCATTACCAGACCCCTGTTTATCTGCCTGCAACAGTGTATTTTATCATTCAGATATTCTTCTAAGAATTTAGTATCTGGTAGGTCAGAAACCTCACCCGGTGCAGACAGACAGACAGAGACGAGTAAAGTGTAGAAATAGAAGAAGTTTATTGGTGTGCGCTCCTGGGCAGACCCTTCTGGCTGTAAGGTTTGCTTGGGATCACATGTCAACTGACTGATCAGATAGTGACATCCTTGAAATCGAAGATCACCCAGCCCGCAGCACGGAAGACAGGGCTTAGGGTCCGTCTGGTGACAGGAAGCCACCAGGCTGCATTCCATGCCTCCTCACATCCATCCCCTCCAGATCACAGAAGGTCAGACCAAGCACACTGGTCCCACCCGTTCTCTCTTCCTCTTCCTGTCCAAGACAACTTAAAACCCCGATTAACCTCTCCCAGGGCGTGGCTCTACCCCAGCCTTGCGAGGGGCCTGTAGGGTCTTCCTGGGAGTGCACCCCAGTAAAAGTCTCCCATTTCTTCACTTTGTTCATCTCTGGCTGAGGCCGGCCATTTTCCCCTGGCCCCCTTCTAAGGCTGGAGGAGAGTCCCCAGCCATGTCCTGTGGGGAAAGTAACAAAGACCAGTGGGAACGGTAGCTCGGTCACTGTCACTGTCACTGTCCTCCCGTTGTTCATCGATTTGCTCGAGTGAGCACCAGTAACGTCTCACCAGTCTCCACTGGTGAGACTTGCTGTTACTGTTTTTTGGCACATCGAATACGCCATGGGGAGCTTGCCAGGCTCTGCTGTGTGGGTGGGATACTCTCGGTAGCTTGCTGGGCTCTCCGAGAAGGATGGAGGAATAGAACCCGGTCGGCCGCATGCAAGGCAAACACCCTACCCACTGTGCTATCACTCCAACCCGTAGCTCAGTAAGCGAGGGGTAGAGCCTGGAGGCTACCAGGCGTGGGATGGGCATCAGCCCTGTCTCCAGTGCCAGAGACTGCAGGGTGATCTTTAGTTCCAGGAACGTCACTATTTCATCAGCTGGGCACCGCTCGGTCCCTGGCTGAACCTGACAGCATCGTTGCTACCAAATGAGAAAAGTGAGGTTGGCATTTCAGCCTAGGAAACTAAGTAAAGAACGGACACAGGAATCTTAGGAGCACAATGCCAGCTGAGATGTAGATTTAGGCACCACCTGCATACAAGTGGTAACTTATATTTAAGTGATAGCTCCAAGGACATGAGAGACTTGGGAAAAAAGAGGAGATGATATTTGAAGCAGGAGTAGTGACACTCTCTGTGTTGATCTGTGGTTCCCAGGGTTCCTTAATATTTTCAAGAATAAAAATGTTGCATAATAGAGATGCTGAGACTCAGAGTTGGAAATAGAAAGATTTATTGGAACATAAAGGAGAAAGGAAAGAAAGCCCCCAGTCAGGGAGGACCTTAGTATACAAGAAACTTAAATGTAGCTCATTTGGTGGCTCTTTTTTTTTTTGCTTTTTGGGTCACAACTGGCAATGCACAGGGGTTGTTACTCCTGGCTCTGCACTCAGGAATTACTCCTGGCGGTGCTCAGGGGACCATATGGGATGCTGGGAATCGAACCTGGGTCGGCCGCATGCAAGACAAACACCCTCCCACTGTGCTATCGCTCCAGCCCCCCTTGGTGGCTCTTTTATAGGAAAATTATCTTTGTTGTACTTATCAAGTGACAAAAATGTTTACAATAAATGCCTCCTGGACTGTGTGAGACCTTGGAGATTTTGGTCACAAACCCTGCACACCTGAGTTTTTCACCAGATTCATTCATGGATGAAGCTTGTCCCAAGCTGTGGAGATTAGCCAGGTGCATGGCGGTGATTGGGTTTTGGAACTGTTTGACTACTTACTGGGGCTCTGTTTGGGTGGGTGGAGGCTCATCTGACCCCCTCCGGGGTACTCTGAATAAGACTCAGCCTGGCACGGGGTCTGGAGGCATCTCTATCGAGATTTCCTTGGGAATCTCTCTATCCATTATCTTGTAGTGGGTCTAAGGTCTGAGGCAGAATTACTGGTGTTGAGGACTTGTTGGCTTCCCACTTATCAGCAAGAGCCCAGGAATTCACCGTAGTCAGAAGTGTAGGGTGGGCAAAAGGAGAGAGAGAGAGCAAAGGGAATGCCCTGCCCAGAGGTGGGGTGGGGTGGGGGGAGGACGGGGTGGGGTGTGGGGAAAGGGGCTGGAACTATTGGTGGCAGAGAATGGGCACTGGTGGAGGGATGGGCACTCGACTACTGTATAACTAAAATGCAAGCATGAAAGTTTATAAGTCTGTATGTGTACCTCATGGCGATCCACTAATAATTTTTTTTAAATGTGTAGGGTGGGGACAGTCAAAATAGCACTGTTCACAGCAGCTTCCAAGGGGAAACTGAGGTTTCTTCTTTCATGTCCAATTAGACAGCGCAGGCATCCCGACTCAAGACGTTCATTCCTAAACTATCACTGCTGCCATCTTTTATGAACTCCCTAAAATTCCTTTTCATTCTGTTTTCTACATAAAAGTGAGTGCCAGCTTGTTTTATCAATTGCTCTTTGTTTAAATCTCAAATTAGGCTGGCGAGATCGTATAGGAGGTAAGGCCCTTACCGTTCGTGTGGCTGACCCTGATTCCTTCTATGGAAACATTTGGAAATATGTTTGGAAATATCTATGGAAATATTTGGTCCCCAAAGTGTACTGCCAAGGTCATTTCTGAGGTCAGAACCAGGAATAGTTCCTAAGCACTGCCAGGTGTGGCCCCAAACCCAAGAACAACAACAATAAATGGATACTAAACTCATTTTTAAATATGCATTTACCTTCTCTCCACAATTATGCTACTAAAATATTATGTTGAGCCAGGAGTGCCCCCGGACCACTGCTAAATGTGGCCCAAACCACTCCCCACTCCCGCCACCCCCCCCCAAAGAGTAGATCACTGGTAGAGCACTTGCCTTGCACATAAAATCATATTTGATCCATGGCACTGCAAATGATTATAACAAGAAGAACTATTGAAGGCAGGTAGGAGAAGGGGGTATGATTTAAAGACATCACCAAGCCTCCAGCCCTGAATCTGCCAAGAAGCAGGAAATCTGGACCCCTTAAAGATGAAAATATTGAGATCTTTTGAGATGCAGAATCTGAGGCATCACCCGGAAAAGGGTGAATCCCCTAAGAAAAGAGATACTCCAAGAAGAACAAAAGGCAGTGAAAAAGACCATTTCCCCCACCCCAAATCCTACCTTCCCCAACTCCAGAACAGTTTTATGTCTAGCAGAACTCAAGGTCAAGTCAATTTGAAGAAAATCGATACCCATCCCGCTTCCAAAAGCCATCTTAGGCTTTCTCCACTATGGAAAAGACTGTGCTCTCTTAACACATAACTCTTAACTCTGTCTCATAGTTCTCTAAATATGACTATTTAACCTAAAATTGTGTTGATGATTAACTTAAAATTTGGAGGGACCAGAGAGATAGTACAGCGGGTAGGGCACTTGCCTTGCAGGTGGCTGACCCGCGTTCAACCCCTACCATCCCAGATGGCCCCCTGGGCACTGACACATGTGATCCCTGAGCTAGAAGTAAGTCCTGAGCCCTGCCAGGAGTGATCACTGAACATAGAGCCAGGAGCGATCCCTGAGCACTGACGGGTGTGTCCCCCAATAGAACAAAACAAAACAAAAATCCAGAGAAGCAAAACCAAAACCAAAGTTTTTATTACAGAATCGAGTGGATGTAGCAGCAGAAACAGAAACTTCTCTGTTGAGAGGGAGTTGAGAGAAGGCTCCAGAGAAGGCTTCTGTACATACTTGACATGTGGAGGCCTGGGTTGGGCCTGGGAACTGGATCCCTGTGCTCCTCTGGGGGTGGCCTAAAACTTGAAGCAAAACCCCACAAAATTTGGTTGAGATGGAAGACTTAAAGGGCATTGAGACACTGCAGAGATGAGGGGAACCTGAGAATGCTCTCCTAGGAGAGGAACAGAGGGAAGAGCCTCTCTCAGCAGCAGGTCGAAAGAGGACGATGTGTTAAAATCTTGCCTTTAGTCATTTTTTTAAAAGATTAAGATCATGCAGGAGGAACTATGAATTAAAAAGGAACAGACACTGCTTATTCCTTTCATCATCTGCTCATAAAATATCTATTGAGCACCTGCATTTTTGCTAGGCACTGTTTTGCAGATGTAGAGCACAGTAAGAAAGAGTTTTATTGCTTGATGTACTCATATAATAGCTTGGGGGAACGCTGGAGAAAAAATGAGTTGCAATACGCTCTCTAATATATTGTTGACGTTCACTGGATCCCCTCGGTAGGGAACAACTAGCTCTGAACTGGAGTCCCAGAGATGTTTGAATTGTATTTGAGAAGATGGATAATTTTGTGCGGATACCAATATCATATGACACATACAAGTTTTGCTTTTGTTTGCAGGGGAGATCCCAAGTGGTGCTCAGGAGACCAGGGGCCACTTGGGGAAATTCTCTCCAGTTGTGTCAGGGACTCAATGTGAGGACCTGAGGACGAAGTGCTGCTTGCACCCCTTGGTCCTGGGCTTACCCGGGCCGTCCTGGAAGTGCCTGGCCAGGAAGGCTTTAACTTGCAGTGCTTCAACCATGTGGTGCTGGGAACAAACTACAATCAGCCATATGCCAGGCATATGCCTTAACTCATATGCATCATCTCTGGCACATCTAGTACTTCTTTTGAAATTCAAGTTCATCACACACTGACAGGCAAAGATCTGTCAATCATGACTTAAGTTGAAAAAAACAAAACCCCACACACCATTGCTTTGTAATCAATTGACTGATTCACTGTAACCCTTCTAGAATTGAGTGACCCATAGTTCTTCCTCACTTTCTGTTTTGCCATTTTCAGTTTTGACTTTGAGTTGCTAACAATGACACAGTAGGATCGCATATTCTAAAAGAGATTGAGCTGTGTAGAGAAGAGAAACTTACCCTCCGATACTCTCTTAGAAGTAAGGAAATCTTACAGAAGCCAAGAATTTGACTTGTCCTTTTGTCTCATGGGCCACAGGATTGATATTCTTTTCTTCTTCCTTCCTGTCTTCTTCCCTCCCTCACTCCCTCCTTACCCCTCTCTCTTTGTTTCTTTTATTTTTTTATACCTGTCTGTGCTAACTCCTGGGTCTGTGATCAAAAATCACTTGTGGCATGGTTTGGGGGATCAAACCAGAGTTGGCACTGTGCAAGGCAAGTTTATAACTTGCTATATTATCTCTCTGTCCCAGGACTTATTTTTTAATTAATCTGTGGCAGAATTGGAAAAGAAATGGTTATACACATAGGAGACATTTATCCCATGCCTTACTGGCAAACATATATAGCCATGTACTTCTCAAGCAGAAACCAGAACTAGTAAAGTTCTAGTTACTCACTTGCTTTATTTTTGAAATATTTAAGTGTCATTTCTGAGAATACTTTCAACTGCTCTGGGTTTTATTTTAGTGTCATCATTATTTTCAGTTCGTGGTTAATATGGATGTTAGTTTAGGCTCAAGACTTTAGTTTCTGAAACTCCCAGGCCTCAGCTTCTGAAACTAACTTATGTTTTTTGTTTTCCCTGTTTATCTTCCAGATATTGTAATAGCTATTCCACCTGTGAAAGTATTGCAGAATAAAATTCTTCTTTATATGTTTGAATCAAAAGAATTATAGTTCTTAAAGTATAACTTTATTACAACCAAAAACCAGTCTCTTTGTTTTTGTTTTCTCCATAAATGTATAGTTTATGTAAATATTTCCTTGAATTGAAGAAATATTTCACACAAACGTACTGGTATGACTATTTTGGTGTTTAAAACTAATTTTTCAGCCTTTGTTCAAAATTATCATATAAATTCACTTTTTTCAAAAAAATTTCAGTTGTTTTGAAGAATCTTATCTTTCTTAGTAAAATCAAAACCTGAACAGTACACATCTCTTATTTGGATGGTATAAAATGATTTCAGAAATTTATAGATATTTGAATATTTGCTAGCATTGTATTTTAGAATTCAGTTGTCAAAATACTGTATATCTACCTCAAACTTTTCCTCGATTTCAAGGGATGTATTTTAATACCAAAATTATCTTGTAATTTGGTCTGCAGGTTAAATTTTCCCAAGCATTAGTACTACTTCTTTAAATAGCAAACCACAAAATACCACTCAACGTTAATTGTCCCTTTTTCTCCCAAAGCACAATTACTCTTGATTAGCCACTCCAACAAAATTAATAATACCTTACATCTCCCTCTAAACAAATGTAGACATTTCAATTACATTAAATAATATCAATTCATCAACACTGCGAGGAAGGGAGGGGAGGATATTATTTTAATTAAGAGGGTACTCCACCATGGGGACTTATCTAAACAAAAACCAGCTGAGGTGGACATTGCAAGGATGTCCTTGGAGCTGGTGGGAAAACACCTCTGACAGGGGTTCATTAGACAGTGGCTGTTATTCCTCGAGAGTTGACTCAGCATTGGAGTTCAAAAGGCTGATCTCTCCTGAAACTTGTCTCCATTCTACAAGTGCTATTTATCAGGTGACTCTCAGGTGTAAATTTCTTTGCTAGAAGCTATAGTCACTGACTTAAAAATCAGTGATACATGTTAATTTTCTGTGTCTTAATTGGGAGGTAAATAAAATGAGTCAATGCTGGTGCCTAGGATCTTTGGTCTTGCACCTTCCACATTGGCCAGCTGAGAAGGGTCACATGACCAAGCTGCCTTTTATATGAAGTGGCTGTTAACCCTTTCTTGCCTAAACCTCTTTGGATTTCAGCTGTGAGTGCCCTACTCAGAAAACTTTCATCATGATTGAGCACTTCTTGGGAACCTGGAAGCTGGTGTCCAGTGAAAACTTTGAGGAATACATGAAAGAACTGGGTGAGAAAGGCTATTACAAGATTTGGAAACTGGCAATGCCTTTAGTGATGTGATTGGGGTTGCATGGCAAACTTATTCTCTCTACAATTCTCTTTCCTCTGATTCCAGGGTGTATTTATATAAGGTTTACAAAGTTTTTGCATCTACTTTTGCTTTTTGCTCATATTAGAAATAATTCTACCTTTCTAGGGACAGAATTATAGGCAGAAAGCTACCTTGCCACCTTGCAACCATAATCTATGTATTTAAGTTCTTTTGAAAAGATTTCATTCTTGCCCCTCTAAGAAATTTAAGAAATTTCTCCTTAGTTTGATAAGTCCAAGTGACTTTATCCATTTTAGAATGTGTAGACTGTAATTAATTATCTATAGTTCATTTATTAACTAAATTTGTTTCAAGATTCGCTTTAAAACATAGCTTTAAAAGAGCAAGAGCATCAAGTGAAATTTCCAGTTGGTTTATTTTTAAAGTATGGAAATATGTGGAATATATTTACAACATTACTGTAAAGAGTTTTTAATTTTTGGGGGGGTCACACCTGGCGATGCACAGGGTTATTCCTGGCTCTGCACTCAGAAATTACTCCTGGTGGTGCTCAGGGGATCATATGGGATGCTGGGAATCGAACCTGGGTCGCCGCGTGCAAGGCAAACACCCTACCTGCTGTGCTATCACCCCAGCGCCGAGTTTTGATTTTTTTTTTCTGGAGGGGCCTTTTAAGCAGAGCTCAGGAGACTCCTTGGGCATCCCCTGGCTGTACCCAGCTAAGTGGGCTGGATAGTTCGATGCTTAGATGCTTAGACTCTGTGACACAGTATTTTTCAAGCCCCACGATGCTGGGAGCCACCAGGACCGTGCCCAGTGGTAAGGGAGTGGAGGACACCTGTGGCAGAGGTTGAACTCAGGTCCCTGAGTATGCAAAGTATGTACCCTTGGCCACTGAGCTATTCCCCCTGGCCCTGAATGTGTGTGTGTGTGTGTGTGTGTGTGTGTGTGTGTGTGTGTGTGTGTGTGTGTGTGTATCCGTGATGGAAGAAATATAGCACCGGTTCTCATACACGTGAGAGAAATATTTACCAACGTGTCACATCTCTATTCCTAGGAATTCTAAATTTCTTACCAGGAAAATCGGATGTTTACTCTTGGATACTTTCCCATAGAGTATTTCTTAAAAATAAAAACCCTACTCACGCTTCTTACCCAGATGAATAAACATAATTCATAATGACCTGGGTCTATGGCAACTAACTGTTACTAATGCTAGCAAAACAACAATTATTTAAGATTTAATGAAATAATTTTGAAATAAGAGAAGCATACTTTGCAAAAACAAACTATATAAATATATTTTTAACCTTACTTTGTTTCTTGTCCTCCCCTCCCCCTTTTCTCAATCATGATGAAAGCTTTCTGAGAAGGGCACTCACAGCTGAAATCCAAAGAGATTTAGCAAGAAACGGTTAACAGCAACTTCATATAAAAAGCAGCTTGGTCGTGTGACCCTTCTCAGCTGGCCAATGTGGAAGGTGCAAGACCAAAGATCCTAGGCACCAGCATTGACTTATTTTATTGACCTCCAAATTAATAAACAGAAATAGCCCCTGTAGTGTTCTGGAGCTGTTCCTTGCTCTGTACTTGGGGGTCTCTTCTGGCTGTACTCACGGAACCGTGTGGTTCTGGGGATCAAACACAGGCTGCCTGAATACAAGGCATGTGCTCAGCCTATTGGGGTGTATCTCCCATTCTCTTCTCAGTTTTTAAACTGTGCTAAAATAATCAATGCATGCTATAGTTCTTTACTCCTTGTATGTACTTATACAACAATTTCTTACTCCTTATTATAAGAAGTTAATCTCTTCATAATGCAACATTTTAATTCCCTTTCATCACTGTCACTGTCACTGCTCATCGATTTGTTCGAGCGGGCCAGTAACGTCTCTCATTGTGAGACTTGTTGTTACTGTTTTTGGCATATCGAATATGCCATGGGTAGCTTGCCAGGCTCTGCCATGTGGGCACGATACTCTCGGTAGCTTGCCGGGCTCTCTGAGAGGGGCAGAGAAATCAAACATGGGTCGGCTGTGTGAAAGGTGAACGCCCTACCCACTGTGCTATCACTGCAGTCCAAAAAAAAAGAAGAGTTAATAATTTAAATATAAATTCTGCTATATTGTATGCTTTGATATACTTGCCTATTTTGAGTTTTGATTGCAGAATAGATAAGAAATCTGGGGCTTAGAGAAGAATGATGTTTGGTTTGATTGTGAACTGGGCTTATGTAGAGAATAGGAGTGAATAACAATGGCTGAGCATCTTTATATGTGATTATAATTTTAAATCCTTTATTCTTCCAACACACCACAAAGATAGCTAGAAACATTTTGCTACCGAAAGAGTTGTAGATTAAAGAAGAGAAATTACAGGCTTTTGCTAGCAAGTGTCAAAGTTTGAATCAAAGTTTTGACCACCTCATTCTTCTTTGTGATTCAAGTCCAGTGCTGCTTCTCTGAAACTAGAAACACTAGATCATTTCCATAATATGAACGTGAACTTTTTAATTTTCTCTCAATACCATGAGAGAAGAGCCAGCTCTTCCGCCCATGTACCCGAGGGGAAAGTGTGATAGTGGAAAATCCTCACTCTAAACAACAGGGCTGGGCTCCAAGTTCAATGGCCTGCTTTGCCGACTTCCTCTTCACTACAGAGCTTATCTAAATCTGCAAATCAGTGAGCAGTTTAACTTTTGTAAGTCATATACTTTTGTAGTAATTTAGATACTTGGAAAATTGCGATAATTGTTTTCAAATGTTACTAAATTTTTTTGTTTGTTTTGGGGGCCATACCTGGCAGTACTCAAAGTGTACTCCTGTCTCTGTGCTCAGTAATTGCTCCTGGCAGTGCTCAGGGGACCGTAATGCAGTGTCAGAGATAGAGCTAGGGTCAGTCACATAGAAGGTAAGCCCTTTTCCTCGGTACTATTCCTCTGCATTTACTATTCTTTAATTGTACTAGGATACTGAGACAAATTATAAAATTTGTGCTTAAATCTTAGCTTTGATACCAGATATATCACCTAGACTAAATCTTTCTCATTCTCTGAATCATGGTGTCTGGTCTCTAAAATGTGGATAAAAGTTTCTGTAATTTATAGTAACTCTGCTGAGTTTAAGTACAAGCATTGGATCATGGAAGGGGACCCTATATAAGTACATGTTAAATAAAGCACAGTTCCAGAAAGTCACCATTTCAAAATATTAAGGAAATTACTATACATCTCTTTTAATTAGGAGGGTCTAGACTTCCAGTTGGAGAGAGCACTGATGAAAGATTACATTGTGTAAAAGTGCAGGGAATGTGAATTTTTAAAAAAATGCTTCCCCAAAGGATAATGTTTCCCTCTAAATATGTGTTTTGCTTTCTCTGCCTTATAGGAGTGAGTGCTGCTATTCGTAGCATGGCGGACTTAGCAAAACCCAGCATCACTATCACCACCGATGGGGACACAGTGAACTTCAAATCAGAAAGTTCTTTCAAAAACACCGAGATCTCCTTCAAACTGGGGCAAGAATTTGATGAAACCACAGCAGACAATAGGAAAGTAAAGGTAATAGCTAAACCTTTTCAGTATTCCACATGAAGAAAAAACCTGGTGGTTAGACATAGTTTAATCATAGATAACTTGATTTATTAGTGTCAGTTAAGGCTCACTCTGTTCACTGACGCTGCATATTTCTAAAGTCAGTCATTTTTCACATTTTTCTAGCCATTAGCAGATAAAAGTTCAACTTTCCCCCAACTTTTTTGAATTCTTGTCATTGTGTAAAAGAACATATAGAAGGACGACTACACATGAATAATTCACTGTTGTTTGCCTGGGGGGGGAGCATTAAAGAAATATTCTCTGGGCTGGAGCGATAGCACAGCGGGTAGAGCATTTGCCTTGCATGCTGCTGACCCGAGTTTGATTTCCAGCATCCCATATGGTCTCTCGAGCACTGCTAGGAGTAATTCCTGAGTGCAAAGCCAGGAGTAACCCCTGAGCATAACTGGGTGTGACCCAAAAAGCAAAAAAAAAAAATTCTCTTAAGATTTCTCTAGCCTACCAAGCTACCCGTGGCGTATTTAGTATGCCAAAAGTAGTAACAACAAGTCTCACACTTACTGGTGCCCATCAAGCAAATTGATGAGCAATGGGATGACAGTGATACAGGAATTATGACAGTAACTAAGGTGATAATTTTGAAAAACAGAAGAATTAATAAGTCAATGTCTAGTTCTGCATAGGTTAGAATGCAATAAATTGCGATTTCTGATTCCTTTCTGCCTTTCCAGAGTATTGTAACATTAGATGGTGGGTCAATGATTCATGTCCAAAAATGGCTTGGCAAAGAGACAACAATCAAAAGAAAAATTGTAGATGGAAAAATGGTAGTGGTAAGTTTTGTCTAAATTGAATTTTAAAACTATATTTGTTGATTGATCTGTGGGTCTTCCAATCAGCAACCAGGACTCCTGAGTGCCTCTCTCAGCCTGCCGGCATGAGCCTGACATTTCAAGGGTCCAGCTAGATTGGTGATTCCTGGCCAAGGTGGGGACATGTGGCTCAGGGATCAAACTCCAGGTCTATCAGATGAAAAAACTGTGACACAACCCTTTAAATTAGCAAATGGTCATATTTGATGAACACCTTTCAAGTTAACTTGTACCTAACTGAAGTTTCTGGGGAAAGAGGGGCAGAGCCATTTTAACCTGTAATCGAACTCTAACCAATGCATTTGTAATTTTAGGAATGTATCATGAATAATGTTGTCAGCACCAGAATCTATAAGAAAGTATGAAGAAAGTGTCTACATCAGCAAAGACTTGTTCACAAACAGCAAACAGGGACTTGAAGAAGAACTATCCCAGAGTGTGCAATTAAAAGAGAAATCTTTAACATTAATTTGCTCAATAAAACCGTAACAACAAGTGCAGTTTGGGAGTGTTGTGATATTGAGGGCTAAGCAAAAGTTAATAGATTGGTGAGACAAGAAGTTCTTGCCTGTAGTATGAAGGCTTGCACCCCAGAGTCTTTTTCCCTCTTGACTTCCTCAGTCCTTGAGTTCTCTGCACTAAAACCATGACCTACATTAAGGTGTTTTGTCAAAGGGTAGCACTGCACTGTAGCACTGTCATCCCATCGTTTATTGATTTGCTCGAGCGGATACCAGTAATGTCTCCATTGTGAGACTTGTTACTGTTTTTGGCATATCGAATATGCCATGGGTAGCTTACCAGGCTCTGCTATGGGGGCAGGATACTCTCAGTAGCTTGCTGGGCTCTCTGAGAGGGATGGAAGAATTGAACCTGGGTCAGCCACATGCAAGGCAAACGCCTTACCCACTGTGCTATCGCTCCAGTCCGTCAACGTGTACTGTGTAGAAATTTGGGTGATCCTAAAGGAGGTACTTATAATCATCAGAAACCCCTCTGGGCAACACGGATTCTGAGAACCATTTACTGGCCTTTCATTTTTTAGAGGCTGGCTATACTTAAAGCAGATGAGGTAGATAGATTATAGATACATGATAGCATGCAAAATACTATCATGCACCCTAAACTACTTAACTAAATTAAAAAACATTTGAAATTATCATTTCTTATTTCAAGTTACCAATTTAATCTATGCAGAATGATACTTTTCAAAATACCAGTCTTGAATTTCTAAATGCTTAGTAGGAGTATGATTCTTAGAACTACACAGAGGTCTAAAATAGCTAGAAGTGCTCTCTGAGCTGAGAAAAATGAAAGCTTACCCTAAAAATCTGAGGCATTTTTGCACTGGAGTAAGGGATGGATCAGCATGAATAAAATAAAATATAGTTTAGACATAAAAACATCTTTCCTCTGATCTAACTTTAGTCTAATATTTTTATAGATATATACATACACCTTATGGAAAGCTCAGATAAATAACATACATGCAGGTTATAATTTTTTTTTTGTTTTTGGACCACACGTGGTGATTCTTGGTGCAAATTCCTATCTCTGAGCTCAAGGATCATTCCTGGTGTGCTCAGGGGATCCCACGGGGTGCTAGGGGTTGAATTTGGATCAGCTGAGTCTCAGACACGTGCAAAGCAACCCACTGCACTATTTGTCCAGCCCTAGATTATAATTTCTTTAGAATTTTGCTTTATACTACATCAATTATTGAAAAAAATGAAGACCTGCTCAAGGAAGTGTCTCTACCTCATTAACATGTGATTAGAATTACCTAATTCTGGTGAGTTTTAAGAAATTGAGCTAGAAAAATGCATGCATATACACAGTCACATATTTTTTACTGTGCTTACCAGTGAATTATTTTTAATGGATTCATTTCTCACATAAGTAATGAGGTAGCAGATGGCTGAATCCTAAAAATGTATTTCCTGTGGCTTCTTGTGCCCATGCCTGGGAAGTACAGCCCACTTTAATGATGTTAATATCACTTTAGCTTAAAACAGAGATGCAAATGGAGTAGAAAAAGAGATGGCAATCTCAGCATGTGTTATAACGATGAAAAAAAAAAAAACAGAAGCATGGAATTTTTCTCTTTCTATTCCCTCCCTCCTCAATACTTTTAATTCTCAGGTCTTCTGTTAGAAATAATGATGTGAAATTTTAGAGGAGCTTCGTGAAGAGTCATGTGTTAGATTTTAGGAAAAACCAAGCTAATTGCATTGTTTGAAGGAATTACAAACTCTTTCTTTCCTCTCTTCCATACCATTCAACAAAAGAAAAGTGATTGATTTCCCTTGGGAAGCAAAAATCACTTGTTACCATAGAAACCAAAAGATCAAATATACACTGGTGGCTTAGAAAATCATAAGAGATGGCTTACATTAAAGGAAACAACTTTAACTCAGCATTGTGAAACATAGAGAAAAACACTTCTTGGAGACACAAAATAGGAGGCTATCAAGAATGAAGTGTCATCATCGTTTTCCTGTCATGTAGCTGTCTGATAAGGCACCAGATGCCCTAGCAGTTAAATTCTGAAGAGAAACCAGATAATTAATTTATGTCATCTTGTCTAAGAATTTTGTAAGGCATCTTTTTACAGAGTAATCATTAATTGGCTTTTTAATGGAATTCTCTCTGCTTCCATTTGTAAATGATAAAGACCAGTCACTGGGTAGTCTAATACGTTTCTGAATGTTTAATAGATGTCTTGTTAACTAGAGTATAAGGCCCTCATGTGCAAGGACGGTTGATACTACATTCACAGTGTTATTTCCAGCACTAACACAGTTCAATATATATGTATTGAATCATACATTTTCAATACATAGCTATATATGGATCAAATTGTGCATATTGAATCTGTATGTTTTCAACAAGACTTGGAACTATCTTACATGCGCATCCCTAGAGTTGTAATAAGAGCATATCATTCTCAACTTAGATAAAACAATCGCTTTTTTTTTCTTTTTAAATTTTTTTTTATTGAATCACCATGTGGAAAGTTACAAAGCTTCTGGGCTTAAGTCTCAGTTATACAATGCTCAAACACCCATCCCTTCACCAGTGCACATATTCCACCACCAGGAACCCCAGTATACCTCCCCCCTACCTCGTCCTCCAACCCCTGCCTGTGTAGCTGATATATTTCACTTTACTTTTCTCTTTACTTTGATTACATTCAATATTTCAACAAAAAACTCACTATTATTGTTTGGACTTTCCCCCCAAAGTCAGACCTGTTGAAAAGGAAGCATTTGATAATTTGTTTTCCATTGCTGACAATGAAGAGATATGAGGTCATGCAGCCACAATAGCGGCCACGTGGTTTTGAATTTCTGTATTTTAATGACTAACTCCAGGGAAATTTCTGCCAGAAATTGCATCACTGCAAGCTTGTACCTCCCTTTTGTGGTCGTCATAAGATGGCGGCCGGGGCTCAGTTCACAGTGTAGAGACATTTCTGCAAGAAGCTGCTGGTGCCCAGAGTAGTTTAGCTGGCCTCCGGGGCCGTGGTCGCGCAGCAGCAGAGAGGCCACACACGTGCGGCCACCAGGGTTAAACAATCACTTTTATCACAGAGTAAAATAATGACCAAATGAAGGAATGAACATTATTACTAAGTTTCAAGCTTAGTTAATTATCTCAGCTGCTGCTCCTTTCTTGCCATCACCATATTTACTGGTGAAGGAGGAGAAGGCAGAGATGGCAAAGGAGAGAGGAGTTTAGTTACAGTCATGTGCTACATAACAACATTTGCTAATGTCAGATCACCGATACTATGGTGTTCTCAAAGTTTCTATTGCCCAGTAATGTCACAGCTGTTGTAATGCTTAGCATTTTATTTCAGTAGCCTCATACATCTTACATTTCCTGCTTTTCTATAGCACCATTTTCCCTGTACTTGATTTAATTTTGTGTTGCTTTGTTTATCATGACCCCTAAGAATATAAAATCCACTATTAATATTTTCACTAAAAGATTGCATCAAGTGATTCATCTGGGATCAAAATGAAAAGTGATTAATTTCCATCCACAAAGAGGAAAATCAGTGATGGTTTTTGCTTCCCAGGAAGGCATGTTTTACTCCACCATAGCAACAATCTTAGGAAATAAGATCTAAGTGATAGAAGCTTTTTAAAGGTTTTGCTTCATCAAAAACAATAATATTATAAAAAATTTTCAGGATACTTCATATCCTACATGAGATATGAAGTAACTTTTAGTGAACTTGATAAACAACCAAACACCGAAATACATTCTTCAGTGTCTCAATGTCTATTACCAATAAGTGTATTTCCAATGTGGAAAGAAAAAAATCTAGACCCAACTAGATAGACCCAACTACAATATTCAATTTGCCATGAAGTTTATGATGTTCACACAACAATGGGATTATCTAATTGTTTAGTGACACGTTTCTTAATAATGTATCCCCATTGTTAAGTGATGCTTGTCTGTATTGCTTATAAGATCTAAAAAAAAAAAAATCTAATTTTGCATCTTTTCTTATTATTTGATTTAAAGAAAATTTTCATAGATCTACAAGTGCATTTTGAGAATAGATTCCCAGGTGTGGAATTGCAGCATCATATAGAAACTATTCAATTTGAGACATTTTATTTTTTTTATTTTTTTTTTTTTTTGGCTTTTTGGGTCACACCTGGCGATGCACAGGGGATACTCCTGGCTCTGCACTCAGGAATTACCCCTGGCTGTGCTCAGGGGACCATATGGGATGCTGGGATTCGAACCTGGGTCGGCCGCGTGCAAGGCAAACGCCCTACCCGCTGTGCTATCTCTCCAGCCCCAATTTGAGACATTTTAAAATTGTTTTCCCAAGAGTCTGAATTCACCATTAGTGATAAGAGGTTCCAACCCCGACCCCCACCCTTCACATCCTTGCCAGCACTAACTGTTTCCAGATATTTTAATACAGGTCATGCTTGTTATTCTGAGGTGACAACTCATTGTTGTTTTGATTTGCATTTCCCTGATAGTCAGTGAAGATAAACAATTTTTTATATGCCTTTTGGGTCATCTTTATGTCATCATTGAGAAATTGTCTATCTCCTTTTCTTTTCCAGATGGTTTTCTTAGTTGTTGTTTAGTTATTGTTGTTGAGTTTTGAGATTACATTATGTATCTTGTTCTTTTCCAGAAATCTATTTTACTAAAGGACTATGAATTGCAAAGCTACTCACAGTAGCGTTTTTGACCTTCAGTGTTCCTTCGCTGACACCCCTGTCAGTGTTTCCAGGATCTCTCCTACCTAAACCCCACCCCAGCCCTAACCCGCCATCCTGGCAGGCACCTTTTAAACTTGGTTATTAAAGTTTGGGTCTTGCAATTTCAGAGTTGTTGACTCTGGGGGTTGGGTATTTAATGCTATCATTTCTTTTTTTGTCTTTTTGGGTCACATTCAGCGATACTCAGGAGTTACTCCTGGCTCTGCACTCAGGAATTACTTCTGGTGGTGCTTGGGGGACCAGATGGGATGCCGGGCATTGAACCCAGGTCAGCCGCATGTGAGGCAAATGCCCTCCCTGCTGTACTATCGCTCCGGCCCAGTGTTATCTTTATTTTTTTTTAGTGCTATCATTTCTTAACACCACTGATGAACCTGAATCCCCTTGACCCCACTCCCCTGTTGCTTCTCATCTACCTTACGCATCTTGGACATTCATCTTTTGATGTGTGACTATTTTCTCTTAATTAGTAGGGAAAGAAGGTGTGTCCTGTGAGATGGTTCTGAACAGAAGGAAATGTGCAGGCTGGGGAGATAGGGCATGTGGAACCGTACAAATCAATGACAGGTTCTGAATCTTATTCTAAAGACTGGAAAATCAGAGTGAATTTTAAATAGAAAGTAACAAGTTAGACTTGTACTTTTGCATAGGATCACTTGAAAATGGCTTGACTTGGTATTTGTTTATAGTAACACAAAAGAATTACAAATGAATAGCACAGACAGTACATCCAACTTGATGGAAACAAAATCAGTATCACCAAAGGTCAATGAAATTTAAAGAATGCCATTCACATTGCAAAAAAAAATCTAATAACAAATTTAATGATGCATGAGCCATTTATGAAAACTGTGAAGTATAGAAGAATCAAGTAAGTCAGAAGACAAGCAACTTACTTGGGAGGGTTTTGTTTCTTAAAAATCATGGCATATAGCTTAGAATTTCAGCTTTGTTGAGACAGGACCCTTTTTAACTGGAAGTGTCAGTGCTTTTAGTATATTCAGTTGTAACAGTTTGATCCATGATGCTCTGAACAGTCATATGTGAGCTTTCTTATTAACAATTGTTACTGATGGAATTGCTCATAGGACTTCCTGTGGATAGCTAATGCCTTTGATGCCTGTCACCTCACTAACATGGCATAGCAGGGCCGGTGACATAGTGCAGCAGATAAGTTGCTGTCTTGGCACAGGCCAGTCCCCAGTTGGATGCCTAGCATTACTAGATGTGACCCCTGAATGTAAATCCAGGAGTAAGCCTTGAGCACTGACCTCCCCGCAATGCCAGCTCCCCCCAAACACACACAAGAACATATTTGTATACAACCTGGGAATGTCTTTCTGTATATTTTAGTTGCTTTAGATCATTTGTAATATATAATACAATACTTGTCAAGCTACTGAGAGTCTATTGCCCACTTGGGAGAGCCTGGCAAGCAATCTGTGGCGTATTCATATCCAAAATACAGTAACAGATATATACATACCTCTCAGAGAGCCTGGCAAGCTACTGAGAATATCCCGTCTGCACGGCAGAGCCTGGCAAGCTACCCATGAAGTATTTGATATGACAAAAACAGTAACAATAGTTTTTGTTACTCATTCCCCTGGTCCTGAAAGAGCCTCCAATCATTGTGAAAAATGAGTAAGGAGAGGCTGCTAAAATCTCAGGGATGAGTGTAATAGAGACGTTACTGGTGCCTGCTCAGTAAATCGATGAACAATGGGATGACAGTGACAGTGACAATAGTAGGGAAAGGGAAAATTTTTTTAGGCATCCTCTCTTTCAAAGTTCAGAGCTTTTTAATTTGAAGTAATCCTGTTTCTGTATTTCTGCTTTTGTTTTCTTTGCCAGTGGGGTCATATCACTAATGACACCACTGAGGTTAAGTCCTCAGTGTGTCCTGCTTATGTTTTTCACAATGTATTTTACAGAAACAGGTTTACTACCAAGGTTTTTAATCTACACTCAATTAACTTTGTTTACTGTGTGGTCTAATTTCATCTTTTGCATGTAGCTATTCAGTTTTTCTAGCACCTTTTGTTGAAGAAGCTCTTCTTGCTCCATCTACTTCATACACCTCATTTCTTTGTCATAATTATGTGTGAATATATCTGGGAAGTGTTTATATTTTAAATTCCATCACTATCCCATTCAAAGACTGCTGAAAATTCAGACTGTTCTACTGTACTGGTACTTTTAAGTATAAGAACTCAGTTTGAGGATAAGAATTCATTTAATAGAAATACTTAAATGTTTAAAACTAATGTTTTTGTTTGATTTTGATGTTTGGTTTACACCTGGGTTCACTTAGAGATTACTCCCAACTCTGTGCTCAGAGATAATTCTTGGTGGTGTTCAGGAAAGTGCATGTACCAGAAATTGAACACAAGGTGGTGCATGCAAGGCAAGTGTCTTTCCTGCTGTAATATCTCTCTGGAAGTAATAATATTTTATAAATGTTTTATTAAAGTGAATGGCTTCATAAAGTAGCACTGTAGCACTGTCATCCCATTGTTCATCAATTTGCTCGAGCGGGCACCAGTAACGTCTCCATTGTGAGACTTGTTACTGTTTTGGCATATCAAATACTCCATGGGTAGCTTGCTAGGCTTTGCTACACGGGCGGGATACTCTCAGTAGCTTGCTGGGCTCTCCAAGAGGGACAGAGGAATTGAACCCGGATCAGCCACATGCAAGGCAAACATCTTACCTGCTGTGCTATTGCTCTAGTCCTTCATAAAGTAATTCTTAAATTTTTTTAAGGCATAAATATCATTGTCTTTATTTTTTTGCTAAGTGATTTGGATAAGAATATAATATAATCATTACTAAAAATCTTTCTTTTATGCATCACGAATCACGAATCACAAAATCCTGTTAATCACTGATTTCTCGGGCGGGCTCAGTAACATTTCATTTCATCCTTTCCCTCAGATCTTAGAAGTCTATCTCGACTTGGCCCTCCTAACGATGTTGCACTGGGGGCTCTTCAGGGTCAGGGGAATGAGATCCAGCTTGTTACTGGATATTGCATATGAATACACCACGGGAAGCTTGCAAGGCTGTCCCATGTGGGCAGGAAACTCTCAGAAGATTGCCAGTTTCTCCCAGAGAGAGAAGTAGGCTAAAGATATCGCGCGGTCGAGAAGCTTAAAAGAAGCTTCTGGGAGCTTGCTTTTAAGTCTCTCTCTGGATGTTGGGCGTTGATGGGATTACACACACCTGGGTTCCTCTGTCAGTACCTTCACGCATGAGGCCTGTCCGAACGTGTGGAGAGGGACCTCCAGTATGGCTGTAGCTAGGTTCCAGTGGTCTTCGACAGTCGGGAGCTCTGCTTGGGGTGGGGAGGGAAGCTGGAGCCCATCCCCTCCGAGGGGCCCCGGGGAAGACAGCCAGCATGCGGGCAAGAGACTCTCTGCCACAGAGTCTCTTTTATACATATTTTTTCTATTTCAGAAAATGTATCCTCTCCAGTTATATTCTCTGGGCCTGGGGTTTGCTTAGTTAGGTAGCTATAGAATTCTCCTACTCACTATTTTGTTCTCTCTTTGAATTATACAGATAATGAAAGATAAAACTTGGGCCTATTGTATATGATTCCACAGTTTCTTCGGTTGGAATGGGGTAACTCCCAAATGGTACAAGGGGTCCCAGAGGCTCTCTCCATGACATTTATAACCAGCAGGTGAGCAGCTCAGTGCAATGGCTTGAGGATAGGGTGCCATTTCGCCCTTCAGTGCTGAGGATTCCCAGGCCACCCTGGTGGTGACCCAGGGCTTCCAGATTCATACATGACAGTGGTCAAAGGCCTCCAGGACTCCGGGCTGTGATACTTAGAGAAGCCTGTGGTGCTAGGGACTGAGTAGCTGGCATTGAAAGCTCACCTTAGTTCTTAGACTGCCTCTCTGGCCTTGATTCCACAATTTTTACCCTGACTAGACCCAAATTGCAATAATTATAATGATTACAATGATAGTATTGTGATGTGAATCTTGAAGTTAATGATCCTCAACATGGAAAGTATCATGTTGAGCAAAATGAGTCAGAAAGAAAGAGACAGACATAGAAAGATCACACTTGTATGTGGAATATAAAGTAGCAGAATGGACATCATCACCCAAGAGTAGTAGAGATAAGAACCAGGAGGTCTGCCCCATAGCTGGGAAACTGGCCTCACATGCTGGGGGAAAAGGAAGCAGAGATAGAGAAGGGAACACCTAGTAGAGAATGTTGGGAGGACCCACTCAGGTTGAAAGCTGCGTACCAAAAGTAGACTATAGACCGGACATGATAGCCACTCAATACCTCTATTGCAAACTACAACACCCAACAGGAGAGAGAACAAAAGGGAATACCCTGCCACAGAGGCAGGGTGAGGTGGTGGGGGTTCGAGTGGGGGTAGTGGGAGGGATTCTGGGAACATTGGTGGAGGAGAATGGGCACTGGTGGAGGGATGTAAACTAAATGCAAATATGAAAGTTCATAAGTTTGTAACTGTACCTCACGGTGATTCACTAATAAAAATTTAATTAAAAAGTTAAATAAAGTTAGTGATCCTATTTTTTTAATTTATTTTCATAAAGTTGTTCACAATAATGAATTACATGCAATATTTCTACACCAGTCCCACCACCATTGCACTTTCCCACCACCATTATTTTGAATTTTCCCAACACTAGTCAATCCTGCCAAAAAGGCAGATGCTAGATAATTTATTTTGTATTGCTTGTTATGAATAGCATAAGATGAATAGTTCCTGGAATTCCAAAATTTTAGATAATTAGGGTCTGAGGAAATCTCTGCAGTGAGCTGCTTGGTTTTGAGATTCTTTCGTGTGTCTCTGGATCATGGTCATTAAGGAGCTTAAATAGAAGCCGGAGGCAGCTCATGGGCATGACCTCCAGGGTCTCATAGGGCGGAGGAGATGAGAAACTCTGGTCCATCCCCTATCCCTTGAGGCCTGGAGTTTGCCGTCCCTGAACTTGTATACCTGCACTTTTTATTGGATTCTGAAAGTTGGCGGCTGCTAGGGATTCTAGGGGGCAGGTGGAGGGCTGATGCCTGCTCTTGTCTGAGGCACCCCGGGAAAATCATCCTGGCTGATTTTACAGAGGTCCAGAGGCATCTCTGTAGGGAGCTGCTTGGTTCTGAGATCCTTTTGTGTTTCAGAGTTGGTCATGAAATACTTTCTTTGTTTTGAGGAGTGCCAACTTTGTATACTAACTAACTACTTCATCATCATCAACATCATCAATCATCAACATCATCAATCATCATCATCATCATCATCATCATCATCATCATCATCATCATCATCCTGTTGATCGTCGAATTGCTCAAGTGGTCTTAGTAACGTCTCCATTCATCCTAGCCCTGAAATTTTAGAAGCCTCTCTTTACTCATCCTTTCCAATGGTGCTGCATTGGAGGCTCTTTCAGAGTCAAGGGAATGAGACCCATCATTGTTACTGGTTTTGGCATATGAATATGCCATGGGGAGTTTGTGAGGCTCTCCCATGTGGGCAGGCAACTCTCAGTAGCTTGCCAGGTTCTCCCAGAGGGAGCTTGGATTTATAGTCTCTGGATGTTGGCCGTTGGTGGGATTACAAGGTGCCAGGGACAATCTCTGTGTGTGACCCCCTAGCTACTGGAAAATGGGGAATCTGGGCGGAAGAGGCCCGGTCCTGATCCAAGCAGGTTTGGAGGTCTCAGCCCCGGGTCCCATACGCCTGGGTTCCTTTGCCAGTTCCTTCATGCGTGAGGCTTGTCCGAACGTGTGGAGAAGGGCCTTGAGCATGGCTGTGGCTGGGCTCCAGAGGTCTTCGGCCAAGGGAGCTCTGCTCAGGGTGGGGAGGGAAATTGAAGCCCACCCCCCCCAGGGCCCCGAGGAAGACAGCCAGGTGTGGGGGCAAGAGACTAAATACATAAAACCTAGAAATATCAGCTGTCTTACTACAATAGATGTAAAACACCTGCTAGAAAAACATTTTTTGAAAATCACTGATACTTGAAGTGGTTTTGCATTTAACTGAAGGCACACATCTAAGGCACATGCACCACTCATGTTGTTTCCCAGCTCCCTTCATGATTTTTTTTCTTTTTGGGTCACACCTGGTGATGCTCCTGGGGTTACTCCTGGCTTGGCACTCAGGTATTACTCCTGGAGGTGCTCAGGGAACCATAAGAGATTTTGGGAATTGAACCCGGGTCAACCACGTGCAAGACAAAACACCCTACCCGCTGTGCTATAGCTCCAGCCCCCCTTCATGATTTGTGAGCAAAGAACGAGTGTCTCTATTCAGTTATGGTGATATCAGTATCTCTTGATCTTGGACCTTAGTCTCTATGCACATGGAGTATCACAAAGCAGTGTAAGATGATTGTCCAAGTACTAGGTACTTGGAAAAATGCCAGGCACAAACTTTCTTCTCCAAATTCCTTAAGTTTCGGGGAGCAAATTTTTCACCCTCCCCAAATTTTCATCCTCCTTTTCTGATTAAATAGACCATTATTGGGTTTGCTAAAAGAATTACATGAGGACTGGATAGATAGTACAGTGGGTAGGGCAATTGCCTTACATACTGATATACTGCTGTCCTGGATTTGATCCCTGGTACTCCAGACAGTTCTTTGATCCCTGAGCACAAAGTCAAGAGTAAGTTCTGTGCATGGTCAGGTGTACTCCACCATCAAAAGCAAACAAACAAAAGGATGAAATGAAATAATATGTACTAATCACTTAGTTCATATTTTGGCCCAAAGTGAATCTCAATATACATTAGTATCATTTTAATAGAAAATTTTCTGTTCTTCTAAAATTTAGATTTATTTGAAATGATTTAAAGTTTAAACATTAACTAAAATTTCCACATAATTTGGATTTAAGAATTTTTTTTTAAAAGATGGAAATGTTTGCTGTGGCTAAAGAGCATGTTATAGTGCTCCTTCTTGTCTGTCCCATGAATACAATTTCTGTGCTTTGCAGGAATGATCTGCCTACTCCACTTGCTTGGGATATGTGAGCAATGCAAAACTTTCCTTAACCTATGAATACTTCCTCACACTGCACCCCTGCTTTTCTCTCCCACAACATATTTGAAGCTGTTATCTTAATACTCATGCACATTTTCTCCTTTTTCCCCTTTCAGTAAGAATTCTAAATTGTGCCGATGCGGAATTCAGTGAGCAAATGTTTAAATATACCACATAGGCTCGAACACACACTCACTCACACAGCCCATTTATTCATTCATACTTGTATACTTTAGTTTGTATAAGACCCAATTGATTTTTTTGAATATTAAAGACTAAATACTTCTTAAGAATAAGTGATACCAATTTTTCAAAGGTTTGAATGAAACTTTCATTGAGTTTTTATTAAAATATTTGGAATCTAAAGAAAACATTATGTGAAGTTTTCTTTTGTCCTAGTGGATGACTGGAGAGCCATTCATTCTTTCGTCCTGACACTGCTTTTCTCCATTGGGTCTCTGTGAGAGTCACGTGCTTCGGGCATCTTTGAAAAGCATCTTCTGAGGCTCCATCTTCCCATTTGGGTCTTCTGACTCTTACCAGGAGCTGGGTTTAGGTCTCACCTATCACAATGAACAACAAGTTCCTGGGCACCTGGAAACTTGTCTCCAGCGAGCACTTTGATGATTACATGAAAGCTCTGGGTAAGAAATATCTTTCCTTGTTCAACTTTGAAGAGATTGTTTTTGAGAACATTCCAAGACTAATTTTTTCTTATTTTTCAGAACTTGGGGAAGTTTGTACAGACTGAAATATGATCCTCTCTAAAGGTTAATTTATTGTGTCACTAAGAAAATTTATTTGCATTTATTTGTGGTACTTTTCAATATTTTATAACATAAATAAGAGCTATTCAAATGCATGATTCACGCATATGATCCCTGATTTCAAGGGTAGTTTCATGTCACAGAATTTTGAGTTCAGACCCAGAAAAAAACTCTAAGAAATCTAGTCAGTGCATTTTCTTTTTTCCCTAAAAGCTACTTTTATAACGACTAGAGGAGCTAAAAAAAACTGGAAAGTAGAACATTTCTACTTAGAAGTTTAGTGTTTAATGAAACCACAAGTTCTCTTGCTGTAGCACTAAACTGCCCTATATTACATGAACATGTAGTCGGTCTTTTCGAAGGAACCACACGTGGCAGTCCTTATTTACTCCTGGCTCTGTGCCCAGGGATCACTTCCGGTGGCGCTTAGGGGACTCATGACGTTCCTGGGATCCACCCTGAGTCGGTGGCATGCAAGGCAAGTGCTCTACCCACTGTACTTTCATCCTGACTCCTGAACATGCAGTTTTTCACAAAAAAAGTAAACGTATCCTGAGACAGAGTGACGGTTCGGGTGGAAGGGCGTCCGCGGAGATTTGATCCCAACAACACTGGCTCACCCTCCACTGCCTACAGCGCCCCTGGGTGTGGACCCGCAACGATAGGGGAAAAGGTCATGCAACCTAAAGCGTGATCTTCTGAAAACAGGTTATTGAGAAGTAAGGTCTTGGGCTCTAAACATGAATTCAAACTGTCTTATACCTATATCAGACTTTCTTGGGGTAGGAGAGGAGCGGTAGGTGGAAAATCAAGCCATTGGCTACATCGACTTTATTTAATAATGTTTCTGGAGAATGTTATAGATATAGAGAATGTAGTAGCTATGAAGAGTTTGGATATTTCCAAAGTTTTTTCATGTCAGGATTATGCCAATAATCTCAGGTTACTATGCTTATCAAGAGGCCTATACCTTTATTTACCTGGTCAGAGAGCTCATGACAACGGTTTTATTTTTGATAAAATGAGCAAAATCAGGAGAAGAAACAATAGTACAGCAGGAAGGGTGTTTGCCCTGCCCCGGCCACCCTGGGTGCTATCCAGAGCCAGGAGTAAGGCCCGAGCACCTCTGGGTGTGCCCCCCTCCCCCCCAGTAAACAAAGTTATTATGTTGCCTGGAAAACTATGGGAACGTCTAAAGATAGAGCTGTACTAGCAGATTTATTAGATTTAAAGATTTCACTTTACCTCTGAAGAGGAGGCAAAATATAAGAAATCTCACTAACGATTGCCTAATTTTGTTATTTTCAAATTTTAGAGTTCTTAAGAGTACCTGTGAGTTTGGTGAAATGCTGATTCTCAGGCCTACTATAGAGACTGTCATTTACCTCAGAAAACATTGAAGTAATTTACATTAAATAACAAAATATTAATCAGAATCAGAGGAAAACCTACAGTTCACGGTCTTTGTTAATGGATTGCCTTCATCTCATGTCTCTTTAAGTGTATGGTCATGTATATATGCAACTAGTCTTTTTTAAATGTATTTCTTATTTAACTTTTTTTTCTACATATTTCTCTCATCTTGGGTAATAATAGCAATGACACTTTATTGTCATTTTATTTGATTTTTCAAATGCAGAAAATGTTTTAAATATAATTTTGTAATTTTATGAATTGTGATGATACAGATTTAATGGTAGATGGATATATATCCCTTCCATATGTAATTTATATTATAAATTATATAATATAATTTATATCTTACTGTCTTACTTACTGTCATCCTGTTGTTCATCGATTTGCTTGAGCGGGCACCAGAATGTCTCCATTGTGAGGCTTGTTACTATTTTCAGCATATCACAAATAATTTATAAATTATATAAATAATATAAATAAGCTAAAAAGGAGAAGAACTTATCAAGAATGCAGTAGTGTGCGGGAGCTCAAAGAGATAGTGTGACAAGCACTATCATGGTGACGGTGACCTTGAAGGTCCACAGCTCCAATGGAGCAAGAATTTCCAGGAATGACCTGTCATTCCCCTAATCACTGCTTGAAAGATTTCCCCTGTTCCTAACACTCCCTAAAAAAAAAAAAAAGGATATGGATAGAGGGAATTATTTTTCTGTGATTTGTAATTATGCACTGAGAGAGAAAAAAAGTCATGGAACAAAGTATTATACTTTCATTACCAAGTATATCTATAATAATTATACGTAAAAGCTAAAATATCTAGAATGATCCATGAAACACTACAGATATTTTCAGTGGAGCTTGACATTGGATCTGGTAAAAAGTGAACTGCTTGTCTATTTAGACTGAACACTTATCTTCAAAATCCATAAATATTGCTCTGTTATAACAAAACCTAAAATAGTTGGGTCTATGGACATGTATCTCCAAGGCTGGTAAATCATGGAAGGAGGTCCTTCATAGTAAGTGACACTATCTGCCATTTATGCTCCGAATGTTTAACTGAATGTAACTATAGCCACCTCTAGATCTTCTTGGGACACCCTCTTGGTAAACATAATTCTAGCACTGTTTTGATTTTTAGGGGTGGGAATAGCCACCAGAAAACTGGGAAATTTGGCCAAACCCAATGTGATCATCAGCAAGAAAGGAGATACTATAACTATAAGAACTGAGAGTGCCTTTAAAAATACAGAGATCTCCTTCAAGTTAGGCCAGGAGTTTGAAGAAGTGACAGCTGATAATAGGAAAACCAAGGTAAACTTTCAACATTTCTCTTCATAGTTGTCTCTACCATGGGTGAGAGAGAATAACTGCTAGTAGTATTTAAAAAAGTGTATAACACCACACTGTTGTAAATGAATGCATTTGATGAGACATCTATTATGGAAAAAAATTAATACTGAATGAACTTCTTTAATCAAGCCAAGTCCTATCAAGTCAATGATGTGAACTTGTCTTGTAGAGCATTGTAACCATGACAAGAGGGTCATTGCACCAAGTGCAGAAATGGGATGGCAAAGAGACAACCATCAAGAGAATGTTGGTGGATGGGAAAATGGTGGTGGTAAGGACATCTTCACTTCTAAACAAACTAATAATGCTATGTATGGAAATAAATTAGTTGTACTATTTTCAAAATATTCTTTTTATAGTAAAATAATTGGAATAAGTAGATAAAAGTATGAAATAAGAATAAAATCAGAATTTATGTTCACACCCGAACATAACCCCTGAAGACTCATCTACAAATACTTCAAGTATAGGAATGATATCTTGGAAATAATAATGCCTATTTGTTATTTTAGAAAAACAACATAGGAAGAGACAGTAAAGTTGAGGAGCATATGGATAAACTTTATGAATCTGAACTCATACTAAGGAAGTCTAAATTTTAAAAGGAAAAAATTTTAAAGACCCAATTGTAGAATATTCATAAATATTGTTGGTGGGATGTGTGTCCATGGCGGTCAGTACAGATAAAGTTTTCATGAGCTCCTGTATGGTGTAGATACTAAAGTTCTGCCAGTCTCAAGAAGGCCATTATCAAATTGCATCTGAGATGCACTTGATCTACATGGTCCTTATCACCTGGCTTTTCCGAGAGGTGTGCTTCTCAGGCTGAGGTGAGGTTCTGCTCTTTGAAGAATAAGGAAGGCCCAGTTCTAATACCAGGTCCTAGGTTCCTGTTTTTTATTCTTAGAAAAGAAAACTTTCATGAGAAAAGAGTAAAGCAAAATAGATTTGTTAAGGAAAAGTAGTATATCTCAGAAAAACATGGATTTCTTTGGAGTGGAGAGAGTTCCATAAAGAAAGAAAGTTCATTACCCTTAAGTGAGGGCCTAGGTAACTCCAGAACGGAGTGTTCCAAACTTCTTTGTGAAGTTGATTGCATAGACTTTTTTTAAATTTCCTCTCAAGTTGCATCAGTGTGCACTAAGGGTCATTGCTAGGGAATTGTCAAGAAGAACTTTTAGATCCGGTGTTCCCTAATTTTTTTTTTTTTTTTTTAGACTTTTGCTTTGTCTTGTTTTCTGGGCATCAAACCCAGTGACTTACACATGAAGACCAGTTTTACACTGAACTTCATTTCTGGCTCTGGCTCTCATTCTTATCAGAAAACTGTTTCCTCTTAGGTGTGATTCAGCAAGATGACTCCCTTTCAGAACACAGTGTATCTCTGAACGTTCCTTGGTGTTAGAACATTTTGAAATTTGCCACTAAGGTCCCCGCTACTGCCTGCCTACCTCATAAATATATGGACATCTTAATTTTAAGAATTCATAGTAATTTGAACCAAATCATGTCAATTATTCAAGCTGGATTCATTGTAGAGCTCTTTAGTCAGCACATATAAATGGTGACAAAGCTTTAAAAATGTCTTTTTTAAAGTTTTCTAATGAACACAGACATTGACTACAAATAGATTGAAGTAGAATTTTGAATCTTGAGTATATGTTTTGATCTTTGGCATCATAATAAATACACATGAAAAGTAAATTCTGATATAAGGCCCCAATATTTAACGCAAATCTCTTGGGAGAAGAGTCATCAGCATTTTTAAATATTTCCCAGAAAACGCAAATGTGCAAACAATTTTGAAAAACCAGTGTTTCAGTAGATTTAAATGGTATTTAAATTATTTGTTAAAATTTGCCACTGGGGGGAACAAAACTCTGCAATAAGAAGTTTATTTTTCTTAAGCTTAAAATTGTATATTTTATTTTAGTGGATACAATTCTAAAGTACTGAAGACTAACATATTGATATTTTATTCCCCCTAAATTAAATTTTATATGTTTCCTTTTATTAAGAATGTTCTGATCTCTATTTTTATTTTAGATGTTTAATTAATGTTTCTTTTTTTAAGGAATGTAAGATGAAGGGTGTGGTCTGCACCAGAATTTATGAGAAGGTCTAAGAAAATAATTTCTTCATTGAAGTGGCATTTAATCATTTGATGTTGAAAATCAACAGTTTACATTGGCAAGATCTGACAACACTGAAATTTATTTTTACGTGTCTTAATAAATCAAATAGGCAAAGGCCTAAAGAGTAATTAAAATTTTGCTAAAATTTACTGTTTCCAGTTTTAAACATTTGCAATTTGTGTGCATCCCCATACTATATTCAAGTATGTATATTGGTCAGCATACATAATTTAATTATTTTACACATTTAATTACCTTAAAAATTCTAATCTATGTAGGATATTATATATTTAAACTGATACTGAAAATAATAAGAATCTAGTGAAAGAAACATGCATGTCAGTCAGGAGGAACAAACTCATACACCTTCAGACCATAAAGAGGCAGAATATAAGTGTAGCAATTTACAAAATGGAGCTGTTATAAATCAAGAAATTCTAGTTTTTGCTAAAAGAAACAGCTTCTTCTCTAGGCATTTCATAAAACTATGGTTAATTTATGGACATCGAAATGCAAAGATGGCTCGAGCGATAGCACAGCAGGTAGGGCATTTGCCTTGCACGTGGCTGACCTGGGTTCGACCCCTTCATCCCTCTCGGAGATCCTGGCAAGCTACCCAGAGTATCCCGCCCGCACAGCAGAGCCTGGCAAGCAACTCGTGGTGTATTTGATATGCCAAAAATAGTAATAACAAGTCTCATAAAGGAGATGTTACTGGTGCCCACTCGAGCAAATTGATGACAGTGACAGATTCTAATTAGGAACAGAGAATTGATGTTGTCTTCTAGTAACGCCTTACAGGTTACTTATTAGCTACAATGGGAAATAAAAGTGTGCAATGAGAGAACTGGAAAAACCTGCAACTGGAAAATCAAAATCTTGCCAACAAAGGATGGACGCCTAATATGTGACTTCAAATGCAGTGACTTGAGTAGGAAGTAACATTACTTTCATAGAACTCTGTTCTGGAATTCAGATCAGTCAATCATGAGAAAACATCAAATTCCAGCGGAGGGTAATGGTAATACTGAGCCTGACTTTGGACATGGTGTGTGTGTGTGTGTGTGTGTGTGTGTGTGTGTGTGTGTGTGTGTGTGTGTAGGGTGGTGGGAGGTTATTTATATATCAGAAATGGTGGAGTTTGAAGAGTATACCAGTGAGAGTTGCACACACGGTCAAGTTTCCCAAATGAATAGGGTCTCCCGAGGGGCACAGTGGCACCGCAGGGCTCGTGTGAGTGCTGGGGCTGTGTGAGTGAGTGTTGGTCAGGCAGCGATGGCAAATGGTTTAAAAATGGTGAAAGCACAACATAAGAAATGTAAAAAGAAAGAAACACAGCATGGGTAAAACAAAGGGTCAGTGACAACAGAACGTGAGAACTGGTTTACAGAACTGTGCTGGGAAATTCTAGACTGAAATGTAAAGCCATACAGGATCATGACAAATGTCATGACAAATGTCATTTACTCTTGAAAAAATAGGAAAAAATATGCCTTCTGTTTGTATAGCACTGTAGCACTGTCATCCAGTTGTTCGTTGATTTGCTGGAGCGGGCACCAGTAACGTCTCCATTGTGAGACTTGTTGTTACTGTTTTTGGCATATCGAATACACCATAGGGAGCTTGCCAGGCTCTGCCGTGCAGGCGGGATACTCTCGGTAGCTTGCTGGGCTCTCCGAGAGGGATGGAGGAATTGAACCCGGGTCGGCCATGTGCAAGGCAAACGCCCTACCTGCTGTGCTATTGCTCCAGCCCTGTGTTTGTATGTGCATGTTATATATAGTCATAAAAAGAGCAATTGATAGAGCAAATGGGGTAAAAATGAACACAGAAATCTGAGTAAGGACTATAGATGCCTTTTGAACTAGTGTGACTCTTGCTAGGATGTGACACCCTGCAAGGATGAAGCTGTTCCCACCACCCCCACTTCTCCCCTGCCCCCACCACACACACACACACACACACACACACACACACACACACACACACAGAGCAGCTTCCCTTGGCAAGTCCCCCTCTCAGCCTCTAGCTATTCAGGCAGCAGGGATTTGGGAAGCCCCATCGTCGAGGTGTTTCCTGCTCGATTTCCCTCTGCTGATGTTGCAGTGTACCGGGGTCTCACACACGACTGTGCCATTTGCACATTTAATTGTGATGCTTGTTGGAGGCCACACCTCGGTTTGTGGCGCTTGCACACTTGGCCAAGGCGCTTGGCAGGGGTCACACCTTTTAGTTGTGGTGCTCAGGCACAGCTAGCTGTGGTGCAGTTGGAAATCCCTGCGGCCCGGCCAGACAGCAAAACTGCCAGACAGAAACTGCAGATGGGCCAGGAGGGGGCTCAGGGTTTTAACAGTCTCTCAGATCCCACTCAGGCCTCGGGCCCACCCACCAGGCACCAGAGCTACTGGCTGGTCTCCTGGGCCCCCAGAGACGGTTTTCATCTTCTTGTTGTTTGTGTTTTAGTTTTTGGTTTGTGTTTTTGGCTCAGCTAGCTAAACCTGTTACAAGGAGAGTTTAAAAATCATAGTGTTGGGCTAGAGTGATAGCACAGCGGGTAGGGCGTTTGCCTTGCACGCAGCCGACCCGGGTTCGATTCCCAGCATCCCATATGGTCCCCTGAGCACCGCCAGGGATAATTCCTGAGTGCAGAACCAGGAGTAAGCCCTGTGCAGAGCCAGGTGTGACCCAAAAAGCAAAAAAATAAAAAATAAAAATCATAGTGTTTTCCCAACTACACAGGAACACAGCAGTATTGAAAACAGGGTATGATCACTTGTCTTTCTGCTTCATGCTTTCCAAGTTTTCAGTTTAAGTCTACCAATCCTGAATTTCCTTGCACACAACTGATCTTAATAACAGACCTATATGTAACCTATTAGCTCTTTTTAAGTTGGTGAGGCCAAGCAATTTATTTTCACAATCTTAGGAAAAAAGAAATTATGATGGAAAGACACTTCCTCCAGGACTTTTTTTTTTTTGAAGTTAGAACTGACGTCAAATTATTCCATCTCTTCCGAAACTGCTTCTAGGACTCTGAATTACTGATCTTGATTATTTATGTAATTTTCTCTTTTACTTCAAGTAAAAAAAATCCAATTCTTGCCTATCTTAAGGAAAATGCATAATGGTGGGAGAAGGAGACCAGGACAGTGAGGAGGGGTTATTGTCTCCAAAGGTGGGGGTGGTGTCATATGCCAAGTAATATGCAACTGTGTACACCTTGTTATCAATAAAAATGAGAGGGCAAAGCTTTCTATTGCTAGAATTCATACTCTAAAACTAAAGAAAATACTTATTTTATCATTAGTACACATAGATGTTGATTTATAATGATGTACATATGACACATATAATGTACTACAGTGTTATTCCAGTACAATTTTTTTTAAGTTGGGGCTATTTTTCAGAGTTTGTGCCAATATTACATGCTATAAAATGCGTTTTCATGTACTGTGCTGCCATATTCACTGCAGCATTATTTATAACAGCCAAGACCTGCGAACACAAGTGCTCATAGATAGACAATTGGGTGGAAAGGTATGGTATATATACACGATGAAATACTGTTTAGATACTCTAAAAGAAAAAAAGAGAAAAGAAATACTTTTTAGCTACTCTATAAAAAAGATGAAAATCTCCCATTTGTAAAAGAATGAATATTGTTGTTACAAATGGGTATTATGTGTAGTGAAATAAATCAGAAAAAGGATAAATACTGTACAATTCGCTGACATTGTTACATCAAGAGAACAGAAGAACCATATAAGGTTTAAGAAACAGAATTTTAGATTAGTGTTTACTAGGAAGAAAGGGTGAAGGTGGACAAATCAGGTATAAAAGGTTAATATAAAAATGAAAGATAGAATTGGATTATTTGGTTAGTTAGTTTGGGCTTTGAATCACGTTTTCAGTGGTACTCGGGGTTTACTCCTGGCTCTGCACTCAGGAATCACTCCTGGAAGACCTCAGGGACCAATTTGTGGTGGATGAATCCGGGTTGGTGAAGTGTAAGGCAAGCTTCCTACCTGCTGTACTATCTCTCTGGCCCCAGAATTGGACTTTTAGTAGTCAGCCTAATGGTTATATAATGATGCACTCCCAAAACTTATATAATGTCATAATATAATGTTACTTTAATAAAAATTTTAAGCAGTTATATTTATGCAATCACAAAATCCCGTTAACCACAGATTTCTCGGGCGGGCTCAGTAACATCTCATTTCGTCCTTTACCTCAGATCTTAGAAGTTCATCTCAACTAGGCCCTCCTAACAATGTTGCACTGGGTGCTCTTCAGGGTCAGGGGAATGAGATCCAGCTTGTTACTGGATTTTGCATATGAATACACCATGGGAAGCTTGCAAAGCTATCCCATGTGGGCAGGAAACTCTCAGAAGATTGCCAGTTTCTCCCAGAGGGAGAAGTAGGCTAAAGATACCGAGTGGCCGAGAAGCTTAAAAGAAGCTTCTGAGAGCTTGCTTTTAAGTCTCTCTCTGGATGTTGGTCGTTGATGGGATCACACACACCTGGGTTCCTCTGCTGGTACCTTCATGCATGAGGCCTGTCCGAACGTGTGGAGAGGGGCCTCCAGCATGGCTGTAGCTGGGTTCTGGTGGTTTTCGGCTGCCAGGAGCTCTGCTCTGGGTGGGGAGGGAAGCTGGACCCCATCCCCTCCGAGGGGCCCCGGGGAAGACAGCCAGGCGTGCGGGCAAGAGAGACTCTGCAATATTTATGCAATAACCCATAATAAAATTTTTAATGAAGTTAATCAGTCTCAGGAATTTATCTACTTAGTAATAAATTTATTATCATGTTTGAAGAAAAAAATATAATTCGGAACATAAACCTAGTTTGAAGCAGCAAAATATGCACGAGCAAAATAGGATGTCAGTAAAGGAAGAACTGTAAACATTCATTTGGCTACTTCCCAAGACCTTGAGAAAAAAATATCTTTTGGTCTATTTCTGTTCTTTCAACCTTGTAAAAACTGTAATTTAAACAGAGGAATTCAAGAATTGCCAGTTTCTAAGTTTATTCTGTGCAACATGATATTTTTGAAAAATTCAAGTTGGCTAGATGAGAAGTTAGGTAATTTATTAGAAAAAAAGTTATGCTCCAATTAATTTATTACAGTATGACGTTAATAAAATGGTCAGTTTACCTAAATGAGTCCCTATTTAGATTAGCACATGGTCAAGATTTATTTAACAAATATTCACTGACCCATATGTGGTTTAAAAAAAAATAGGACCAGAGAAAAAGAGTAGAGGGTTCAAAGTGTTTACCTTGCATTTAGCCAACCTTAGTATGATCCTCAGCATCATGCTAAGGTGCCCTGAGCAACACCAGGAGTGATTCCTGAGCACAGAACCAAGATTAAGGCCTGAGCACGCTGGGTGTGGTTAGTCCTAAAACAATAAATTTTTAATAATTATAAATAACACTAAAATAATATTGCTCAAAAAATCATGGTACTGTTCTTTTCATAACATAAAAAATAAAATCATATGGAATACTATGCAGCTGTCAGAAAAGATGAAGTCATGAAATTTGCATATATGTGGATTAACATGGAAACTATCATGTTGAGTGAAATGAGTCAGAAAGAAAGAGACAGACATAGAAAGATTGCACTCATATGTGGAATATAAAGTAGCAGAGAGGTATGAGCTTGCAATGATGTAATTTCTGGCAGAAATTTCTCTGGACTTAGTTACTAAAATACTAAAATACAGAAATCCCAAACCATGCAGTCGCTATTGCGGCCGCTCGAACTCATATCTCTTCATTCTCAGCAATGGAAAACAAATTATCAAATCATCAAACCTCCTTTTCAGCAGGTCCGGCTTTGGGGGGAGAAACTCCAAACAATAATAGTGAGTTTCTTGTTGAAATATTGAATGTAATCAAAGTAAAGTGAAAATAAAGTGAAATTTATCAGTTACACAGGCGGGGTGGGGGGCTGAGGGGGTGAGGGGAAGGTATACCATGATTCTTGGTGGTAGAATATGCCCACTGGTGAAGGGATGGGTGTTCAAGCATTGTATAACTGAGACTTAAACCTGAAAACTTTGTAACTTTCCACATGGTGATTCAATAAAAAATAAAATTAAATTAAATGACAAAGAGACCAAATATTCATTTTTGTTGGTAATGCATGTTGCTAGATATTTTTAAAAAAGAATAACATAACTCAAAAGGACAAGAGCAACAGGAATATGCTAATATTAAAAAGTAGTCTAATAAACAACTTTGATTCTTTAGTTCTTTTTCATACAATATGGTAGTTAAAAGCAGCCGGACTGTCTAACTTAAATTCTAATTTGCTACTTAACAGGATATATCCTTGAGCTAGTTCCCTAACTTCCCTGTCCACCAGCTCCTTCATCTGTAAAACTCAGGATAATACTAGAATGTGCCTTTTAAAGAGCTGTGAAGACTAAGTCAAAATATGAAATGTTCAGGAGAGTATTTGGCACAGAAAATATATCAATTTTGTTACTATCATTACTTATGTAGTAATTCCCATGATGATCAGATGACTTCATTATACTTCAAAATCAAGAAAACACAAGACTTTAAAGTTTTCGTATTGATTTGAACATAAAGTGACCAAATTAAATTATTTAAATTTTTATTGGGGGGGTTGGGGTTACACTCTATGGTACTAAGGGCTTATTCCTCGCTGTGTGCTCACGGATGCTGGTGGTACTTTGGTTGACATGCAGTGCCAAGAATCACACTGGGGTTGCCTGATTCCAAAGGCAAGCAACTTAACTGTCACTGTCACCGTCACTGTCATCTCGATGCTCATTGATTTGTTCGAGTCGGCACCAGTAACGTCTCTCACTGAGAGACTTACTGTTACTGTTTTTGGTATATCCAATACGCACGGGTAGCTTGCCAGGCTCTGCTGCTCGGGCTCCATACTCTCGGTAGCTTGCCGGGCTCTCCAAGAAAGGCAGAGGAATCTCGGGTCTGCTTTGTGTAAGGCAAACGCCCAACCACTGTGCTATCGCTTTGTCCAATTCCAAATGATTGAATTTATTAGGAATATTATTTATACAAAAGTAAACATAATCAAGAAATCAACTAAGATTAATTCATAGAAAAACCAACGAGCTTTTTTGTATAATTCTGCTATTCTAATATTTAAATTATTTACTCCAGTTTAAATAAATGCATTAATTTTCCAAGGCATAGTAATATATTTGATGTCAGTCAAATAGTAATTGGTATATAGGGTGTAGTTCTCTTAGAAGCAACAGAATTCTGGTACTGGCTCCAATGATTTTTCAGGAATTTTAAAAAACTGTTTGCTTTGAATTTGCTTTGTCTGTTTTAGACCACGCCCCTGTACTGCTCAGAGCTCACTTTTGGCTCTTTGCTCAAAGATTATTTCTGGTTGAATTTGGGGAACCGTATGGGCTGCTGGGATTGAACTCAGGTGGCAGCATACAAGCCCACTATCCTATTACTCCATCCCTAAAGCTGGTTTTTCAAACCACTGGAAAGTTGAAATTTGTCAAGATGAGAGTATTTACACAAAGGAATTAGGCAAACACAAATTAGTGGTTTATTTCTAGATACAGTTTTAAATACTAACTCACATTGGTATAATACTTGGATTTCATGAAACTACTTTCATGATGACCATACTCTTTCTTGCCTTTAATATCTACTTTATGATTTCTTTTGAAATTTATTCCTGCTTAGAATTTAGGATGATTTCTTGTAAACCAGGTTGTACTTTTTTTTTTTTTTTTTTGCTTTTTGGGTCACACCCAGCGATGCACAGGGGTTACTCCTGGCTTTTCACTCAGGAATTACTCCTGGCAGTGCTTGGGGGACCATATGGGATGCCGGGGATCGAACCCGGGTCGGCCGCGTGCAAGGCAAACGCCCTACCCGCTGTGCTATCGCTCCGGCCCCAGGTTGTACTTTTTTATTGCCGCTGCTCTTTCAGAACCACTTGGAAATTTCTAGGTGTCTAAATCCAAGATGGTATTCCAAATCCTGACAGCCATAATCTGTGAATGATATGTGAGAGCCAGGTATTATGAGCATTTTTTAAAAGCACACCACTATGATTCAGATATATACATAATTTAAGGGTAATTGTGCCAAGGTGCTCTATTTAGTATAACATATAAACGGAATGACATGTCATCCAAGACCAGAGAACCAAATTTCTCCAAAGTGACTTTAGGTAGCAGTAAGTGGTGAAAATACTACTCTAAAGCCAACTCAAATGTAATCAAGCCCTTTGTAAGGAAGTAATTCTTTACCTCTTATTTGTTATTTTCACAGGAATGGGATTGGCTATTATTTATGCCATATGGAAAAGTGAAGGTTTAAAAATAGCAAGCTGTGGATCAACAACAAAAATTAGCAAAATAATGCAATGCTTTTATGAAATATAAATCATATTTCAGCAGAATTTAAAATGAAGGTCAAATTATTTTTTAAATGTAGTGTGAGAAGTTTTTTGAAATTCCATTTCCATATTTTGCTATTAAAAAATCAGCAATGTAATGCAAAATCTTCAGAACCCTTTTATCTGGATTGGAACTGTGGTTTAATCTAATGACATGTAGGATCCTCCCCTTAGCTGACTTGTGCAATGTTTTTAGCTGGTTCAGTCATGCAGAGTGATTATAACAGTCAAACCATAGAATTCAGTCATGCAGAGTGATTATAACAGTCAAACTATAGAATTAATGATTCTATAGTTCAAAGGTTTTGAAAACTGGATTTGTGACAGCATATGTTTCATATCCATTGAGAGCAAATAATATAATTTACTTATTGGAATTTAAAATGAACATGAGCTTTTGCACATATCTATCAAGAGCAAATTTCCTAGTGGAATTTAAAATGGATATGAGTTTTTGAACAATCTAGCACTGGGCATTATAATATTATTCTGGGTATTCTATGATTGCTTTTTTACTTTAGATTAATGAACCATTGGTGCATATAAATGACACTAAATAAATTAAGAAATGAAGAATAAATTATGACGGAGTTTAGTTTTAGGGTTTCCAAAACAAACAATCCAATGGGATTACATTTCTTTAATGTAATTCTGCATCTGGAGAACACTAATTTAGAAGCCAGTGCAAATTTAGATACTTTTAAAACTCTATTTTGTATTGTGCCACATTGTATTTCTTCTCATCTAGTTTTCTTCCTTGTTGACGCTAAAAACCACGTCCTAAACTGCTCTGTATCCATAAAAGCTTCTAGGAAAGTTATAGCAAATGTTTAATTAGTAGTTGCTTGATTGATTCAGAAAAGGATTAGGCTTACTTTTTTTTTTCTTTTTTGGTCACACCCGGCAATGCTCCGGGGTTACTCCTGGCTTTGCACTCAGGAATTACCCTTCTCGGTGTTCAGGGGACCATATGGGATGCTGGGAATCGAACCGGGTCGACCGCGTGCAAGGCAAACGCCCTACCTGCTGTGCTATCGCTCCAGCCCCTAGGCTTACTTCTTTTATTACAGAGACAAAGAGTATAAAATTGCAAGAACTCCACTATTTGTTTGTTTGTTTGTTTGTTTGTTTGGGGTCACACCTGGCGATGCTCAGGGGTTATTCCTGGCTTTGCACTCAAGAATTAGTCCTGGCAGTGCTTGGGCGACCATAGAGCTCTACTATTTTAACAGGAAAAAATGGATGGGAAGCGTGATTTGTTACTTATTACCTGTGTGGCAGTAAATCACAAACTCTTATTTGTCACATCCTAATTTGCATAATAAGGGCAACACTGGTGGCCCCACTCTGTTGATGTAGGAGGGAAAATAGGATGTAGACAGTGGTACTCTGTAAAATGTCAGTCATTACATACACATAAAATAATATCTTAATTATGTCTATGTATACAAATAAATATTAATTCTTTACTCAGCATTTATATTTTAGTTTTTATTTTCTGTTTGAATTATATAAACTATATAATTTTAAAATACTATATTATAAGTTATAATATAATAATGACCATATTCTTCCATTTTTTATGGTCTTAGTTGTAAATCAACAGTCAATATAGTCATATATATAAATATATTAGTCCTTTTTTGTTTGTGCGCAGGGTTTACTCCTGGCTTGTACTCAAGGATCACTCCTTTGGGCCAAGGGATCATACCAGGTGCCAGGGATTGAGTCTGAGTTAATCACATGAAAGACAAGCACTTTACCCAGTGTTCTATCTCTCGAACCCCAAATATATTACAGTTTTAATTCACTCCACCAAAGAAAGGGAAACAGATAGGAAAGCTTGTAAAGTCGAGTCCTATTCATGTCTGACGCACTGAACTTGGGTTCTGGTTCTATTGTCCAAAGCCAAATGAACATTGCACGGTCATAATTTGCTCAGCTTTAAATAGAGGCACTGGGGCCAGCGTGCTAGTACAGTCTGTAGGGCTCTTGCCTTGCACGAGGTGGACTTGGGTTCGATCCCTAGCATCTATATGGTCCTCTGACTACTGCTAGGAGTAATTCCTGACTGCAGAGCCAGGAGTAATCCATGAGCATTGATGGTTGTGACCTCAAAACCAAAATAAGTAAAATAAAAGGGGGAACTGATTTGGATGATCACAAGATCCCAAATTATTTCTCAATTTTATATCATTGTAGCTAAAAGAATTTGCTATTGAAAGAACTTCGTTATATTCATTAACTTTTCTGCTCTAATAGCTATCTGTATTTCAAACTTCCAGATGTTTCAAGTAAATAGAGGTTAATATTTTGTTTCTCAACCTTCTTACACCACTCTGTTTTACATCCAACAGATTTCTCCTCATATATCAAGAGACATAAATCCTTCACTGATTTCCTTGTGCTGCTGCCTCTAAATAAAATTTCTAATACCCTCCACTATATTACTGCTGCACTACAATAATACGCTCATATCTTTAACTTATTTTTGGGGGGGACGGGCAGCATTGTGAGGGGCTAGTCCCTGATCTGGGATTGGTGGCTACTCCCGGTTTAGCCACGTGGCAGGCAAGCACCATAATCCCTGTACGTCTTCCCACCTCAAAAGTTCTAATTTTGAATTGACAGATCAATGCGAGAAATTTTATATTTTCTTCTCTACAAAATTCCAAGCTCATGGTGTATGATTTTTAGAAGAGTTTGATTTTTTTTTTATTTAAGTAATTGCAAGCTGAGTAAATGCATCATGGAAGTGCACTACTCTGACCCATTCTGATCAATTCTGGTGAATATAGAGACCTAGTGGACATGGACAGAGACACTCCAATTAGCTTAAGATTGAACACAAACAGCTTTCACACAGGTTAGTTAAGGTGAATTTTTTTTCCCGTGGAATTTCACCGATAAGAAAGAACAATGAAAAGCCATTACGATCTGCCCTCAAATCTAACTTTCTCTTCTTTCCTCTTGAGACGGTGAGGTCTGTAAAGTTAAACTATAAACAGGAAATCTGTCTGCTTCTCTGTTTCTCTGGCAGGTCACATGCACACCCAGGGATGATTTAACAGGATACCTGTTAAATTCCTAAATCCACAGGAAAGCCAACAAATTCTTATTTAGAAATCGTAAAAACAGGTGAGCACGATTTAGTGAAACGGTTAAGATTCGTTTCTGTACATAACAAGGATAGATTAGATGAGTTCTGAGACTCTGCAGCTACATCCTCTGTCTTTGTCTTGATGGATTTCAGGTTGATTTGAGGTTTTTTTGAAGCTGTGATCTGAGAACAGAAATGGTTGACTGCAGAGAACACAGAAGAGCCAGAAAAGCACAGGAGGAAATGCCTTTCAGCTCTCTGTGTGCTCGTGAACTGTACTTACAGTTTATTAGATTTAGAATTCCTGCAGGATTCATCAGAGATCCACAGTCACCCTGCTGATTTCTATCCATTTTTCTGATTCAGGTGGTGGGTGTGAGGTCATTTTTAGTCTGACCATCCTAGTCAGTCAATATCATAACTGAAGCATATTTTTTTACCTTCTTTCAGTCAAAACTGATTATTAGAGAGAAGTAGACAAGAAGTGGAAAAAATATCTTTGAAATAACTTCCAGATGGACACAAAGGAAGATAAATATATTCTATTGAAAGAAACCATTTACCCTGGGAAAACTGAAGAAAGGAAATATCATCAAACATCTATTTGGGTTTAGCAATTGCAGCATTAACTTCAGAAAGTTGAAGTATGGGTCATAAACTATAATAGTACCAATAATTCCTTACCACCCATATTTCTTGATTCCAATATATAATGGGAAAATCATGTTCTTTCTGACAATAATTGTTAACAGCTATATGTTAAGCATCCCTAAGCAGGTGCCCTGCTCAACGAGATGAATAAAAAAGGTCCTGACTTTGGATAGCTCTGGCAAGTAGGAACCGGTGAGAAGCAGTTAGTAAAACCCTGTTGTTAAGGGTGGTAGATTGAGAACAAAAATTAAAAGTTCAATGACTTTTATATTTTCATTTCAAGAGTGGTTTAAGGAAGATTGTTGTCATAATCTCAATTATGCTTGCAAAAAAATCTTTAGGAAATTTTTTTCTGACAGGCTCAGAAGAGTCCTACGAGGCACTTGGTGCCCCCAGAGCCCGGCCATTTCCATCAAAATCAAAGAGAGTTTTTCCCACCAGCACTTCTGTCTGACTTAGCAGGGACTCCCATGCACGGTCAATTGCCACCCCACCTGTGATCGTAGACAAGGATGCGGAGGGGCTCCCTGACCTTTGACACTGTTCTGCTGGTGTTCTTGTGGCAGATCATGACCAAACACATCTGGCAAGGTCAGAGCTATGGAAGAACATGGGAAACCTCCCAGTGTTAAAAGTAAACATCTGGTCTCTGGGTTTTTCTGTAAAGCAGGAGCCCTTAAGACACTCAAAATTAGTCTTTTCTGTTTTTATTAGATTAGAAAGGTCTTTGAAGCCATTCAAGAACAAACGTCAAATTCTAATTTTTTCTTTTTAAATTAGTTTTTATGGCCAGTTTTTGTGGCAGAGAGTCTCTTGCCCGCATGCCTGGCTGTCTTCCCTGGGGCCCCTCGGAGGGGATGGGCTCCAGCTTCCTTCTCCACCCCGAGCAGAGCTCCTGGTGATCGAAGACCACCGGAGCCTAGCTGCAGCCATGCTTGAGGCCCCTCTCCATGCGTTCGGACAGGCCTCATGCATGAAGGGACTGGCAGAGGAACCAGGTGTGTGTAATCCCATCAACGGCCAGCATCCAGAGAGAGACTTAAAAGCAAGCTCCCAGAAGTGTGTGATATCTTATAGCCTACTTCTCCTTCTGGGAGAAACTGGCAATCTTCTGAGAGTTTCTTGCCCACATGGGACAGCCTTGCAAGCTTCCTATGGTGTATTCACATGCTAAATCCAGTAACAAGCTGGATCTCATTCCCCTGACCCTGAAAGAGCCCCCAGTGCGACATGGTTGGGATGGCCGAGTCGAGATAGACTTCTAAAATCTCAGCGAAAGGATGAAATGAGAGGTTACTGAGCCCACCCGAGAAATTGGTGATTAACGGGATTTTGTGATTTGTGGCCACTAAAAGACATTACTTGAAAGTCCTAGAGAATTGAACCAATAGCAGGATTATCTGAACATTTTTTAAGAAGAACTTAACTTATACCTGCAACTTTATATATGGTCCTGCTAATAGTATATTTCAACAATAGGGCAGGTTCTGGAAGGGAAAATAAATCCTTTTATAAAGAAGAATACAGTATAAGTTGTTTTAGCTAGTACTTTTCAGTATTTTTTTAAAGTATCATTTTTAAATGCTTATTTCCAAAAATCCTATGGAGCAAAGGGAAGATTTCTATTCAGTAGAGTTTAAAGCAATTAAAGTGTAAAAATTGTGACAAACCTACACCTACTCAGAAATAATGATTCATAGGCTGTTTAGAAAAAAAATTGGTTCTCTATCACCCAAAATAGATTGTCAAAATAAGGCATATTAAAGTTTTTAAGTTGATATGTGCAAAAATAGATTGGGATAGGGCAGTACCAACTGGGAGTGGTAAAGAAAACAGAGATACAGACTAATCTAGACTTTAATAACTCATACAACTCACATGTAGAAGAATTGGAATTTTAATTGGTAAGCTTGCTCAAACCCAGCACTCCTAGCCACTAGGCAGACAGCCAAATACCAGGTTTTTCTCATTTGCTTGTCAACTATGATTAAATGGTATTTTAAATCAATTTAAGTGAAGCAAAGCTATTGAAATAGCTGAATCAGATTAAGCAAGCTATTAAAAACCATTTTTTTAAAAATGCTATATTTCTTTATTCGTTATGCAGTTTCTGGAACTTAATTGGAGAGAATTGCAGGGCCAGAGAGACAGTACAGGATTGGGCAACCACCTTTCATGAAAGAGGCCCTGGCAGGCTCCACAGGGCCTGAGAACCACTGCATCCTCAAGACCTTGATTTGACTTGCCAGACCCAGTTGGCCAAGAATCACTAGAGGGTCCTTGGGCCTTATTAGCACTCCTTGAAAGTGCTTTAAAGAAAGAAAGAAAGAAAATTTGCAAAGATGTGCTACTGAGGAAGATTTAGAAAATATTAGATTTTAAAATACACAGTGGAATACTATGCAGATATGAAAAGGACAAATGCTCTCCTTTTAATGGCAAGGATGAACATATAGTCAGTTTCATGTTTAATTAAGTGTGTAAAACACAAGAACCATGTGATTTTAGTTATTTGGAGTACACAAAAGCAAATAGTAGAAGAAATATGAAAACAATCTTTTAGACATAGGACAAAATCAATGGTTTACATAAGGGGAGGAGATAAGGGGTAGAGAGAATCAGGTAAAAGGGCCCATTTTTGATGAATAATGAACTAGACTTTTTAAATAATTAATCTAATGAAGTACACACTTGTTGATTTAAAATGATGCATATTTGAAACCCATATATTATAAATGAATGCTACTTCAATAAAACTACTAGTTTTTAACAAAAATACAAAATATTTTAGCATATTGTCTATTGGAGTATTATGCAGAAATTTCGTGACATAAGTCTATATTTATTGACAAGAAAAGAGGACCCCAACATATTTCCTGGATAAAGAAATATTAGAAAATGACATATATAATCATATATAATTTTATTTCATTTTGAAAGACAATGCTGGAAAGGAAGCATTTGATAATTTGTTTTCCATTGCTGAGAATGAAGAGATATGAGGTTGTGTAGCCACAATAGCGGCCGAGAGGTTTTGGATTTCTGTATTTTAGTATTTTAGTAACTAAGTCCAGAGAAATTTCTGCCAGAAGTTGCATCATTGCTAGCTCGTACCTCTTTGCCACTTTATATTCCACATATGAGTGCAATGTTTCTATGTCTGTCTCTTTCTTTCTGACTCATTTCACTCAACATGATACTTTCCAGCAGGTCCGACTTTGGTGGGAGAAACTCCAAACAATAATAGCGAGTTTTTTGTTGAAATATTGAATGTAATCAAAGTAAAGAGAAAGTAAAGTGAAATTTATCAGCTACACAGGTGGGGTGGGGGGCTGGGGGGTTGAGAGGGTTGGGGGGATGTTTACTGTGGTTCTTGGTGGTGGAATATGTACACTGGTGAAGGGATGGGTGTTCAAGCATTATGTAACTGAGACTTAATCCTGAAAGGTTTGTAACTTTCCACATGGTGATTCAATTAAAAAAATTAAATAAAAATAAATAAATAAAAGACAATGCATGTTACTTGTAAATATGAACATATAGTGATTCTATTATTATTTATGTTAATTGCCTATCCTATCAATCACCATGTATTGTTACATGCTATATATGTATTGATTTATCTAAATATCAAATCAACTCAAAGTTATTGGTATTGTCCTTTTTCACACTTTACAGATAAAAAAAGCAATAAAGTTAAATCATTTGACAAAAATTATGAAGAAATAAGTATCTTTAGAGTGCTAATAAGAATACTAACTGTGATTATTTCTGGTTTATAGGACTTGGGAAGATTTCAACATAATATTCTATCTAAATTTTTGCCATAAGAAGTCACCACTGTATCACTGTATCACTGGCATCCCATTGCTCATCGATTTAATCGAGTAGGTGCCAGTAACATCTCCATTCGTCCCTGTCGCATTCAGAGTCAGGGGAATGAGGCCCATTATTGTTACTGCTTTTGGCATATCGAATATGTCATGGATAGCTTGCCAGACTCTGCAGTGCCAGATTCTGCATTGCTCTCTTCTGGGAGCTTTGTTTTATAGTCTCTGGATCTTGGCCATTGATGAGATTACATGGCGTCTGGGGCAGTTTGTGGGTGTGACTGCCAAGCTACTGAAAAAATGGAAGTCATAGTCTATATAATCAATTAGTTACTACTCAGCTGTTAAAAAGATATCAAAAGCAATGTAGATTGAATAAGGGTTATGTTTACTGATATACACCAGAAAATGAAAAACAATGATCAGGTATTTTCACTCAGGAGTGGATTATAAATTCCTGAAACAAACAATGAAAGGAAGACAATAAATCTCTCAGATTCTACAACATGGTAATTTCTTGGGGACAGGGAAGGAATTGGGGTGAGAATTTATTATATTATGTTAAAAATACCCATTCATGGAAGTTATGATTCTAAGTTAACAATGACTAGTGAACTTAAAATGGATTTGTGTGTCAGTAACCCAGTTTGGATATAACTGCTCCACCATACAGACCTTCCCTTCAAGCACAGTCAGTCAGGAGTCTCATGAATTCTTTTAGAGAATCCTTAGAGAAAATAGGAAGTTCATGATATGTTCAAATCATTGAGTGTTTCTGTCTTCCCATATTCTGCATACTGTGTTAAAAACTTTGCAATAAGCGAACATATAACATAAGTAGAGTTCTTACATAGTGAAGATTCATTTATCAAAATTCCTTTCTGATCTTCTGTGTTCCTGGTGTAAACATATTTTACATACAATGACATATCCTAATCAGACTGTTAATTTGCAAGGTCAGACCTTTCTAGGACAATGAACTTGTATTGTAAGTTAATATTGCCTTTCTCCTCTCCTTATGTCTTTTGAATAGTTTACTTTAAAGCAATGTCCTTTTTGTATGGACAAAGAAAGACAGTTGTTAATATGCTTTTGTAACATGGGATTTAATTGGCTTCGAATATTATTCATTCCTGGGCATCTGCTTTCTCGATTTAAGCCTCAGCTGCCCTTACTTCCTAGCAACCCCCAAAGCAGGGTCCCAACAAGGGATGGGGTGGACCCAGGGCAAGTGGTGAGTTATGTGCTACCTTAGCATCGAGATGGGCCTGGCTAAAGTGCCTAATGCTTAACTATATGTTAAGAGCTTGGTCATGGACAAATGCTGTCATGATCCAAAAGCAACAATGAGACTAGGACCCTGCTAGGGATAGGAAAGACTAATCTGGCCTGAGCACTGTAGTCTGAGATCGAGATGACTCCAGGAGAGCAATTCTATAAGCTTAATGCATCTCTTGCTGTGTCCATACAAAATGATTAATATTATGAATACTTATATGTTAGTCGGACAAGGAGAAGAGAAACACACCCATGGGATTCTGCTATTGGGCTGGTTGTCCTGCTGAAAGAGAATCTGTCCTAGAAGAAGCATCTCCTAAGGGATAGAACTTTACCCCTATTGATTGTGATCACACCTATATGTAAGCCCTGACCCCTCATGCTGGGGGATTTAAGGAGGCTGTAAGAGGGGGCCCAGGGAAGAAGCAGAGAGAGAGAGAGAGATGGGAGTGTATAGAGAGGAGATTGGAATAAACTGCAACTGAGATCAACCAGCCTGGCCCTCGTTCCTTCCTTTGCCTGCCTCATCATCGCCATCAACCTCCCCGGGGTGGGGGAAGCGGCTGGAGACTACTGAATGCGGGCAGCGGGAGAGATAGAGTGCCACTGCCCTGTGTCCAGTGTAGTGTCCTCTCCTCTTTTTTTTGTTATTACACAATTAATGACACATAAAAATCTGTGCATATTTAATGCATATAATGTGATAGGACTAGAAATAATGGACACCCATGAAATCATTAGCATAATCTAGGACATAAACCATTACTTCCCAAAACTTCCTACCACCAAAAGTGGTAGGTCTATTTCTATGCTAGTGAATTAGAGAAGATTGATAAGGGGAAGACTTTCCAGCACCATTAATGCATCAGCTTACTCTAGATAAATAAACTTACTCTTTCATCCTGCCTTTAGATAAGCAACTGTAAAATAGAAGGTAAGCTTATGCCATTTTATTTTATAAATCTTGATATTTTTCCAAAATCTATCTGCGTTTCTTTTTTTAAAAAATAATGTAGGAGTACTGCTATTTGTTCAGCCATTGATTAACTGATTTAATTGGGCATGAACTCCATATTACTTTTTTATTTTATTGTATCACCGTGAGATAGTTACAAAGCTTTCGTGTTTGAGATCCAGCCATACAATGATGGAACACCTATCCTTCCACCAGTGCACATTTTCCACCACTGATGTACCAAGTGTCCACCCCACATACACACACATCCCAGTCTTCACCCTGTGTCTATGACAGAAATTTCCTCAGTACTCTCTCTCTCTCATTTTGGGCATTATGTTTTGTTCAAATTTTCCCACCACCTTTCAAGCCTATCTGCCAGGGGCAGACGCTAGATAATTTCTTTTCCATTGCTCATTTTCAATATCATGAGAGCCCATGTGGCCATGATTATAAATGTAAATTTCTAGATTGTAAATGATTGTAAATTTCTAGATTGTAAATGATTGGGTTCCAGAGACATCTCTGTATGGCACTAATCCATTTTTGGATTCAACTGGGAGTCTTTGAGCCAGGGCTGTTGGTGCGCTAAAATGGCGCCTGGAGGCAAATTGTGGGTGTGACAGCCAGCCTTTTGGGCGGTGGAGACCCGGGGAGGGACTGTCCGGGTCCTCTGCTGCCACGTGCCCTGGAGATTAAGTCTAGAACCTGCATACGGAGGGCCTTGCTTGTTGAAGCTCTTGGTCACTGGGATTCCATCAGGAGTAGGCGGGGAGACTGCACCTGCTTCATCTAGGGTGCCCTGGTGAGACTGGCTTGGTATGGGGCCCGGAGAAATCTCCAGTGCTGTGGTGTCTTCCAGGACTTGCCTCTGTGTCTCTGGGCCAGGGCTGTTGGTGCACTAAGATACACATTACAAAATTTTCAGCAGATTACATCTTGGTGAGGTCCATCCCGAGACAGTGGAGTCCGGCTGGGGGTTTGGCAGTGATTTTGGATTGTGGAAGCAATTGGCTGCCGGGGACTCTGCTGGGGTGGGCACAGGCCAACCGTGCCCTCCAATTTACTCTGGTCTGTTCAGCCATGCCTGGGTCCGAGTTTAACTGCAACTTTTGATCTCTTTTGAGATTATTTAGGGGCCTCTGAAGCAAGGCCAGTAGTAGAGCTTACAGGGTGGCACTGGAGTTGGTTTGTGGGGGTGACTGCCAGTGCCATGTGTATTGGGAAGTGGGGGAGGTAGCCCATCCCAACTCTGAGAAAGCCAGGAGATCTCCATCACAAAACCTGCACACCAGAATTTCCAGCAGATTATATCTGGGTGAGGTCCATCCTGAGACAGTGGAGTCCAGCTGGAGGTGTGGCAGTGATTTTGGATTGTGGAAGCAAGTAGCTGCTGGGGGCTCTGCTTGGGCGGGCCACCAGGCCAACCCACTCCCCTCCGATTTACCCCAGTCTGTTCAGCCATGCACGGGTCCGAGATTAACTGTGGCTTTTAATCTCTTTCGAGATTTATCTATGGGTCTCTGAAATAAGGCCAATAAATAAGCTTGTATAGCTGAGCCGGAGGTGGTTTGGGGTGTGGCTCCCACATACCTAACTTTTTGCTGTTTAATTTCTTGGTAAATTTGATCCCAAGTTGTTGGGGGGTGGCCAAAGGCATAGCGGCAATTTGGGGGTATCAGGAAGCCTGAAGGCACCATCAGGCTGCTGATGCACTCGCCCCATAGGTACAGGTTGACCTGTTGGTTGGTGGCACCATACGCCCAATCTACCTGCACTTCTGCATGTTATAATAACCTCAGATAGTTCTGGTTTTTTTTAGATAGTTCTGGTTTTGCTTTTTTTTTAAAAAAAAATATACATATATATATATATTTGTATGGTTTAACAACATACATATGGAGCGAGCAGATGCCATTGGGATACACTAGCATGCAACAGGGTCAAATGGATATGTTACTGGTGCCCACTCAAGCAAATCGACGAGCAATGGGATGACAAGTGATACAAGTGATAGTTTAACAGCTGCCTCATAAGAGTTCTTACACAATATGGATATACTTCACTATAAAGTGAACTCTAAACTAAAACACAAATGACTTTGAGCGTTGTATGAAGAATATGGGAATTTGACAGCTAACTACTACCCATATCACATTTTGTCCCATTCTCTCATTTGCCCTAACACACCAATAACACTAGCTTTCCATATCCATTCAAAACTAGACTTTAGGATATTTTAATGTTACTTTTCTCTTGCCTGGTATTTCCGAACCTAATTTTGTACTTACATGGTTATTCATTTTCATTAAACTATCTCTCACAAAATTTTTCCTGTGGAGGTAGTGATACCTACATGCATATATGATTAAAAGCAAATGCCTAAAATTCCATAAAGCTGATTTTTTTTACCAGGATTCTTGTGATTCAAGTGGAATGGATAGCTAACTGGCCAATCTTAGTGCTTCAACAAAATTAATGACTGTGTAGCTTCATTATAAATTACAACAGCTTATTTTCAGCGGTGGCTGTTTTGGTAGCCAAGAAGCAACATCACTTACCTTTAGTAAAGTGCTTATTTGAATTGGGCCAGCAAGAGTTATCATACATAGTGAACCTATACATTTATAGAATTATTGTAGTGCTTTAATAATTTCACTATATAGATATCTTTTATTTGGAGTGATTTATTATAAAATTATTTTCTTTTGGACTTCTCTGTCCTTTTGGCAAGGCGACTTTCACAAATAGCAATAAATCAGGGAAATCAGTCTCAGTAACATGGAAAATTATTATGAACAATGCATAATAATTGTGGCAACCTACCAAATCACTGTGAAAATGCCAGAAGGAAGTCATTTGGTTCTAAATGTGAATACAAGGATATTAGTTCACATTATCCAATCAAGACATGTTATGCTAGTATCCCAATAGAATACTTTATAAATATGGATAAGGTCACAGGAATTAAAGATCTTATCATCACTGGATCAGTTCCCAGTTGGCACAATACAGACAACGTTTATTCTGGAGCTGTTTGCTTAGGTTTCTACCATGTAGGTAGATTGTGACATATTCTCAGTTTACCTACAATTTTTGCTATATATATCTTGTATAGATTTAGTCCTTAAGAAATGGCCTTAATAAAGTCAAGTTTAGGTACTTAAAAGTAATAGCATACATATTTCTTAAGTTTTGGTGGAGTGGCATGGTAGCAAAATAAAGGGACAACAGAAGACAGAGGCTTGTCAGCACTTCTGTCACCTGTGTTACCTTCTCCCTTTAACCATTTTCTTTGATCCATCACTTCTTAACATGCAGTGTGTGTATCAGCATTATCAGACTCCTCCGGAAGCTTTGAGATAAGCAACATCTCACATTTCACTCCGATCTACTAAATCATAAATCATCTACTAAATCATAATCTGCAATTAACAGCACCCTGTGCAAATGATTTCTGTGCACAGTAAGCTAGAAAGGATCCTTCTGAATAAGGACTGCTCTGCTAAGAGGAAATCTTAAGACATTGCTCTCTTTTGCTGTTTTCACTTCGACAACTTCACCATTTGTTATCTAAGACAGTGTTTTTCAACCAGGGGCCAAATGTCCCCACTGTGGGCCCTGTCGACTTCCACTGGGGCCTCTTGTGGAACAGTTTTCCCCCAACATGCCCGGACACGTTGTGCACCGGGTCTGGGCAGACATGGGGTGAAGGATGACGGACGCACAGAGAAACACCCTTGGAAGCAGCTGATGACTTACTGCCAAATACGTACATATTTTATAGAGGGTCTCGCTCGGCTTACAGGAAAGTCCAATCCCATGAAGTTCAGCATCTTTGGCCTATCACCTCTCCGACTCTGCTTTGCCCCAGTCCAATCCCAATCAAGGCTAGAAGCTGCAGTTAGAATGACTTGCTAAGCATATGTGACAGTTTCTGTGTCTAGACTCATGTGACCAGGAGGTCGAGTAAGGTTCAAGGTTGAACACTTGGTGCTGACTGACACGCTGTTCTTTCCAACTTTGCCCAGACCCTCCCTCTTGTGAAGCTTCTTTGCAAGGTCGGGTCTTATCTGCTCCAGTGCGTGTCACCATGCACCACAGGAGTCACAGGTGAAAAACACATAAATGGGGGCGCATAACGTGAGCCTTGGGAGCTGTCCAGTAGGACGGGGGAATTACAGGAAGAAAGCATGGCCAGAAAGGGGTGATGGTTGGAAAAGCCTGACAAACACTGATCAAAGATACTAGAAATCTAAACTCAACCCTCTTCTTTGAAGCCCAAATCAGGCCAAGAAATCACAACCAACATATGTTTAACCCTTCACAGTTTATAAAGTGCTGTCATAATCAGGTCCAATTGCTATTCGCAGACTGCCTTGAGACGCAAGCACTCTACAATTCTCACTTTCAGATTAGGAAATTATGGTTATTGGGTGTTAAATGATATGCTTCAAGTTGCATGCAGTTCTCTTTTGGAGGGGAAGGGGTGCCCACACCCTGAGTTCATGGCTTACACCTGGCTCTGCACTCGGGAATCACTTCAATCCCCAACACTCTATGTACTCAGGGGATCACGTAGGGTGTTGGGGATTGAACCCTGGTTGGCCACGTACAAGGCAAACACCCTCCCCACAGTACTATCACTCTGACCCACAAAGAGGCAACACTGTCTGACTCCAAGGTTAGTGCTCTTCGGTCCTCTATGCCATGGTGATTGGACAGAAATCTAGAACTGGAAGTGCAGGGCAGGAGAATAGATCTAGGACATAAAATGGATTTGGAGTTCACTTGGATAAAGTTGCTGAAAAATAAATTCGTTAATTTTCAATGACTCTAAAAATTTTTATCCTGATGACAGGTCATACAAACACTTTTTCTCTCTCTTTTTTTTAAATAACGATTTCAACCTCTTCCTGATTAGGAGCTAAACATAATCACCAACAAGTGAAGACCGGAAAACAAGTTGAATTTGACCACATCCTCACCCTGCAATTCTCTGAAACACATCAGCAGGAACCAGCTGAGAGCCAGGCAGTCAAACTGTAGCTACACTGTAAGTATTTCAGGAAAGTTCTGGTCTCTTTCCACCAGGTCTGCATGATCCCTATGACTCATGCAGAGAGAATATGTCCATCCTGTTTTCTGGAAATATACCCCTCTGTACAAAAGTCCCGTTTGTTTTACACCTGTTTCTATATTGGTCTGATATTTTCCCAAAGTTTATCTACTACACTGCCCAAATAAGTAGCTTTCAGCTTCAGACTTGGGGTTTTCTCGTTAGGAAAAGACAGGCGTGTTTTTTCCCAGAAGGGATTCTCTGCTAAAGCCCAGGAGACCTCCAGATCTGGTTACTATCTCATGAGCTGAGCTGAGAACAAACTGTGCCAGCCCATAGACCTCAGGGCAATATCAAGTACTGATTCTTGGGTCATCATCGCCTCTGTGTCCACAAGAGCCCTTCCAAACTGGGTGCAAGTCTGCACAGATCATCCATCGGCAGATGAAAGAATGGAAGCGTCTTTGAAAAAGCCAGTTTCATCACCAGGTCTCAATAGACTTTGCTTTCAGGAGTTTTAGGATGAAAGATCACTGACCAATTTTGGAAGATTCTAAGTTAGAGAAACCTTGGATAGAATATTTTAAGACTATTTTCTCATCTACGTGAAGGGGAAAAAATACGAAACAACAACCAGCAACTCACAAGGGTGGCTGCGATTTCAAATCCTATCTCGGGCATCTGTTTTCTCAGCGAGGGGCTGCATTGAAAGTACGGGAAGGCTGACGCCACAGCAGCGTGCTCAGTGCCACGGGGTTTCCAGATATAGACGCGCAGGACTCCCCGGGGACCCCAGCTGGACCAGAGCCCTATGCAGAGATGGGGAAAACAATCCTACTTTAAATTCAGGAGGACTAGGAATGGCTAATTCTTCCACCGTTAGAATAAACACTCCCACGCTAAGTTCGGTAGACAAAGCATGTCCGTGCAATTGAGATCTACCTGAGAAGCACTCAGTTAAATGTTGCTAATAGCCAGAAGTTTAAAATTAATCCTGTTTCAGTGATCTTGCTTTTTCCATTTCGATTTGCTTTTTTACTTTTATGAAATGCCTTATTAAAGAAGCTTAGGCTTGATGAATTCTTTCTTGGCCTGTAATCATTAATTCTTGGTGTTGGTATATGTTATTTTTTTGTGATACAGGTAGCATAGAATATGCCAACAAGTGGCACACAATAAATACAAAACTGGCATTGGTAACAAATTCAAAACCCTGGAGACTTTGGAGGTTTATAATATAAATAGGCATATGGGCTCCCATTATTAAACTTATTAATCACACTTGAGCACATCGACATATTTTCTTTCTCTGTTGGGATCTGGTGGAGGACCTACACCAGAAGCTCTGAAGAGCAACTCCCCACGGGTTACTCCTGGTGGTGCTCAGAGGACCAAGATATGCTGGGGATCCAACATATCATACAGGTTTCATACTTGCAAAACAGACTTTCAGCTCAACCCACTGAGCTAGCACTCCAGTCTCAAAACACATCACCATATTTTTCTACCCTGCACTATGGGTCTGGAATTCTCTTCTCCCTCCTCTCTCTGAGAAAGGTGTTTTTTTTCTAGCTCTCTACTTCTTTGTTTTGCTATAGTTTGGAGTCACACCACATGATGCAATGCTCAGGAGCCATTCCTGGCTGTATGCCTCGTTGGTTTTGTTTTTTGGTGTTGTTGTTGTTGGGAGGAATTGTCTCCACCTGTGGTACTCAGGTACTATATAATGTGGGGATCAATCCCAGTCCTCTGTCATGCAAAACATATGCTCAACCCTATGGGATGTCTCCCTAACCTCCTCAGGTCTCAATTTGTATGTTACCTCCCTTTTCAAAATAATTTTTATGAAGGCACTGTAACTTGCAAAGCTATTCATAATTGAGTTTCAGGTACAAGTACCTGTCTAAGTAGGAGTCCTTTATTATTCTTGAATTTTTTCTTTTTTTTCTTTTTGGGTCACACCCAGTGATGCTCAGGGGTTACTCCTGGCTTTGCACTCAAAAATTACACCTGGCAGTGCGTTGGGGGACCATATGGGATGCCGGAAATCGAAGACAGGTCAGCTGTGTGCAAGGCAAACGCTCTTCCTGCTGTACTATCACTCTGCCCCCCCTTATTATTCTTGATTTGAAATGCCATTATGTTAACATTTTTTTTGAAGTTTAATTTAGAGACAGCAGTAGATTCACATGAAACTGTATGAAACAGCACAGAGAGCCAAAGCAATTTTAACACAGCTTTTCCCAGTTGTTGGAATCTCAGCAGCCAGCCTGAGATTTTGACCAAATCCCCTGCCCCTGGATGCAGAAGCTGGCCGTGTTTACAGGGGCCCAGGGACTTGCTCCAGCATTCCCCACACGTAGGCACTCTGGTTGAGGATGAGGGACGTGACAGTTACCATCTACCGGTGCTGATACACCTGGCCCTAAGAGCAGGAAATATAAATCATTAACCAACATCTGTGCTGAGCCCGTGGAGGTGAGCATGCTATACGTGTGGAATGCCCCCTGATTGTACGCATAAAAACCTCCATGTGAGAGCCAATAAATGGGTTGCTGATGGACTTTCCATGTTCCACGTGGTTCTTCCTCTGAGGTGGCTGGAGTCTACGGTGTGCGGAGGGCCAGGGCAGAGGCTTCTCCCCTTCCCATTCCCTCCCCTACAGGGAGTAAGTCCCGCAACTCCCAGGGATCATACTGGGGCTGGCCAGGATCCCGACACCCAATGGTGTTATCTTCAAAACTATCATTTGTTATCATGACCAGGGTGCTACCATTAGTCTAGCAAGGGGAAGAACATTCGACCACAAGGAACCTTGTGTCTTTGTGTTTTTATTTTTACCCAAAGTCACTCTCTCTCACTCCCACTCTTTCCCCACCCTTGGGCAACCCCTATCTGGTATCTATTTCTCTACGTCATTTCAAGAATGTCACATAAATTCAATCATATAACCACTTAGGATCACTCAACCATTTGAGATCAGTTTTTATTTACTTTGAAAGTTTCCATGGGAATTCCTCAGGTGTTATGTGTATTCATCTTATTTAGTTTTGAAGTAGTATAGTTTTATTTAGAGAATATGGCATGAACAGGAGAGGGATAGAGAGAAAAACATAAGATAGTGAGGGAGAGAGAGGGAAGAGAGAGAGAGGAAAGAGAAGGGCAGGTGTTTTCTTTTTTAAAAATTTGTTTTATTGAATCACCAGGAGAACAGTTACAAAGCTTTTGCATTTGAGTCTCGGTCATACAATGATCAAACACCCATACCTTCACCAGTGCACATTTTCTATCACCCTAAACCCCAGTATACCCCCCCATACCCTACCCCTGCCTCTGTGGCAGATAAGTTCCACATTACTCTCTCTCTACTTTGATCACATTCAATATTTTGACACCAGTCCCACCATTATTATTTAGAATTTTTCCCAACTCTAAGATCTGCCAAAAAGGCAACATTAGACAAATTATCTTCTATTGCTGGTTACGAATAGCATATGATGTCACACGGCCACTCTTGGAATTCTAAAATTTTAATAATTAGGTCTGGAAAGATATCTACTAAGAGCCACTCGATTCCTAGATTCGTTTGTGTCTCTCTCGGATCATGGCTGTTAAAGAGTTTAATAAGTAGCCGGGGATAGGGAGGGGGGTGGAGGTATGAGGGGGGGCATTTGTGGGCGGCACCTCAGGGTCCTGTTGAGGTGGGGGAGGAGAAGAACCGGCTCCTCCCTATCCCATGAGGCTTGGCGTGTGTCGTCACTGCTGGCCTGTACCTGGATTTTCCAATGAATTCTGGAAGACAGCGGCAGCTGGGATCCTCAGGGAATAGGCAGAGGGGCAGCACCTGCTCCCATCTGGGGTGGCCCAGACTTCCCTAATGCAAAGTCCGGAGGCATTTCTGCCAAGAGCCGCTCAATTCTGAGATTCGTTTGTGTGTCTAAGGAAAGGTGTTTTCAGAAGAGAACTGGGACTTCTCCAGAGGAATGAGAGCATGAATAGTTCTTGTTACTGACTCTCATCCCCTGTATGGATGTACCAAAATTTAGTTACTCACCAATTAAAGGGCATTTTTTTAAAATAATTGTTTTTTTTAAATTTTTTATTAGCGAATCAACTCGAGGCACAGTTACAGGCTAACAAACTTTTGTTCTTGTGTTTCAGTTATACAATGTTTGAGTGATAAAGGGCGTTTATTTTGTACTGCTTCCTTTATCTAAAGGGAGACACATTTCAGGAATGGATAAACCCACTTCATTTAAAAGAACACATTATTATAAGGAGTATGTTCTCCATTCCCATTAAGCCTTTCCTGCTGTCTGGACCATGCACATCACAGTAAATTATATTGATGATGTCAATCTCTAGGATGAGATCCTAGAGATAAAAAAGACAGGGTCCCAGTTACCTCATGAAAGAAAGCTCATTTATGGGTTAGATTTTAGCATAAAAGAGAAAAATCCATTTTGTTTAAGTCATTTTTATTATAGCTGTCAAATCTGTGTTCAAAACAATATGCCTATGTGGGATTTTCTTACAGATATTTTCAAAAAAATCTCAATTAAAGAATTCAAGTTCAAATCACCCCAACCCCTCCTCATACACCCCCACTGGACACACACTCAGTTACATACATTTCTATCTTAAGCTCTCTTCAGAATGCTGTGGTGTTTGCAAAGATCTAGAATATCACCTTGGAGTGAGCTCTCTCCTATGGGGTCATGGGCTGACTTTATAGAACAAATGTTCAAAGGTAACAGAAAAGAAGAACGTGAGAGCTGATCTTCAGTAGGAAGCTTACCGAAGTGGGTGGGAGGGGGGTAAACAGGAGAGGGAAGAGAACACTACAACAATGGTGGAGGGAAGTGTTCGACTGGGGGAGGGGGTGGTACCGAGAGGTGGCAAAGTGCACGAAACCCTATCAGTAGCAATACTGTCAAACACAGTGACAAAATTTTACTTTACAGTGTGCCTGTCATAGAAGCAGGATGGTGAGTGGTAGAGAAACTGGGAGACATTGGTGGAGGGAAGTGGACCCTGGTGAAAGGATTGGTGTTGGAATAATGAAGACCTGAACCCAATCATGAATAACTTTGTAATTCAAGGTGATTAAAAAAAATTAATGAGAATTTTTAAAAATAAGAAAAAAATTGCTTTTAATGTTTCAGCATAACTTCTGAATTTCAAACACAGCAGCATATTGATATTTTTGAAATTGAATCTGTGCTCTTAAAAACTCCAGCGAGGGACTGGAGCAATAGCACAGCAGGTAGGGCGTTTGCCTTGGACGCAGACAACCCAGGTTCGATTCCCAGCATCCCATATAGTCCCCTGAGCACTGCCAGGAGTAATCCCTGAGTGCAGAGTCAGGAGTAACCCCTATGCATAGCTGGGTGTGACCCAAAAAGCATAAATAAATAAATAAATAAATAAATAAACTCTAGAGAAGGAGGAAGGAAATGCTTGAGTATTCTCTGTCCCTAGAATATATTATTGAAATTGTTGTTTTGGGGTCACACCTATATGTTCTCAGGTCTTCTGGCTTTGCACTCGGAACTTTTCTGGTGGTGTTTGGGGAAACCATATGGGGTGCTGAGGATCTATTCGTATTAAAAGCAGGTGCCCTATTTACTGTTCTGGCCCCAAGAATATTTTTAATTAACACTTTAGAAACCTTTCCATGTTTCACAATCCAGTGGTTATTATTCTGTAATTTCTCAGAAATGAATGATTGTTTTAGACTTTATTTATTTTATGCAGCATGATTCTCAGGGCTTACTCCTAGCTTTGTGCTCAAGGATCACCCATTGGCAATACCCATGTGTAGGAGCATTTTAAACACATTTTTCTTTAGAAATGAATGAATTCTGAACCCACAAACCAACATGATTGATCACGACTAACAACTTTGAATGTAGCATCACATTTATTTCTGAATAAACTAAGGAACAGAGATTAAATCATGCTCCCATGTCCTACAGCACAAAGCTGCAAAGCCAAGCTCTTCAAGTCAATTCTACAAATTCATAAATTAAAATTCTGCAAGATATAATCGTAACTCAGGAATTTGTTAAATATCAAGAATGTGAAGATCCTCCAAAAGGTCCAAATAATAGAATCTGGACATTGAGCACTCATCTGGCTCAGCCCAGTCATTCCTTCACCAATTCCGAGGCTGCACATTGTCCTGTTGAGTTGTCAACTATTATTCTGCCTGCATGTTTACGGGGAAGAAATTTTGCTTTTTAACCTGGTCTAATATCTATAATAGCCATTTGCACATTTAACACTATGACACAAATTCTCTTTCATTTCCTCCGTTGCTAGTTCCCTGGCAACACAAGGTCAAGGCAACGACAGAAGTGAAGACTGTCCTTGTCTCTCCATTGTATTCAACATATTTTGCTTTCACACATGGGCTTAGAAACTTTTTTGCACAATGAAACTGTGGTGCTTTCCAGGTTGGACATCAATCAATGTGCTTAAAATACCTTCCATTAGCAAGAAAAACAAAGATGCTTTTCTTCTTGAGTGCTGGTTCAGCAATCCCTTAGGAATGACTGAGAAGTGGAGTAAGCGGAAAATTGGCCACTGACAAATTTGCTGCTGTCAACATCAGCTAGCATTTTGGACAAAAACCAACTCGCAGTGCTATGCCCTTTTCCAACCATGACTTTAGGCTTCACTGAAATTGACAGCATCCGTCCCAGAGAAATCATGGTTCGAAAGGAATATCCAGACAGTATAAGCTAAACCCCGATAGAATCAGCACTTCTTACTGAAGCCAGGATTAAATATTCTTATCAATAGGTAATGTTTGCACAAACTTTACAGATTGAAGAATATTTTTTATTTTTTATAGTTTACCTATTCATTTTGTTTTATTTTATTCACAAAGCTGTTCATGATTGGATTTCAGTCATACAGTGTTCCAACACCCATCCCTCCACCATTGAACATTTCTCAGCATCAGTGTCCCCAGGTTCCCTCCTAACACCCCCTAATCCCAACCCCTGCCTGCCTCTATACCACTGTTATGTACCACTGTTATCCCGTTGCTCATCGATTTGCTTGAACGGGCACCAGTAACGTCTCCGTTGTGAGACTTGTTGCTACTGTTTTTGGCATATCGGATACGCCACGGGTAGCTTGCCAGGCTCTCCAAAAGGGACATAGGAATCGAATCCAGGTCAACCGTGTGCAAAGCAAATGCCCTGTGCAAAGCAAATGCACTGTGCTATCTCTCCAGCCTGCCTCTATAGCAGGTGCTTTTCCTCTCTCTCTCTCTCTCTCTCTCTCTCTCTCTCTCTCTCTCTCTATCTATCTATCTATCTATCTATCTATCTCTATCTCTCTCTCTCCCTCCCTCTCTCTCTCTCTCCTTTTGGGCACTGTGGTTCGCAATATTGATATTGAACGGTTATCCACAATATCCCTCACCTACTTTTAACCCTCAGCTCTTGTCCAGCGTGATCATTCCCAGCTATGATTGTCACAGTGGTCCTCCTCTCTCTTACCTACCCTCAGCTCCCCATACACTCCTGGTTAGTTCCAACCATTGACCACTACTCCTAACTCCTGTTTTCCCTGGCCATGGATATTAGTCTTCTACTACATATATATTTTTATATACCACAAATGAATGCAGTCATGAAGAGTATTTTTTAAAAAATAAAATTGTTTTGGGGCTGGAGTGATAGCACAGCGGGTAGGGCGTTTGCCTTGCACGCGGCCAACCCGGGTTCGAATCCCAGCATCCCATATGGTCCCCTGAGCACCGCCAGGGGTAATTCCTGAGTGCAGAGCCAGGAGTAACCCCTGTGCATCGCCAGGTGTGACCCAAAAAAAAAAAAAAGCAAAAAAAAAAAATAAAATTGTTTTATACAAGCAACATAATTTCCTTTCTTATGGTGTAGGTTTGGACTGGAGCGATAGCAGAGCGGGTCCACCTGGGGTTCGATTCCTCCATCCTTCTTGGAGAGCCCGGCAAGCTACTGAGAGTATCCCGTCCACATGGCAGAGTCTGGCAAGCTCCCCGTAGCGTATTCAATATGCCAAAAACAATAACAAGTCTCACAATGGAGACATTACTGGGCCCGCTGGAGCAAATCCACGAACAATAGGACGACAGTGCTACAGCGCTATGGTGTAGGTTTATGACCTAAATATTTTCTTAAACCATAATGTTATATGCAATTTTATGACTGAAAGAGATCATACCAGTATCATTTTTATTTTTTTTGTGTGTGTGTTTTCTATCAACTATTTGGGTGCATTTTCTTTCTGGTCACATAGTAAGTCCCTTTGGTGGGTGTGTGATTCTTTCTGGTCATTGATTTCTAAATAGAAGGAACATGTAACACTTGCAGGCTCGAGTGAGCTTTTCTGAAGTTGTTTTTGTTCTCTGACACAGTCACTAACTATATTTGGCATGCCACCTCTATTTTGTTGAACTTGGACCCTTGGGGGACTACAGTGAGTAAGCATCCAACCAATAATTAATGAAATGTGTCCTGGGTGAAAAGTAACCCTTTATTGTTTAAGCTGGTGACTTTGGGGAGGGTTACATGCAATTACAGCATAAGCCTTTCTAATTTGATGTATTTTGACATCAACGCACTTAATTAAAGCATGGCACCAAACTACAGTGCTTAGTTGGTGTAGGAATCACTCAATAACCAACAAGCCAATAGAAGCCTACAGGATTACATTTTGTATTTTCCAATGAAAAAACTTTCAGTACATTCTTACATGAAGTAAACGACAAACATATGACATACTTAATATATTCAAGGTGTCTGGAAGAGCTTTGAAACTGAGTACTGATAACATGTATCATCTTTGTTGTTGTTGTTTGGGGACCACACCCAGTGGTATTCAGGGCTCATTCTTGGCTCTGCACAAGCTTCACTCTGAGGGCCTCAACTCAGTGCCCCCCACACTCAGCCCCCCAGGCACTCCTTAGTTCCAACTACTGACCAGTCTTCCTAACTTCTGTTTTCCCTGGCCAACTCAACTCATGTCGATGGGGTGCAAGGCTAGTGCCCTACCAGTTGTACTATCACTTTTGCTGTGCCTGTGGAATCTTTTGTTTTTTTTAGCTGTTTTTATTTTTTAATTTTATTTATTCATTTTTCTTTTTTGGGTTACACCCAGCAATGCATAGGGGTTACTCCTGGCTCATGCACTCAGGAATTACTCCTGGCGGTGCTCGGGGGACCATATGGGATGCTGAGAATCGAACCTGGGTCGGCCGCATACAAGGCAAACGCCCTACCTGCTGAGCTATCACTCCAGCCCCTGTGCCTGTGTAATCTTATGCAACATCTGTTTTACGAAGAATCTATGTCCTTTGTTTTTCCCTCTGTTCTGGGGGACCACCTGTGGCAATGCTCAGGGGCTGTTCCTGACTCTGTGCTTAGGGGTCATTCCCGGTGCTAAGGGAATTATATGTGAGTATGTGGTATTCAGGCTTTGAACTGGGTCAGTGAGAGGCAGGGCAAATGCCTTAACTTCTGTAATGCCTTAACTATCTCTCTGGCCCTGGGTTCAAATCTTTTAGTGACTATTCTGATCACAGATCTCCTTATCGTCCCTCGTGGACATGTAAAAACCTTTCTTCCTTATTCAGCTGAAATTTGGAGATGTAAATCAAGCCTACCTTGCCGAAATGCAATTCAATTAACCTCATTATACAAATGAAAAGACTGAAAGAGATTTGGTGACTCTTGCAACGGTTTAAAGCTACTGAGGGCTACAGACAGTGCCCTTTGTTTCTGTGAACCAGTTGGGGTCCCTGTGTGCCTGTCAATCCCATGAGCCTTCCCTCCCATCCCTACTCCCATGATTTATTAAGGAGCAAGCTATTTAATCCAAACATATATGTCCTCACTCAGGTCAGGGAAATCACTGAAACCACTCTCAGAAGAGATTTTTCAGATTGCAGTTTTCTGCTCCCAAATGAGAAAAATGTGTGTTTCTTAAGAACTGCAGTAAAGTCACAGGACTGAAAGCATTTACAATCTACCAAATAAATAAATAAGGGCTCATAATGAAATGATTATCAAGTTACCTTGGCCCTTTGCAGTCACAAAGAACTATGAATGAGTGGCATAATTTTTTCTTAAGTTTACAAAATAATAAGAGGTTCAGGAGCTCTTATTATTTTGTAAACTTAAAAAAAATATGCCACTCATTTCATTATGCTCCCGGACCTCTTATAGCCTAGTTCTCCCTCTTGGAGAACGTGGCAAGGTATCAAGAGCATCCTGCTTGTGCAGCAGAGCCTGGCAAGCTCTCTGTGGTGTATTCAATATGCCAAATACAGTAACAATGATGGGTCTCATTCCCCTTACCCTGAAAGAGCCTCCAATGCAGCACCGTTGGGAAGAACGAGTAAGGAGAGGCTGCTAAAATCCCAGGGCTAGGACGAATGGAGATGTTACTGGCACCCACTCGAGCAAATTGATGATCAATGGGATGACAGTGATACAGTGATACAAAGTAATAATAGTCCTAAAATTCATGGTATCGTTGTACAAACTTACAATACTGCACCACCTCCAAAGCGCCCATCACACCCCTCCACTTTTTTTTACGTCTCTTCCAGTTCAATCTTCTTCCCTCTTCTCCCCTCTCTCTTCCGTTTGGTAATTGATCCTAAATTCTAGCATCAAGTATTCGTTATTCACTTATTTTGTCTTTCTGCATTTCACAGATGAGTGAAATAACCCTGTATCAGTCTTTTTTCCTTTGATTAACTTTGCTTCACATGATACCCTCCCATTTCATCCATATCACAGCATACTTTTCAGAGAACACATTCTTTTTCCAAACTTTCACTTTAAACAATGTCTCAAAAAATAAGACAGTTTCTATACATTCTCCGATGGTGCTTCAACATGTTAATGAGCACTTTAAACAATACTAATGCAGGAGAAGGCCTCTTCTCACATCAGTTAAGCCTCGTCTTCTTTTAACTTCCTGTCTCCTTCCGCCACTTCTTCCGTTAACCCTCAGAAGCATTTATGTGTCCTTTTTTTTAATATGAAGTTTATTTACATCCCTAGATAAACTGTCATGATGTCTATGGTTTTCTTCTAGGGCACACAAAAAAATATGGATCTTTTAGATTTTGTTCTTGTCATTAATTGCAAATATTCCAGGATAGGCATATAAGTTTTCAAATTTCAAAAAAAATTTTTTAATCTTTTGTACTGAAAATATTTTTATTTATTACTCTCAGTATTTTCTTTACTAAATAGATCAAAACTTGATAGACCAAAGCTGATATGATCCTGAACAAAGTTCACATTACCAAATTGTAAAAATGAACAAAATATCACTGTTTGTCACTGTCATCCCGTTGCTCATAGATTTTCTCGAGCAGGCACCAGTAATGTCTCCATTGTGAGACTTGTTGTTACTGTTTTTGGCATATCAAATATGCCACGGGGAGCTTGCCAGGATCTGCTGTGCGGGCGAGATACTCTCAATAGCTTGCTGGGGCTCTCTGAGAGGGACGGAGGAGGAGTCAAACGTGGGTCGGCCACGTGCAAGGCAAAAACCTTACCCACTGTGCTATCATTCCAGCCCAAAAAAAATAAAGTACTGGCTGAATACTGTAAAGTCAAACATAGGCATCTTTTGATAGCATGAATGAATTTAGTGGCAAATAAGAGTAAAAAGGAACACTGAGATTGGTCTTCTTTTCTACCTGTACAGCTGCGTTATAGTTTGGCAATATGGTGGCAAGAACCAAATATTTAATGACCCAACTTGATTTCCTAGCCTACCTATGTCACCACACTTGGCTCTGAATGAACTTGTTATTTTTAAAATATAAATCTCCCAAAAGATGAAGAGGTTTTACCACCAATGGTACTTAAAGTAATGGTGAATGCCTCAAAAAACATTTAAGAAGAATTTCCAAAAATGGCCTGATTAATGGCAACACTAAGGAGATGCTTGCTGAGGTGAAGAGAACAATTCTCATTTGCAGTTTTGAAATGCTTGTTCATAGAATAAAAAGTTGTATTATTTGCCACCTCATAGTATGAAATAAATATCAATCAAATAACAAAGGTTTATTTATTAGCAAAAAAGCGATAGAAACAACAGAGCTGACTAGGAATCTTCTTAGGCTTAGCGCTGAAGCTATCCAGGAAAGACAGCATACCCCACTGGGAAATATAAACGCAAGTTTAAGATGTAAGATCGTTTTGCTTTCTCAATACGCTCCAATGTAAAATTAGTCGTGTGGAGCTAAAATATTTAATTTTCCAACAAATGATGGTATTATAGGTTAGATGTACTCTCATGCCTCGCAGACTTTACCACCAAGAGACAGACCCTGCTGAAAAGTTGTTTTTCAAAATAACCCATTTCACTACAAAAGACAACAATCTACTTGTAGTAAGATCTGCATCTGGAAATTACTGAACAAAATAATACCTTGGAAATTCTTTCTTGTCCTCCTCATCATATTGTCACTTCTTCTCTGTCACTTTATTCCCTAAATAAAGCAGCACTATACCATCACCTTCTTTTCTCTACTTACCACCTGCTCTCATTTAGGCAGTAATCTTGAGCATCACCAAAAAGTTTAAAATTATGTTCATTTTCCTGACACAAAACACACCAACATAAGAAAGATTGCAATGGTTCTATTCATTGCTACTATGAAAGGAGATTGAGCTTTTATTACTACTAATATCACTTTACCATGGACTGGAGCAATAGCACAGTGGGTAGGACATTTGCCTTTTACATGGCTGACCTGGGTTCCATTCCTCCGTCCTTCTCAGAGATCCTGGCAAGCTACCGAGAGTAGTTGTGCCTGCCCACACAGCAGAGCCTGGCAAACTACCCGGGGCGAATTCAATATGTCAAAAACAGTAGCAACAAATCTTACAATGGAGACATTACTGGTGCTCACTTGAGCAAATTGATCAATGGGACGACAGTGCTACTGTACAGTGCTACGATCACTATATAAGATATGAATTAGCACTCTAATACTTGCAAAGGCAATCAAGTTGATTGCCTCTCTTATCAGAAATTTTAAAAAATACTGAATTTGGGGGGATGTTGAAATAGTATAGTGGGTAAGGCTCTTGCCTTGTGTGCAAGCAACCCAGGTTTCGTCTCCAGCACCTAATGTAGTTCCCTGAGGATGAAGGGAATAATCTCTGAGTACCGAGTCAGGAGTAAGTCCTTAGCCCAAGTAGATGTGGGTTAAAAAAACAAAACAAAATACTGAATTTTGGGGGTCTGGAGAGACAGTACCGGGGTTAAAGCTCTTGCTTTGCATGTGGACAACTTGGGTTCATACTCTGACTCCACACATGGTCCCTCAAGTACTGTCAGGAGTGATCCCGCAGTGCAGAGCCTGGAGTAAGCCCTGAGCATTGCCAGATGTAGCCCCCAAATCAGTGAATAAAATCTTCATTTTTAAATAGTTGAATTTTTTTAAACAAAACAACATTTTGTCACATGAAATAATCTGAAACTGATATGCTATGCTTATTAATGAATGTTATTAGAGCGCATCCACTCATAACACAATTGTCTCCAATTATTTTCATACAGTAGGAATGCTGAAGAGTTGCCACAGAGAACAAGTGACCCAGGCAACTGACAATATTTTCCAAGTAATCTATCCATTATAGAAAGTTTGCCAACACCTGATTTAAACTGACCTTACCATTTTAAAATAATTGATGTCATGAACCCTGAAGAACAGATAGGATTTTGTTTTGAGGTAAGAAAAAAGGAAAACACAGCAAAGATTTCGGTATTTGCAAAAAAATCGTGAAAATTAAAATTTTAAATGGATGCATGAGTAAGGGTTTGAATCAGAACTACAAGCCTGAGCTTCTCGTTTTGACCATTTGCTTAACCTTTTCTCATCTATTTATTTAAAATTTTATAGTTCGTTATTGCATGCCAGGCTCAGGGATGACATAAAGATGTCACTGTCACTGTCATCCCATTGCTTATAGATTTGCTCAAGCGGGCACCAGTAACGCCTCCATTGTGAGACTTGTTGTTACTGTTTTTGGCATATCAAATACACCACAGGTAGCTTGCCAGGCTCTGCCATGCAGGCAGGATATTCTTGGTAGCTTGCCAGGCTCTCTGAGAAAGACAGAGGAATCAAACCCAGGTTGGCCTCATGCAAGGCAAACGCCCTCTCCCCTGTGCTATTGCTCCAGCCCTGACATAAAGATAAAACTGAAAATAAAGTAAAGCTATGTCAAGAGGGCTCAGGTTTGTTGTAAAGCTAAATACAAAACTGTTATTCAAAGTTTTCTGTGAAATGTCATATAAAAATTAGCAATTTACAGAGACTGGAGAGATAGTACAGCGGGCAGGGCGTGTGGCTGACATACTCCCTCAACTCACTGGTTTCAATCTTCAGCACAACACAGGGTCTCCTGATTCCCCGCCAGGAGGAAGCTCTGAGCACTGAGAGGTATGGCCCCCAAACAAAAGCAAGTACACAGACAAAAATTGTAAGTTATATATTTATATTGCTGTCATATATTAGTAATCTCAGGTATGAAGGAATCTGACTTAGGTCTGACCCATCCCTTGCAAAGCTCAGGAGAACATCGGGCATGTTCTGTGGCTTTTTGGTAGGGAGCTGTGCTCCGTGTGCCTTCTCCATTCTTCCGTAACTGGCTACTTACCTAGCTTAGGATCCAAACATTTTAGTTTATTCGCCTACACACATAAGGCAACCTAGTAGTCTGTGTAGCCTGGCAATCATTGGCTTCTTGCTTGTCTTTTTGGAGAGGCAAATATATGAATTTTCTTTAGGACAAAATTGGAGGGAAGCACATTTATTTTTGGAAAATCAAGAGCTAAGATATATTGTCCAAACGTTGCATTATCACCCTTATGTAATAGCACTTTTTTTTTTTTGGAAAATAAAGGGCTAAGATATATTGTCCAAAGGTGATGCATTATCATCCTTGTATAACTTCTATTTCAGTTTTACATTATAGTTGTTGATGAGTAGTTGGAAAAAGATTTATTTTCTTTTTATTTTTTTGATAAACAAGCACTTATAGATAATGTGGTTAAATATCAAGCACAATGGAGAGAGAGAGAGAAAGAAAGAGAAAGAGAGAGAGTATGTCACCGAAGATAAGAAGATAAGTACCTGCCATAGAAACAGGCTGGAGGGGCTGGAGCGATGGCACAGCGGGTAGGGAATTTGCCTTGCACAAAGCCAACTCAGGCTCAATTCCCAGCATCCCATATGGTCCCCTGAGCACTGCCAGGAGTAACCCCTGTGCATCGCTGGGTGTGACCCAAAAAGAAAAAAAATTTATTTAATTAGAAACAGGATGGAGTGGGGAGGGCTGGTGGGAGGGATACTGAGGACATTAGTGGGGGGAAATGTACACTGGTGGAGGGACAGGTGATGGAATAGTGTATGACTGAAACCCAATCATGAATAGCTTTGCAACTGTGTATCTCACCATGACTCAATTTTTTTTTTCTTTTTGGGTCACACCCAGCGATGCTCAGGGGTTACTCCTGGATTTGCACTCAGGAATTACTCCTGGCGGTGCTTGGGGGACCATATGGGATGCCGGGGATCGAACCCAGGTTGGCCGAGTGTAAGGCAAACGCCTTACCCGCTGTGCTATCGCTCCGGCCCCACCATGACTCAATTTTTAAAATACTGTTGTAAGTCTATCTAGATGACGCATTCTTGATTTGTGTTGCTTGTTTTAGAGCTATACCTGTGCTCGGAGCTTATGCCTGACACTGCTCAGAGATCACCCTTCCATGTTGTCTTGGGGGAAGGGTCTGTTCATCTCTCCCCACATTTTTAAGTCCCCTCCCCATTTTCTGATGGGATTTTTGGGTGTTGTTGTTGGTGGTGGTGGTGGTTGTATTAAACTTTGTAAGAGCTTTATACAACTTTGATATTACCCCTTGATTTGAAAAGCTCGGTTTGAGAAGCTGATGAAAAATATGCAGTCCACCACATAAAGTGCACATGTTCATATTCATAAAATTCTTAATACTCTTTTGGGACGTTTTATTGTCCTCACCTACTACTTCCATCTGAGGGGGCACATGCCTCCGCTTCTTTTTAATTGCATAATAAACCTAGTGGTTAGTAACGCTTCTTACCAAGATGGTGAGAATTTGCTTCTGCTCATATTCCTCTTTGCATTCCTCTTTAGCAACTAAATTATTTGAACAGAACAGCAGGGTGGAGCCCACGGCTGATAACATGCAGGAAGAAGGCTGTCATTTCTGGAGCTTTTCCACGACCAGTGAATTGGCTCTTGGTCAATTTGTATCAGCCCATAATGTCAAGCTTGGGAATATTTTTTAAGAAAACAAAATAATGCTGCAAAATTTCTAGACATCTCTGCCAAGGTAATCCTTAGATTGAATATCTCAGGAAAAAAATTGATGAAACATTTCTCCCTCAGAGACTGAATAATCCAGAATTCCAAACTGTACAGTCACTAACGAGTAGTGGAGGAGTGGAAACTAAGCAAGCAAAATAATTCTTGTAGCATCCAAAATCCCAACTACACCCCTCTGGAAAGTCTATCTCCTCAGGCATATATTGGACTACACCCTGTGAACCAGTGGTGGACCATACCTAGATTTCTCTCTATTCTCCTACATAAACGAATGACAGGGTCAAGTGCTCATATACATATATACATGATGAACATGTTTAATTCATTATTTACATTAATATCGAGGACCAACATTTTGTGGCCAAGGTTAGTTGGGTGTAAATGAGATCTCTGTCACCGTAAAATCTATTTAGCAATTTCACTTGTAAACTAAACGCTTGCTCCTGCCAGAAGGAGATGGATTATAACTGTTAATTAGATGTTTCATTTTCTATATCAGTACCAAGAAGAAATGTAAAAAATGTGGAAAAATTAGGGAGTGATTCTTCTTTCTACCACCTTGAGAAAATATATCAGTGGTCTCTTCCCAAACGTAAAAGAAGGCTTAGATTCCTATATTTCATTAAATCACTGTATCACTGTCATCCCATTGCTCATCAACTTGCTCAAGCAGGCACTAGTAACATTTCCATTGTAAGACTTATTGTTACTGTTTTTGGCATATCGAATATGCCACGGGTAGCTTGCCAGGCTCTGCCGTGCAGGCGAGATACTCTCGGTAGCTTGCTGTGCTCTCTGAGAGGGGCAGAGGAATCAAACCCGAATCAGCAGCATACAAGGCAAACACCCTACCTGCTATGCTATTGCTCCAGCCCAGATTTTAATATAACTACAAGTAACCTGAGTTAAAACAGACACAAACAGGAAGACTCGGACAAAGAACTGAAGAGTGATAAAGAAGGGCCACTGTACAGTACCACAGTATTTCATCAAATATTTTAAATAAATCTGTCTCGGTGAAGCAACATTAGAAAGTATTCCCACTTTTTACAGTAATACTAGATTTCTATTTCTCTATTGTCTCCTGATTTCTATTCTGTGTTTTTCTCATCAGTCTATAGCTCCTTCTGTTCTATAACCGTTCCTAGAGTCACTATCTACTCCCACTACAGGCACGCTTTCAAAAGATGAGGTAACAAAACCTTGACCTGCTTCCCTTTGCTTCAGAAAAACATGTCCTGGATCACGCAAGCCCAGAGTTTTCACAAAAGCCACCAGCCCAGAAGTCATCACCTCCCTCCAATGGAACTCAAGGCATCACCGGTATCAAGTGGCGGAGAACAATACCTCGGTCACTGCAGAGGCAAAACACCGCCCCGGGGCTTTTGCAATTGTCTAAAAATAGTCAAATGATTAACAAAAAAGACAGTCCCCAGCATAATATATCCAGGAAAAGGAGAGGAACTGGTCATGTAAAACGTACAGAAGACCTCAGAGTTCGTGAGTTTCTTAACTCTTTCATGGGGCTACAGAAGCTTCAGAAATGCTCATCCGGTGACAAAATTTGCACCTGCAAGATGCAGTATCCCTCTTAGCACTGCCTGCTTTCTTTCAACCACATCCACTCCTGGGCTCTCCCTTTCATTGCTCCTTATGCTTTCCCCTCAATGTCTAATCAGGTGATAAGACCTGTAAGGTCTTTGAATTACTTGATTTTACCAGGAGGACACCAGTACAGCTCAGTAAATAGTTTCTAACAGCCTTCTACCAATACACAAATATAATATAAAACACAAACCCAAATGAAACGGTAATTTAAAACACTTGTTGGTGAACAGCTATTGGGAGGGTATGTCTATGAGAACTTGGACCACATCCAGTAATGCTTTGAAGTTACTCCTGGTTCAGTGCTCTGAGTTTGGGGCTTGCTTAGGGCACTAAGCTCAGCTAGGGAGTGAACCTGGGCCTTTTCCACATTGAAAAGATGTGTACTAGTCCTTTCAGCAACCTCTCTAGCCCCTAAACAAGAAGCATTTTAAAAGTTGCTCCATATACTAGCAAATAGGAATATTGGATGTATGATATTTGGTTCTACATTCAAGATAAGTTGATGAAGGGGCTGCAGGGATAGTAAAGTGGGTAGGGCATTTGACGGGCACACAGCTGACCCTGGTCAGGTCCCTGGCACCCCTTATAGTCCCCAAGCATACCGGGAGTGATCCCTGAGCACAGAGCTGGAAGTAGCCCCTGGGCACTGCTGGGTGAGACCTCGAAACAAATTAACAAGAAATAAATTGATGGAGGTTGGGGAGCTAGCTCAGAGGGCTGGGGCCCATACTGACATGCATGAGGTCTGGGGATTAGATATGTGGCACCTCACATATGTGTTCCTTTCCCCAGTGCTACACCGTCTGAGCATGACCATGTTGTCAGGACCAAATGCTGGGCCTTCAGGCCAGTTCAGCTGACCAAGTATTTCTGGGAGTGTCCTGAGCACCTGCTTGGGAGTCCACCTGCCAAGGAAGACCAAGGGCTAAATAATTCTATTTATTACTTAATGGAGCATCAGTTTGCAAAAGCTTTATTTTTGAAATAGTCTCAGGAATGATTGGTTTCAAGAAAGTAACTCGATATATTTAGAGTCGAAGATCAGTGTCTGGAAATTTGATGGCTTGCATCCTCAGAGTTTTTGGTGTTTTGGCTTTTGTGTGGTGCCAGAGGTTTAACCTGTTTTCACGCACTTTTCATGCACTTTCAAGCAAGACATGTTCAAGCAAGACTTTCTCTCTGAGCTGCCTAAATCACCTGGTTTTTATGAATAGGGTGAAATTTTGTTATTTTTCATTACATGCAACACACTGATTTTTATTTAAGCTTTTCTGGCTTTATTGTAAGACTTAGTGATTAAATCATTTCTATCTGGATTCTTAGGGACCAAATTCAAGATCTAAGACATGTGAAGCTTGTGTTCTACCACCAAACTTTATTCCTCGACCCTGAAACTTATATTTTTATATCTCATTTACTTTTTGCCATCACATCAGTCCATTACTTTTTAAAAAGTAGAATTAATACCAGCAAACTATCAGAGATATGTTTCTTTTCAGTGGATTTCATCCAGTAGCATTACTCATCTTCTGTTAAAAAAAAATTTCTTAATCTTCCTTCAATTCCATAGAGACTGGTTAATTGTGAATAGCCTCAGAGACTTAAACTACTTATTCAGGGGCTGGAGTGATAGCACAGCGGGCAGCGCGTTTCGATCCCCGGCATCCCATATGGTCCCCCAAGCACCGCCAGGAGTAATTCCTGAGTGCAAAGCCAGGAGTAAGCCCTGAGCATCGCTGGGTGTGATCCAAAAAGCAAAAAAAAAATTAAAAAATAAAAAAAATAAAACTACTTATTCATATTTTAAGCAGGAAATAAAAAGATTTGGTTGTTTTTTCATAGTAGATTCTGTCAATTGACCGATTTCATTTCCCTTACAGATTTTCTTTAGAGAGTCATACAGCCTATGTTAGAAGTATATCACAAGTTTGCTAAATATATGGGTCATAAAAACTCTGCAAATAAGTCACCTAATGTAACTTGAATAAATAGTCTGACTTCTTAACTGAAAAGGAAGTTCAGGTCCTTGCAATGAACCGCTCTCAATTGACTAAGAATCTCCTGAAGTCAGGGGGGATTCAGTGTTTTCTGATCACAATTTGGAAGGTGAAAAATAAATTAAATCTGAGGTAATTTTCTTTAACATTAATGAGAAAATGTCTAAAGCTTTCTTCATAATAACATTTTAGAAAAAAATTAATATCCTAGATAGTTTACTTCAACATCATGGAGAACTGGTTGAACAATTTGTTTCTTTCTTTCTTCTCCCCACCCCGTTTAATTCAAGAAATAGCTTGAATTCTTGCCAGGGGAGGGTTTTTCTCAGCATCACAATGTGGGCTTGGTTCCATTCCTTGTTTACTCTGCCCATTGTATCCCAAAAGAGTTCCCAGAAAACTAAATGGCTCAATTGAGTGAATTCAAACAAGAGAACTCTGAAGCACTGGCAATATATCTACGGGTCTCTCTCCCCAGTTTTTGAATGGAACTGCAAAATCATCAACAACTAACTGGGCCTCCATCCCCTCTGTGTAAAACACTTAGAGGCCATAGTCTGAAACCAGTGCAACTGGGCTATTCCCACAGAAAGCTTCATGGAGTGCAACAAGATTTACAGACTTAAGGGCAGAGAGATAGTCCAGGATCTAAGGCAGTTGCTTGTAACAACATCCAGGTCAGAATCCTGGCACTGCTTTTAGTCTCCAGTCCCCAGAGAGCACTGAGGAGTGAGCCCTGGGCACCACTGGGTGTGGCCCCAGAAACAAAACAAACAGAAGATTTACAGCTTTGTACCAAATAATTTGGATGAGCATGACACAATAGAGGATAGAAAGAGATAGAAGGGATGGGGGGTCGGCAGGGAGAAAGAACTGTGGACACTGGTGGTGGGAAATTTATACTGGTGAAGGGATGAGTGTTGGGACAGATATAACTAAAACTCAATCATGAGCAACCTCATAACTGTGTATCTCACTGTGATTCAAAAAAAAAATTTTTTTTTAAGAGCAAAAGACTTTTTATTCTTTTCCCAAGGCCAGGATGAAGGAATCCTAGTGTAGAAAAGTTCATGTTGAAGACTAGTCATAGCAGCACTAATGCCTCTGGTTATCATGTGGAAGCATACAATTATTTGCAAAAACTGCTTATCCAGTAAGTACAGAATTTAACTTCTTTTTGAAGACAGGAGCAATTGAATTTGTTGAAAAAGTATTTAGTTGAGAAGGAAATTTTTCATATATTCTTGAATCGAATTAACACCAGCTGATTTTTTTCCTTTTTTTTTTTTTTTTTTTTGCTTTTTTGGTCACACCCGATGATGCACAGGGGTCACTCCTGGCTCTGCACTCAGGAATTACCCGTGGTGGTGCTCAGGGGACTATATGGGATGCTGGGAATCGAACCTGGGTCGGCCACGTGCAAGGCAAATGCCCTACCCG